>NC_079432.1:16562397-16572397 GCF_026213295.1 Gadus chalcogrammus | reverse complement strand
GTGTGTGTGTGCGTGTGTGTGTGTGTGTGTGTGTGTGCGTGTGTGTGTGTGTGTGTGTGTGTGAGCCGTGTATGTGTGTGTGTGTGTGTGTGTGTGTGTGTGTGTGTGTGTGTGTGTGTGTGTGTGTGTGTGTGTGTGTGTGTATGTGTGTGTGTGTGTGTGTGTGTGTGTGTGTGTGTGTGTGTGTGCGTGTGTGTGTGTGTGTGTGTGTGTGTGTGTGTGTGTGTGTGTGTGTGTGTGTGTGTGTGTGTGTGTGTGTGTGTGTGTGTGTGTGTGTGTGTGTGTGTGTGTATGTGGTGCATCCGTCAGGGAGGGCTAACGTGAAGTGGCAGTGTTCAGAGAGGTCCTTAATTACAGTCTCAGCTGACTAATTGTGGCCCCCAAGGCCTCTACTGGGTACTGAGGCACCAGCACGGCATCTCTGTGCAACGGAACACACACTGCTGACGTTGGCATACTGTGGATGTATATATATGAATATCTTCAAACAAGAGTGGTAGCAGTGAGTGCTTATTTTGAATAAATATGTCTGTGTGTGTATGTGGGGGGATGGAGGGTTGGGGATTTGGGGGGGGGAGGGGTGCTTTAGCCGTTACCATGGTTTCCCTCAGACTGTGTCCCAGCAATCTCTTCACAAGCATGTCAAAGCGAAGTATTGAGAGAAAGAATTATAGTTAATTGCAGCTTCTGAGCTTTTCTAACCGGACTAACTTCCGGTTGCCCTTCTTGAACCACTCTTGAATATGCAGAAATGACAATAGAATCTACCCACCTCCTTCCCATTGCTAGTGTACAAGCCTTGTGTCTCTTTAGGGATGGTTCATCAGAATCCATCATGGGATTTTTTGTTGCCGGTACTCGATAATATAACGCTATGGTGGTTTCAAACACATCTTAACAATAATAACTTAACAATTAATTACCAAAAAATACCAAACCGACAAGACTGCCGACAACATTCCATGCTCATACACTTCCAAAAATGAATGTCTCTTTGAGATGTGGGGTCAAGATGTACAAGCCCTAAAGACAAATACACAACCATGTATACACACATTCACACACCGCTGGCTGAGTCATCCGAGCAGGGTGACAACCAGCACGTGGGAGCAGCAAGGGTGATGCAGCTGGCCTGGGGACACCTCGACACTCGCTAGGATCGAACCAGCTGAGTCAATGGCTCTACACCCTGAGCTACTGTTAGCTCTTAATCGTTTGTTTTATATTCATGCAGTATTTTACTAAATTACATGATGCATCCCACACTTCAGCAAACAATATCCACGGAGGAGGCCATGTTTATTGACAAAAAAGTTACGATTTAATTTATTCACTTTTTTCAAAGAAGGCTATTCATAATAAGTCAAATATACCTTATTACTTTGGAGCAGCAGTCAAACAGCAAGTGAGAGCCCTCAACTAACTACTTACTAATCTACTTAAAAGTGCTTTTCAAGAGCTTTAATTTGGGTGTTACGTGAGGAACGGCAGTCATCTGAAAGCCACTAGACATTACGGCACCGTCCTATGGATGATTTCGATTTTAGACCGTTCCTGGTTCATCTCTGACCAATCCGTCCATCTGATTGGTTCAGGGAATCCATCATGGATGTCCCAATGCAACAATTCTCAATGGCGGCCAACGGTAGGGAGGGAGGGGACAGTTGGGGGTTTTGGTTGTGAATTCTTGCTCTAATCTGCTTCCCTGCCGGCTTCTTTACGACTCTCATACCTACAGCGCCTTTAAAGGGAGTTCGTCCAATAACCAAAATAGTGATTCATTGTCACGACCTGACACATTCCGTTGTTACTCATCAACCTGTTTGTTGAATTGATGCTAAACTAGTTTGCCTTGACTCATTGAGTCGATCAACATTTATTGTGTTTCATAGTGGAACTAAAATCAAAGTATGTATTTCTACCGGGAAAATATATTACCACAAAATATACCCAAAAAGTGTGGAAAGATCCAATATAAAATACCCCAAGGGTCCCTAAGTCTGCTTTCTCTATATTAACCACATTAAACCCGGAAAGTGTTGCATAGCATTTCTACGTTCACGGCCAGAGGGCGCTGTTACAGCACACAAAGCGTGCACGGGCTTCTTCACTCGAGGCTCGATATAAGCATTCCTTTCATGCTGTGTTGGAGGCTCAACAGGCTTACGGAGAAGCCTGATTTCTCCGTCATTATGCTAATAGACCAGATGGTAGCATGATGATGAGTGCTGCACCGCGCTATGATCTCCTCACATGGCTTGCGTGTTGCTGGCTGTGAAAAGCCCTACCCACTAGCCCTACTGCATGCATCCATTACCAATCTATGTGCACACACTGCCGACTAAAAGCCCGTGAAATGACCTCTCGACTGGCCCCTGTTTTTGGCTGTTTTTCTTTTGGTTTGTTGTGGAGAGAGCGCTGCAGATGCACTATACACCACCTTTGATGTTGCACCCTCACGCGCTCACACGCACTTTCGCGCACACACACACACACACACACACACACACACACACACACACACACACACACACACACACACACACAACACACACACACACACACACACACACACACACACACACACACACACACACACACACACACACACACACACAAACACACACACATACATACATACACACATACATACATACACACACGCACTCACACACGCGGACACACCCACTCACACGAGCACACACACAGGCAAGCCATTGACACGTAGGCATAAGACGCACAATGGGGGGCGTTCATCATGAAGTCAAAGACCTCTTTCAGTTCTCCAGCAATTCTTCCCCGAGATTAAATCTCCCTTTAGCTCATTTAAAAGGACGAGTTGGCTGTAGCCCTACTGTAGCTGTGATACAGCTCCACGCTGGGCCGGGCAAGGGATGCTCCATTTATGTTGCACCTATGCAGAGCCGTCCAGATATCAATCTTTAGATTTCTATCTTTACGCATAAACGAAATTCTTCTTTTGACACACAAGCCAGAAAGGCAGTAAGCTATTTTGCAATACGCCTCACCAATCACATCGGCTGTCGTTGCCAAATACATTTAAACCCGATTCCGATTTGTGCACATCCAATTGGATGAGCAGTTCCCATTTTAGCTGAAGGTTTCTTTTCAAATAATGTTTGCACAGGATAGAAGTCTGTGCCTTGTGGCAGCATCCGTCGAAATTACACATTTGGTCCCACACTATTGAAATGGATCTGAGAATAATTAAATGGTTGTCACCAGAACTGAATTTGAGATTTTAAAAAAGCAGGCTTCTAATGTCAACTTTGTATGAATAAACAATATTCTGCAGGCTTTACTGCCTTCTATAAAATAATGGCGTATGACGATGGTTTCTGCATTAAAAGTGAATTTGAATGCATACTTTTTTTGCTCTTATATATATAGTTAAAATTGAGGTCCTGCAAAGAGCCCGAATCGACCCAATCGCTCAACTTCAGACTGTTCTGGATTTCCAATTCCCCAGTGCTCTGAGACGCGGCGGGGCTCTGAGACGCGGCGGGGCTCTGTCCGTGGTCCTGACCCACAGCTCTGTCGGAGGTCCTGCACCCCGGCAGCAAGGCTCCGTCCGTCCGTGGTCCTGACCCACAGCTCTGTCGGAGGTCCTGCACCCCGGCAGCGAGGCTCCGTCCGTGGTCCTGACCAACAGCTCTGTCGGAGGTCCTGCACCCCGGCAGCGAGGCTCTGTCCGTGGTCCTGAAACCTGGCAGCGGGGCTCTGTCGGTGGTCCTGGACCACAGCTCTGTCCGTGGTCCTGACCCACAGGACCACGGATCTGCGGGAAAGGCAAATGAAACACACATTAAAATGCGATCTATTTTTTCTTATAACTAGGTTAAAGTCTCATTAAGATTAAAATATATGTTTCATCTTAGAGAGACCCGGCCAAGAGGGCAGCATACAGACAATGCATGTATGTTTCATGCAAACAAAACGCATAATTTGCACACAATTCGAAGACAGTTTTTAATAAAACAAGGTACGACCACCTGCTGTGTCAAAATACCAACTGGTATCACCTGATGGGCCAATCCGTACCGCTATACGTATACCATTTCAGGCAACAACGTGGTTTTGTATTGATCTGTTACCAGTGACCATCCATCAAGAGAAGTGGCCTATATCCAAAGAGTGGAGCGTTGATGAGAAAAAAAAAAAAAAAATCATATTTGTTCTATTTTGTCTCTGTTTGGGGAGGACGGCATGTTTGTAATGTATATATTACCTCCCGTCAGGGTGAACCATCTGGGTTAATTGCAATGCTCTTAATGGACTGCACACTGACACCCAAATGATGAGTGATGGACTTCTGCCAAGTTATAGAGCTGCCCGCACCAGGTCTCTCTCTCTCTCTCTCTCTCTCTCTCTCTCTCTCTCTCTCTCTCTCTCTCTCTCTCTCTCTCTCTCTCTCTCTCTCTCTCTCTCTCTCTCTCTCTCTCTCTCTCTCTCTCTCTCTCTCTCTCTCTCTCTCTCTCTCCCTCTCTCTCTCTTTCTTTATCTCCCTCTCGCTCATTCCT
Organism: Gadus chalcogrammus; assembly: GCF_026213295.1. NCBI lineage: Eukaryota > Metazoa > Chordata > Actinopteri > Gadiformes > Gadidae > Gadus > Gadus chalcogrammus. The sequence continues at coordinate 16,567,856 of NC_079432.1, read as the reverse complement.
CTCTCTCAACCTTCTCTAATACCTTGTCTCTCTCACTTCCTCCCTCTCTCCCTCTCTCTCTCTCTCTCTCTCTCTCTCTCTCTCTCTCTCTCTCTCTCTCTCTCTCTCTCTCTCTCTCTCTCTCTCTCTCTCTCCCTCTCCCATCTCTCTCTGTCTCTCTCACTCTATCTGTCTCGCCTTCCCTCTCTATATCACCGCTCTCTCTCTCTCTCTCTCTCTCTCTCTCTCTCTCTCTCTCCTCTCTCCATCCTCCCCTCCTCCTCCTCCGTCTCCTCCTCCTCTTCGAGAAGGCTGTGCTCTGCGGGCTCCGCGCTCACAACACCAGGCTTGGCTCGACGTCAGCGTCTGTGCAGCAGTGCAGCATAATGGGATCGTAGGCGAGCCGAGGTGCCTCACACACACAGGGCTGCAATCGCGACTCTCCCCTCCGCTTCCTCGCACCGCTCCGACCGTTCGCACCGCTGTACCCCATCGCCGTGCGGATAGCGCATAGCTGTGCCCCCCACGCCCCCAACCCACCCCTTACCCCCACCACCTCCCCCAAGAAAACCAACCCAGCAGCCCTATGTATGTATGTATGGGGCCCCCACCGGATTTTTTTTTCACCTCTCGACATGGATACCCCGCCGTCCCTTGAACTGGGGGCTGGTTTCTTGGCGCAGTGAGGAGAGGATCCATGCCGGGACTGCTAATGGATTTAGGGAGAGCGCGAGTGACCATGCCGTGATCTTGCACGACCGGAGAGAAGAAATCCGCGGGAATCAGTAGCGTACGGGGGGGACTACCACCACTGTGCATTTTTTGACGAACAACATGAAGATTACCTCCCAGCTGGTAAATAGTCTCGTTTTCAGGTTCAACCTCAGGCTTCTCCCGCTCCTGCTGCTGTTTCTCGGATACTCTCGCGGGATGCCGCACGTCTTAAGATTCGGTAAGAGAGGCGACTTGTTGTTGAGGCTTGTTGCCTTCAATGGAAGGATGTGTGTGTTCACTATGACGGCTGATGTATGCAGACGTTGGTGCCATGTAATGCTCCTATCTTCCATGTCTCAATTGTACGAATGACTGTACCCTAACATAAAATACCTCCATAAGCTCCTCATGGGTCTGTTTTAAAGAGGGTTGTTTACTTGAACATGCCTGCTCATATGCTCCGAGGAGAGTAAGTATAGCCACGAGGGTTACATGTTAAAGCATATAGTTAAACAATATATGGGCCAAATATATGGCTATACCGGCTGTCCAAGCTGCACTACCGGTACAACTTCGGCAAATGTTTCCAGATAGGCCTCTATCCTCGGTTTGCACACTTCCAAACTCAATATGTCTGTAAAAGTCTGTGAATAGGCCCACTGCAAGCAACAGATAGCGCTAAATGTGTGGCACACGGCGATGCAATGGGCATCACCATACATGATTCTTGCACCTTCATCTATACTAGCATTCTCCGAATGCCTGATCACAGTAGTATAGATCAAGATGAATGAATCAAGCATTCAGAGAATGCTTGATCACAATACGGTGTTTTAAACCGCTGACACGTCCGCTCTCATGTAAACACCTCCTGTGTTTGTGGGGATCAATCACACAGGACGCGAGGCCAATCGACGCGCCTCCCGGTCTTCTCCGCCAGCATCGATCGGGACCTCAGTGGTTCCAGTCATCTGAGACCTTGCGTTCCGATCCCTTTCTGGGGGTCTAGCCGTGCTGTGTAACTTTGCGTTCCCCGTGCTGACACGCAGCTCGCCTTCGGTGTGTCTGGGACTCGTCTTTTTCTGACAGCAGATGTTACCTAATGTTGACAGCACCTCCTCCCAGACCTCACGCCGTCCCCGTCCCCCCGGGCCTGCAGGTTTAACAGTCAGGGCGCGTCTGCAGAGAACCACCGCCATGGCACCGGGCTGTGTTCGCTTCCCGGCCACCTCCTGCTGCGTCCTCCTGCTGTCTATGGTTTCCCGCGTTCCAATTCCCCCGTTTTGCTATCTCGGTCTCTATCAGAGCCATTGCTGTGCGACGCGTTGAAGAGCCTGTCCCGAGGTAGCCATGCGGCTATATCTCAGAGAGAACCGGCATGTGACCGGCCTCAGATGTTTGGCTCTCGGGCTTTACAACGCGTCTGCTGGACGTGTCATTCGCCCAAAGCGTAAAACGCGTGAACGGCACCAGAGACGCTTGGGCTCTTGGCTAGTCTGCCTGTTGCTATTTTGACACATTCACTTGACAATGACAAATATGTCTCTGAGCTCCGCGAGGGACGAGGCAATGTCCTCTAAAGCTGCGAATCTATCCTGATATGTGGCTGTTTCTGCTGCTGCGTGGGCCGCGTGTGTTGGCTGAGGGAATAAGGACATCAAGTGGATGGAATATAATGGCTGGGAGAGATGTGTTGTGCTTGTGTGTGTGTGTGTGTGTGTGTGTGTGTGTGTGTGTGTGTGTGTGTGTGTGTGTGTGTGTGTGTGTGTGTGTGTGTGTGTGTGTGTGTGTGTGTGTGTGTGTGTGTGTGTGTGTGTGTGTGTGGTGTCTTTGCGTGTGCGTTTGCGCGTGCATGTGTGTGTGTGTGTGTGTGTGTGTGTGTGTGTGTGTGTGTGTGTGTGTGTGTGTGCGTGCGTGTGTGTGTGTGTGTGTGTGTGTGTGTGTGTGTGTGTGTGTGTGTGTGTGTGTGTGTGTGTGTGTGTGCGCGCGCGTGTGTGTGCGCGCGTGTGTATGTGTGTGTGTGTGTGTGTGTGTGTGTGTGTGTGTGTGTGTGTGTGTGTGTGTGTGTGTGTGTGTGTGTGTGTGTGTGTGTTTGTTTATTTTGCATTCATAATTTGCATTTTGCATTTGTATCCAAAGCACGAAAAGTAGTAATGAAAACCAAATCCCTACATTTAAAATTGACAAAGAAACAACCGGACATTGAAGAGAATCGGAGTCACACAGTTAGGTAAGCAGAGCATATTTATTTGTCTCATATTTATTTGACGTATTTATTAGTAATTCATTCATTCATTCATTCATTCATTCATTCGTTCATTCAATCATTCAATCATTCAATCATTCAATCAATCATTCATGCTTGCCTGATACATCAGAGGCACATCACAGACCCCCTCAAGGAGCCCTCACCAGGCTACCGGCCTGGTCCCATACTGTACGGGCAGAAGGCGCGTGGCTCAGCACAACGGCCCAGCTGCTGCTCACAGGACAGGAGGCGGCCGCACGGCTAAATGAAAAGGTCAGCTCCCCGGGGCCTGTCTGTCCCTCCCCCGCCTTTCCGCGCACAGCACACACCAGCTCCGCTCCGTCGTGGGCCTCGTCTTTGCGGGGCTCACGGTAGGCCATTGTGCCGCTGCTGTTCTGCCCTGTCACACACGAGACCTTTAAGCCCGATTCAGAGTCCGCCACCGCGGACCCTTCTGGTGGGCGTGCAAGCACGTAGCCGGTGGAACGTGAATGGCGTCCCCCCTTAAAAAAAACACGCTGCCCGCAGACGTTCATGGAGCTCCTAGTTGGTGTTTGTATTCAGGCTGGAGGAGGAAGCGACCCGCTGCGTGTTTTGTTGTTGCGCCGGCCGATATAAACCAGGAGTCTGTGATTGCAAACATCGTTTTTCCATGTAGTTGAGTGAAAGTCAGCAATATGTATGCGCCAAGCTTTATGTCTTGTTTAGTTTGTTTATCGTTGACCCCTCCCCCCCCCCCCCGGCTGCTATACACATCGAGCAACAAGTCCGCTCTGTGGAGACTGTTATAGCCCCCAGCATCTCAATCTGATTGATTTATTTGGATGATAAAAAATGGGCCCACCGGCCGCACCGCATAAAAGTCTGCATAGTTCGCCGGCTTCAGATTAAGTTACAATCATAAAACAGATACCGGCTTTTGTTTTTTTATCATGGTATGTATTTAAAAACATGCTTGACAAACTAGTCTACGGTTTGAATTGTGGATGATGCATGAGGAACTCTGTGCTAAAAGGTCCATCTTCACTTGGGTTCAGCCATTTTGTTTGAATGCATGGCAGTCAGGTCACCTTCACTTTGTTGCCATGAATGCATCAAAAACACAAATGTAAATATAGCTTTTGCTATCCCCCCCCCCCCCCCCCCCCCCCAAATTATGTTTCTATTCATTTACTTCTGCTGGAATATAGTTCACATGCTGATATCATTCTTTTTAAGAAAAGAAGGGGAAAATGTTTGATTAAAGTTTGTTCTGCCTGAGGTGAATTGCCATATCTCAAAATTGTGATAGCTAGTGTGTGTGTGTGTGTGTGTGTGTGTGTGTGTGTGTGTGTGTGTGTGTGTGTGTGTGTGTGTGTGTGTGTGTGTGTGTATATGCATGCATGCGTGCCTGCATGTGCTTGACTGCCCGCCTGCCTGCGTGCGTGCATATGTGTGCGTGTACGTGCCTGCCTGCCCGCCTGCCTGCCTGCGTGTGCGCGTGTGTCTGTGTTTGTGTCATCATGGTTGTGAAGTGAAACCGTTCTGAGGACGGTATTTGAGCGGCAGTTCCATGCTGGAGAATAGCCCCGGATTGGCTGAGTGCTAAAGTTAATGAACCCTGTGTATACAACCACCTATCTCACATGGAAGTAGCTTCAACACACAACGTCAATATCCATTCGCCCAGATTGCATTTCCTACTATTCGGTAAACCAAAGCACAGAGGCATGGTGTGGACACGGGGCGCACACACATACGGTGTCATCGCCATGATCTCATTGGGCGTAATGTTTTTGCGGCAGGAAGACAGGAAGTTATTCAGATGCCTGAGGAAGGAACAACAAGGCAGGAAGGGGACAGGAGTAAACAAAGAAAAGACGCGGTGCAGATTGACGTTGAGATGTTTTAATATCCGTCACCAACGGGGGGAGCGGTGACGGTGTTAAGTGGCAGCGGCGGAGGGGAGGCATGCAGGCACCGACTGCTTCCACATCACAGGAGGAGGGTCCCAGGGCTGTCTAGCACAACGCAAAGCATTGTTGACTCACAGGATGCGGACTCTGTCTGCTCACTTCCTGCCTCCGTGTTTAAAGCCATTTCAATATGGAGGGGAATAGGGACAAAATGTACTCATGAGCTAGTACATTTTAAACAGGAGCAAGAATTTCTGTCCCCTGCTGGAACACAAAAAATAAAACACACAATGGTGATTCATCTCCCAGACGAGAATAGCTCCATTGACTTCACACAGTCCCGGCATTCATCCGTCAGATCGCCTTGACGTCTCTTCGGCGTTATAAATGGTGCGGGCCACAGCTCAGACCAGCTCTTATGCCACAGGTCATCGCTAAGACAGGTAGCCATGGCGACCCTACTGGTTTTTCAAGCTGACCAGAGCTAGCTCTGAGGTCTGTGGAGCGGGTCTCATGGTTACCGCTAACAGGAGCCTACTTATCCTGATGATGATGGACGAGGCACACGTTGGATGGATAACCTTTGGGGAGGAGTAAATTGTAGCCTAACCATCGCGGATGAA
>NC_079432.1:16552397-16557397 GCF_026213295.1 Gadus chalcogrammus | reverse complement strand
CACCAACTTGAAGGTCAGCATTATCTACTTTACGTGTTCCCAAATGGCACCGAAATTATCCTTGTTGACTTTTCATCTGGGTGTTATATTTCAGGATTTCCAAATGTAATTGGGTGCATTGATGGCACACAAGTGTCTATACTGACCACATCTATAAATGAGGCTGATTATGTGAACAGGGAAGGCTATCACTAGATGATATGTGATGCTTCCCACATAATTATAAATGTAGAGGCAAATGGCCTGGTTCAGTCCACGATGCCAGGATGTATTGTGAATCCAATTTGAGCCGTAAATGTCAAGAGGGTGTGTTGCATTATGAACATATCATAGACCTCATATAATTGTGCTTGTGCAAGATAGCTCAAAGTTTGTATTTGATCGCGGGGCAATTCGATGGGTGGATCCTAGGAGATTGATTTATCATTTAACCTGGCACACAGCAGAACCTGCGTTAAAATTGAAAATACATACGGGATAGTGAAGTCCAGATTTCACTGCCTACGTGGACTATGGCCCCATCCACACGAAGCCGAAACGGGCGAAACCGTTCCGGTTTCGATCAATCCGGTTTCGGAGTATCTCCGTAAAGACGGAGTCAAGCGAAACCGGGTAGATCTGTAGATATGCTGTAGTACACATGCCAGGCCCATAAGGGGCGCTGCTTCTGCTACAGAAATCCAGAAGAGAAATAAATAAGAAGAAGAGGCGAGCGTGCTCATAAAGGCTGCCCCCCGAACCACTAACAACACAAACAATCGGTCAGTCAACAGTCTCAATAAATAATGGCTTAGCAACCCAACAAGGGACATGATCTGCTGCAGAATGATTACAAGGCTGTAGTCCGCCATCATCTTTGTTGTTGTGAGTTCTGGGACTACGCGGGCTTAACAGTCATTTGATAGAGGGTCGAGGGGTGGGGCGATGAAGTCATGGTTAACAGTTTCAGTCGGTTTCAGGCGTCCACACGAATCCAAAACGAAACCGGGTAGATTTGAAACCACTTCCGAGGGTGGTTTCAGAAGTTTACGGTTTCGGTCAGCGGATTTGCCGGCTTCGTGTGGACGGAAGGCCGAACCGTACAAGACCTTTGCGGTTTCGCCATGAAATCGGCTTTGTGTGGACGGGGCCTAAGAGTTTGTCCGGAACGGGCATGCGATATAATTGTTGCATGCGCCGTCCTCCACAATATAATATACGTTCTTCGAGGAGGAACACATTCCGCAAATGCATGCAAGGGCTGGACAAAGAATGCGAGACCACATTTGCAAAAATCATTTCAATAAAAAAGTAAAAAAACACCAAACACTGTTTTTATCCATCATTTTTATTCTTTAGTTGCTGAGGGAGGAAAAAAAATAATTAGGCATTGAACAGCAACATCATGTCCGCGTTGAATGTCTGCCCAACCTCCTTTTCTACCTCTATCAGCAGCTTCGTGTACTCCATTTGCAAATCAGCCTTAGCGATTTCCCGCTGAAGATGAAGACGATATAATTCTTTAGTCGTCAACTGAAATAGAGGAAAATATTGTTTTAACATTCAAGCGACAGACTTGGCCAATATAGTAAGTGAGTAGCCTGGGATATGTCTTACATGCTGATATTGCGACCCTGATGTACCCGCCGCTTCCTCGACCACAGTCTGTTACAGTTTTTTCCTATCGTTTTCGGTCATGTACCCATACTATGGTCACTTTTCCCTATCACTTAACACAGTGGGCTTTAGAGACACACACCTCTGCATATCTGTTAACCTTTGGTGCAAAATGCACTACAACAACCACACCACAAACAATGCTGCCATAACTTAACACATGTTTCCTCTCAGAACACTATGACCTAAAAAACACTAACATCTTGAAGCATTGCCAATTGCATATATAAAATGTTGCTGTGTCCTCCAGTTTGGCATAGATTTCCTGTAGTGTTGCATTGAAAAAAAGAGGAAAAACACAGACAAACGGACTACAGTAATAAAGTTTGTAATATTACAGTATGACAATCCAAGCCAAGTATCTGCTGACAGTGTTCATATGTCGGTTTACCTCCCACAAAAGATGTCACAATTGAGTGTGGTAAATGTACTGTAATTGTAAATACAGTAAATACTGTAAGTGTTTTATGAGAAACTGAGAATAACAATTTTCAGTTTTTGTAATGCAAATTACATACAGTAAGTACGTAATATATGATCCAGAAACAAATCACAAACACAACAGTTTTTTTCACTGTGCTTTACTTTTTGGAGATTTTGTCACAGTGCAAGTGTTACACAAAACAGAAAATACATTACAAAGTCAAAAAATGTGTTCTAACAAAAAATGCAATGCACAAAACCTGCACATACTGTATATTACAATAGCCCAACAGTGGCGCAGAATTGGGCTAATCCCTCCTATCCTCCGCATATGACCACCAGGTGTTTTGCATTGCAAAACTTATCCTCTGTGTTTTGTACAGATCATTGTATGTAGTGTTGCTTTTACGTAAAAAAAGTAATTCCATGCCAATTCACCAAGAACTATGGTGCACAGGGGGAAAAAAATCTAAATTACTGTAAAATAAAATAAATAAACTATAAACTAAATATTTTTTCTTATTCAAACATGTAACTTCATTTGTCTGTCCAAATGCAGCATCTTTCCATCTACAGTGATCTAAATTACTGTTAGGTTTTGAACAGAAAGTTCACTGTTTTGAACAGAGTATCTAAACATTGGTAAAATATGCTGTAGTTCCACAGCGTTTTGCCGGTAGTGAACATTGACTGGGGCAGGTATCCATGAAATTTGGAAGAAGGCGTCATTGCCAGCATTTGTATCTTAGCATAGGGGCAAGTAACCACAGTTTGGTTCACATGGTCTACTGGTATGCTCACTGTGTGAAGTGTTTAGGGAATGTGAACATGGTTTAGGTAAATTGCCTAAAACGATAGGAAAAAACTGTAAGAGACAAGTGAGTTTGAGAACATTGTAGTTTAGTTTAATCGTCAATAATGACTTGGAACTGGCAAGAAAAAGCTAGGCCTATACCTCAGTTCTTTCAGACCCATCCATGGCAATATTTTCATCGGCCTCCTGTCATACAAAGAGCAATTATAGGACTATTGGCTGAGTAGTTTGAGATGCGCTTACAACAGAAATGATAAAAAAAAAATAGGCCTACCGGACAAACTGGAGGATGTTCATTCGTAGCCGGCTCGATTAAAAGCAATACGTCTTGATCTGTGAAGTTGATTAATTAGTCACGTTTTGGCATAGAGCCACATATACAGCAGGCATACAACAAACATGGGGTTTTCTACCCAGCTACAAAATAACATTTGGATAATTTGCGCTGTGACACGCACACGGCTTGCATGTGCCCAAAGACATACAAAAAATACAATACAAAAAACCTACATTCAACCAGTGGGTTGACAGTGGACAGAGATGGCCCCGGACTCTCTGAGGAGGTACCTCCAGGTATCCCCTCCATGCCAGGGCGCCCTGCATTAATGCTCACAGCCAGCTCCTCAAACGGGGTGAAGTTAATTGGAGGGCCCGATCCAGTCTGCCGACTGTCGGCCCTCTTCCGATTGGCTTTAAAAAAAAAATTGGCTATTTAAATGCAGGAGGAGTGACAAATAGGCCTATGATATGACAATTTGAATGCCGGACTGACAAATATGTAGGACGATGGTGGGAAAAGTTGACCAGCTTGTACAACGTTTTTGTATTTCATTTTTACTTGTTCCAAAGTTCGTTTTGGGGCCGTCGGATTACATCTTTATAGATAACAGATTATGGAATGTTAAGAAAGCTTCACTGAGATAGGCAATGAATAGATTCATAGTTCAAATATTTAGGATAGTGCTTTTACCATGACACTTACGAATTTACGCGGTCAGCTATCCTCTGCCAGGCTTTATTTCTCATTATGGCAGATGCTTTAGTGTTACCTTTCCTCATTATCACTCCCTTTTCCTCATCGTAACTCTCCAGGAGAACCTGGAGGTCGCGATCAGTGAAATATGCGGCCAGTTTCGCCATATCGATCAGGGTTTCCATGATCCACACATCACGTCTTTATAGGTTTGTCGTGAACGCGCACAACCCTGTGTTAACCAACCCCGAGTTGATTGAACTAATGCATAACCGCTGCTGTGGAACCGAAAACGCTGGGTTAGTCGGCACAGGGTCAATCAACCGAGAGCTCAGCGTTAACTCAGTGTTTGTTAAGGCCAATTTCCACCGGAATCGGCACGGAAGCGCCACGGCAGCGAAGCGGCTGTGTTCCGTAATGCAATCCCCACTGGAAGCGGCACGGACACGTTCCGACAGATGGCTCAAGACGTGCATAATTATAATAAGTATTCATACAATATTATTCACAAGTTATATTCTAACCATATATATTATAATATACATTATAATATATATATATATATACATAGGCCTACCTTATAATCAACCATACACATTAAATACGGTAGACCTATGATTTCTAGATGTCATGGCAACGTCCACTCGCGACTCTGGACTTGCGAGGCATCGACGCGGACTTTCAATTCTTCTTTGCCACTGATTAGCTATTGATACCATACCATAGACTGTATAATATTACAATACCCTGTGAATTGCATAAGGATCGATGTGAGCTCATGAATATTCATACGCAAAGGCAAACTGATTGGCTGTAGTCGTGTTCTGAGACACGGCAGCGAACCGGCAACTTTCAGAAATAGAAGAGGCAAGTATCGTAAACGAAGTGCCGGTTTGGGGACGGTTCCGTGCCGTGCCGGTGCCGTATCCAGTGGAATAGCCTACGTTCACTTTAATGGTTTCTATTATTTTCGGCGAGCGATTCGCTGCCGTGCCGCTTCCGTGCCGATTCCAGTGGAAATTGGCCTTTAAACCTCCGTTTGTGGAACACCCCACAGCTCTGCATTACCTGCTGTTTTCATTCACCCGGCCTGCCACAACCCCATACTCACCTGCTCCTCATCAGCTAATCAGC
>NC_079432.1:16527397-16539897 GCF_026213295.1 Gadus chalcogrammus | reverse complement strand
GCACTAGGAACTGTATTTAATTTATAGACCTGGTTCAAGGGAAAACAAAGACTTAAATGTTGGATTAATCTTCGTGGATTAATGTTTGGGCCTTTCCTTTAATGAAGTGTTTAGAGTTTTCATATGGATTAGTGCGCTTCTAAAACATCATCTTGGGGTTATAGTTGGGTAGGAGTTGTGAATTTAATTGTATATTTTTGTATACTTTCCCCCTTTCTTTCCCTTAGATAAATGGGACACAGTTTGTGCAGTATAAAATTGAAGGTCTGAATATAGTAGTTTGAATGTTCAATTATTGCCCACACCAGAATACTGTAAGTAGCTCAAGTGGTTGTCTTGTGATCTATTGTGAACGAGTGTGGTAAGCTACAAAGATAAGAAAGAAAGGAAAAGCAACATGCTTTTCTAACACTGATTCAAGTTTATTTATTTATATATATATATAAGTATATATATTTTATCTTGAGAGACTCCTGTACAAGCTCTCGCTCCATCCCTCTCTCTCTGTCTTTCATGCTCTCTCGCCCTGCTCTTCCCTGCCTTTTCCCTCCACTCAGATGGTGTTTCTGCATTCTGTCGACCTCTCTTTTCACTTGCTCCGTCCATTTTAGAGTTGAATAACTACCCTCAGGGAGATGTTTTTATACCTGAGCCTCTTCCTTTTCAATCTCCCCCAATCATCTCCTGACCTTGGTTTCCCCGGCCCTTTGCACCTGAATCGATAGACGGGCTTTAATATTGCTACTCCACTTCTCGAGGTTTTTTGGGGGTTTGTACTTATTTGTTGCGTAACTACAACAACGCACTTGTCCCCTTTGTGAGGGTGGGAGCAGCGGACTTGTGAACTCCTCGTCTGAGTGTTTCTCAGGCTGTTGCAATGTTTTCTTTCATATATTTTCTGGGGCCCATTGCTCAGTCATTCTCTTTCATGTTGGAGTTCAGTGGTGCAGCAAATCCTCCACTGATGGTTAAGCAAATTGTGGATTAATGTGATGAATTGTTGATGCTTTTGGTATACATAGGCCTATATATATGTATAGTCTACTGATGAAACATAGCTAGTGTAATTTCCACAATTTATTAGCTTTTGGGACAAGACAATATTTAATTGAATCTGCATACAGCGCTGTACAGCCAAATACACACCAATATGCATGCATGCCTGGCTGGATCATTTTTAATAAGTCTTTCTGATGTACCCACAAATGTAATAAATGTGAAATAGGGCATGGTACCACTTGTGGTCACATGCCACATTGTAAGGTTGCAATGGTCTATGGTTCAAACTTAACCAAATACATAGCCTGATATTAATAGCTGCTTTTCAAAAGAAAACCAGAGTCAATTATATGTCAGATGCAGACTAACAAGGTTCAATAGTAACCACAAGGGTAATGATTGTAAGAGATGCAAAGATAATGGCAGAGAAAGCCCCTATTAGTGACCAATAACATCAAAGAGATCTTGTTCATTCTGATGGTCTAATTCTTTCAACGCAATCACACATTTACCTTGCTGTAAAGATCCTCTCGTTGTTCTCTCCTGTGCCGTCCTTTTGCTTTCAGATTTTAAGATGTTTTCTCCTGAGGTCTGTTGTGTTTCATTCCTCTCATTCTGCTGCTGCCTAATTGAATTTGATCAATGAAACACAAAGCAGAATAGTGAACCTTTTCCCTCAAGACCGGAGCACTAAAGACAGACACCCAACCTTGTGTGAACTCACCCCGCTGACCTGCTTAATTGCCTTGCTAATTACGCGGGCGACTGCCAGGGAATGCCAATACAGGAAGCTTCCACAAACTAATCGACTAGAGCTATATGTATGCTTTCCTGTAGCCATTAGGATCATGTAAAAGGTCCAACAGGTCAAGAAGATATCCGACAAAGAAAGGCAAGGCAAGGCAAGGCAACTTTATTTATATTGCACTTTTCATACACAAGGCAGACTCAAAGTGCTTCACATATAAACATTGTTATACAATAAAATAAAATAACAGATAAGTAAAAGAAAACATATGCAAAGAAATGAGTAAAATAGAAAGTTAAAAAGGCTTTTTAGTAAGAAAAATTGAAAGTGCAATGTATTTAAGAAAGTTAGAAAATTAAATTGAAAGTTATTTAAGATCAGATCAACAGTCTCTCTGGAACCCAAGTCGGGACTACAACCCGACCTAAAGGACAATATTCTAGGACTCTAACCCAGCTTCTAGGACTCTAGCCCAGCAACCTTTCTCTCTGGTATCAGATCATGTATTTTTCTGGTAAAAATAGAAAATAAAGGGAAAGTTAAAAAGGCATTTTAGTAAAATAAAGGTAAAGTATTTAAGATTTAGCAGAAAGCTAAAGCAAACATAAAAGTCTTCAATCTTGTTTTGAAGGTGCTCAGAGTTGGGGCAAGTCTTAAATCCTCAGGGAGTTTATTCCAGCTATTTGTTGCATAGTAACTAAATCCTGCTTTCCCATGTTTCGTGTTTACTCTGGGGATAATTAACAGATTGGTCTCAGAAGATCTAAGTGTTCTAGAAGGCTTATGTAGTGGAAGCATATCAGTTAAATATTTTGGGCCTAAACCATGTAGGGATTTATAGGTTAGCAACATGATTTTAAAATCAATTCTCTGACCTACAGGAAGCCCATGTAACGATTTAAGAATTGGTGTAATATGTTCACATTTTTTGGTCTTTGTTAAAACTCTAGCAGCAGCATTCTGAACAAGCTGAAGCTTCCTTAGAGTTTGTTTAGACCTGTAAGGAGACCATTGCAGTAATCAAGCTTACTAGTGATAAAGGCATGTACAAGTTTGTACATGCCTGTACAAGAAAATGTTTTGCAGCTACTTTCTAAAGAGAGCTGAAATGAACAGCTATATTTATATATATGTATGTATGAATATGTGTCTTTATGGTATCATCAAGTACCTTAGCTATTACCTCTTTTAGAAATTGCATTGGTAAGGGAATGTCTGAACGTTTGTACTTATTTGAACGTTTTCCCGGCATGGTCAGGGAGTTTACACTGACCGAGGTAATATACCGTCTTGATTTCACACCCCAATGTCCCCTCCAGAACCCTACATACAGTATATTGGGGGTTTCATTTTCATGTAAATGCGATTAGAACTTTTCTTACGAGACTTTCATCTGGATAACAAACATCTGGTCATCAAAATAACGAATACATTGACGCTTTTGCAGTTGTAAATAGTTAATCGCGTTTATAGCCTACACTCAGATGTAGTATACTCATTCTTGCATGTGAGTGGCTATTAAACAAAATAAGCTAATTATCCTAAAGAGTGGACCAAGAAAGCCAGCTCCTTGACGAAGGGGGAATATACCCCACGGTATTACACAGGCAAGACAGGGAAACTGTAACATCTACCAAGCAGTGACCGTACCTGCATGGCAGTTTACAAATAGCTATGACTGATGTTGGTTTGTGATGGTATTTGTTTGTCATTGTTTTCCTTTTGTTGTACGTTTCCCCCTCAGGTGGAATATTTGAGTCCATCGAGAGCGGCCCCTCGGGAGCTGAGGAACTCGCCTTTAAATTTGCCTTGAACACGATCAACAGGAACCGCACCCTGCTCCCCAACACCACCCTCACCTACGACATCCAGAGAATCAACATCTTCGACAGCTTTGAGGCCTCCCGCAAAGGTGAGCCCGCCGCCACATGCTAGCACCAACCACGGCTCTCCCAGGAGCGAGCGGTTCCCTAGACCGTCGGGACGATCTCAGAAAGGTTAAAGCACTTTCACCAGTCACCGTGGAAGGACCAGTTAAAGCCATGTAGCGTTGAATAGAGTGTTCTATAAGTGTAAAAATGAAAAGCGTATTATATGAGAATATCGATTTTTTTTTATTAAGGTTTCTATACAGCCTACCATAGTGACATACTTTGAACATGCCTCAATTTGCATTGCAAAACTAATATTGAAATCGCCCATTACATCAATGTAGACATGTCACATTAAGTTATTTGTTATTTGTAAATAGTGTAGTGCCGAGAGACGGGAGTCGGAGGCGGAGTATCCAGCACAAAATTTTAATGAACACAATACAAAAAGACTGTCATTCGTAAAGTCAAAACCGGACTAAACTGGTCCGCTAAACGGGTCCGGGAATAAACACCCCCCCCACCCATAGTTCCGTGGGTGAATTATGATAACCACCACACAAGCCCCCCCAGAATTCACCCATAGTCAAAGTCCTCGTGACGGAAAGGGGCGACGACCCGACCTCGTCTCGAGCGGATGACAGGGGCCGAGGAAGAGGAAGCAGCAGGCACGTCGGCGCCGTCCGCCACCCCGGAGGTCCCGGGGGTCAACAAGGTTGCTGGAGTCTCAACGGCCAGCGCGGGGCGCGGCGCAGGCGGACGTCCCCGGCGTGGGGGTTGCGCCACCTCCACCGGTCTGGAAATGTCCACGTTAGCCGGCTTAACCCTATCCCAGGAAACGGTCTCAGGCCTACCCCCGACGTCCACCACCAGGCACTTGTCTCCATGGCTCAAAACCCTGAACGGGCCATCGTAGGGAGGGCGTAGGGGACCACGGTGGGCTTCGTGGCGAATGAAAACATAGTCCACCGTGCGCAGATCGGGGGGCATGCGGAAAGTGGGAGTGCCGTGTTGCGACGTGGGAACAGGCGCGAAAACCTTAGCGGTTTCCAGCAGGGAGGAACGTTGTTTGGCCGCCGACCAGGGGACCGAGGCGTCGGGAATAAAATCGCCTGGCACTCGTAGGGCCTGCCCGTAGACCAGCTCCGCCGAAGAGGACCGCAGGTCCTCCTTAGGGGCGCACCTGAGGCCGAGCATCACCCATGGCAGCCTATCCACCCAGTCGCCGTCCTTCAAGCTGGCCCGTAGGTCTGCCTTCATGGAACGGTGGAAACGTTCGCACAAGCCGTTCGCCTGGGGATGATAGGCGGTAGTGCGGTGCAGCTTGACCCCCAACCCCTCAGCCACCGCGTTCCAGAGTTCCGAGGTGAACTGCGAGCCCCGGTCCGAGGAGAGGTCTGAAGGAGTCCCAAAGCGGGCGACCCAAGTGCCGATGAACGCGCGTGCCACGTCAGAAGCCGACGTCGAGGAGAGGGGAACAGCTTCAGGCCAGCGGGTCGTCCTGTCGACCATGGTGAAGAGGTAGGTGAACCCGTGAGAGGAGGGAAGCGGTCCCACCAGGTCGACGTTGACGTGGTCGAACCTCCTTTCGGGAACAGTAAACTCTCCAAGGGGGGCCTTAATATGGCGGTGCACTTTGGATCGTTGACAGTCAATGCAAGAGCTGACCCAAGCACTAACGTCCTTTCTCAGTCCCTGCCATACAAACCTCTGGGAAACCAATTTCACAGACGGCTTCCTGCCAGGGTGGGAAAGACCATGCAACGCCTCAAAAACGGGCCGGCGCCAGGACAACGGGACCAGCGAACGAGGCTGGCCTGTGGAGACGTCGCACCATAGCCTCACGTCCGAGCCGTCAACCGCGACCTCCTCCAGGCGCAATCCCGTGTCCGAATCCCTCAGGGCCTGGACCCCATGGTCGGAGGCCTGGTCCACGCTCATGCGGACGTAATCCAGGCCCAGTTGGACAGCCCCGATGACCGTTCTCGAGAGGCAGTCTGCGACCACGTTAGATTTGCTAGCAATGTGTCGGATGTCCGTGGTGTACTCGGAGATGTACGCCAGCTGACGCTGCTGGCGGGCCGACCACGGCTCCGCCACCTTGGACATGCAGAACGTCAGAGGCTTGTGATCCACGAAAGCCGCAAACTCCCGCCCTTCCAGGAGGAATCGGAAATGGCGGATCGCCAGCCAGAGTCCGAGGAGTTCCCTGTCGAACGCGCTGTATTTGCGCTCCCTGGGGGTCAACTGGCGACTGAAAAAGGCGAGCGGCTGCCATGCACCATCGACCCATTGCTCGTGCACCGCGCCGACGGCGTAGTCAGACGCGTCGGTGGTGATGGCGATGGGGGCATCATGCGATGGATGGGCCAACATGGCGGCTTCGCCCAAGGCGGCCTTCGTGGCCTCGAACGCCTTCTCCCTCTCCGCCGTCCAGTCGACAGCCTGGTTAGGGGACTTGTCCTTGAGAGCCCCGTACAGTGGCCGCATGACGTGAGCCGCCTGGCGGATGAACCGGTGGTAAAACGTCACCATCCCCAGGAACTCCCGGAGCGCCCGAGCCGTGTGTGGGCGGGGGAAAGCAGAAATTGCCTCCACCTTCGACGGAAGAGGGGCGGCCCCCTCTTTGTTGATGAGATGCCCCAGGAAGTGGATGGAGGACAACCCGAACAGGCACTTCGCCGGGTTGACGATCAGCCCGTGCTGGTCGAGCCTCATGAAGAGGTCGCGTAGGTGACCCTGGTGCTCCTTTTCGGAGGAGCTGGCGCCCAGGATGTCGTCCAAATACACGAAAACGAAGGGCATCTCCCTGAGCGCCGAGTCCATTAACCGCTGAAAGGTCTGAGCCGCGTTCCTGAGCCCGAACGGCATACGCAGGAACTCGAACAACCCGAACGGCGTCACCGCCCCGGTGTCGCAAAGAAACTCGCGGCCGGAGAGGGCGTCCCTGATGAACAATAGCCGGGTTGACGTGCCTGCACTCACGGCCACTAAAGAGCGCAAGCCTTGGCGTTTCCCATCGGCTTGAAGTTGCACGGGGACCGGCACCTCTTTGCCTTAGCGCCGAAACGTGCGTGGAAATAGCACATACCATTGCTGGCACTGCCATCGGCGGCTACTGGGGCTCTGTTGGTCAGCCTGTCCCTGTCCGGTGGGTAGGCACTGCGTGTTGGGGCTAGCACTTCGGGTGCGAAACTCTGAGCAGCCAGGAAAAAACGGTCTGCTTCCTCCGCCAACGCGCGTGGCTCAGTAATCCTCGTGCCCGCGAGCGCCGTCCGGACCTGGGGTGGCATGTGTTGGAGGAACAGCTCCATGAAGAGGAAGTTAGGTTCTTCAGCACCCAGCAGGTTGAGCATCATCTCCATATGCTCAGAGGGTTTGCTGTCCCCGAGGCCCCGAATAGCCAACAAGCGTTGGGCCCGCTCTGACTGTGACAGCCCAAAAGTCTTCAATAGGAAGGCTTTGAGGTCCCTGTACTTGCCGTGGGGGTCCGGGGGGTTCGCTATGAAATTCGCCGCCCGGGTCGCAGTGGATCTCCCCAGCGCCGACACGATGTGGTAGTAGCGTGTGGTGTCGTCCGTGACATCACGGATCGCGAACTGCGTCTCTGTCTGCGCGAACCACGCCGTCGGTGAAAACTCCCAGAACTCCGGCAACTTAATAAAAGCATTATTCGCCATGTTCGTTTTGGTCTCTGAAGCTTCAGCGAGACCTTCGTCGGGGTCACCAGTGTAGTGCCGAGAGACGGGAGTCGGAGGCGGAGTATCCAGCACAAAATTTTAATGAACACAATACAAAAAGACGTTCATTCGTAAAGTCAAAACCGGACTAAACTGGACGGTCGTTCCGTCCGCTAAACGGGTCCGGGAATAAACACCCCCCCCACCCATAGTTCCGTGGGTGAATTATGATAACCACCACAATAGTGAGGAAAAAGGCTTGGAATAAAATAGTTTTGGATATGACCATATCAAGCTTGTATCCATTTTCATAATCAATGAGAAGAGGTTCTAAGTTGGAACTCCAGCCGTGGGCGGGGTTACCTCGGAGCTGACCTGCTGTATACCAGGTCTGCTCCTGGTCAGGCTTAGCGCCTTTGTTGCCATGGTAACTGAACAGAGATAAGTCTAAGTTTGGTATCTGAAACCAAAGATTCCACCAGTCACTGAATCCTGACTTAACATACAGGGTTATCCTGGAACGCCAGCTCCTTGAGATGGGCCTTGGGTTTGTTCTTGTTATTGTTTTGCTTCATGTCATTTTAGCATTCGTCAAATCATGTTTTGAACAGGAAAAAAACACATTGTCTTGGCCTTCAACGCCCCTGGATGTTTTTTGTTTATTCATTGAAATTATGCCGTTGGGCTTTTTAAGTGTTAGCGCACAGCAAAAAAAAGCAAATGCCCAGAAGACCTTCAATTAATTAAAAGTAAAACACAGTGGTGCCATAAAAAGAGAAATTAATTACAGAGTAGTGTTGGAGTTTGTTTTGTATCACAATTGGACTCATTTCGGTCTGTCGTTACTGTGAGTCTCCAAAGCACAAAGAGCTAATTCGTTTTTCTAACTACTGAATTACAAACGGGGTACAACAAAGAAATGTTAAGGCTAAGTGTCATGAATAAATCATTGCATTGCTTGAAGAACTGACACCATACTTTTTATTATTAATATCATTTAAAAGTACTACAGATAATATGTTGTGGGTTGTGTGTATAAAAAACAAAGCAAACATCTCTCTCTGTCTCTCTCTCTCTCTTTCTCTCTCTCTCTCTCTCTCTCTCTCTCTCTCTCTCTCTCTCTCTCTCTCTCTCTCTCTCTCTCTCTCTCTCTCTGTCCCTCTCTCTCTCTCTCTCTCTCTCTCTCTCTCTCTCTCTCTCTCTCTCTCTCTCTCTCTCTCTCTCTTCTCACTAGCGTGCGACCAGCTCTCCCTGGGCGTGGCGGCCATCTTCGGCCCGTCCCACAGCTCGTCGGCCAATGCGGTGCAGTCCATCTGCAACGCCCTGGGCGTGCCCCACATCCAGACGCGCTGGAAGCACCAGGTGTCCGACAACAGGGACTCGTACTACGTCAGCCTGTACCCCGACTTCTCCTCCCTCAGCCGGGCCATCCTGGACCTGGTGCACTTCTTCCGCTGGCGGACGGTCACGGTGGTGTATGACGACAGCACCGGCACAGGTACTGCTGGAGTCCCTCATACCCTCTTATAGTGGTGGTGATGAGAGGCTGGGACAGGTACTGCTGGGGTCTCTCATGCTCTCTTATAGTGGTGGTGATGAGAGGCTTGGACAGGTACTGCTGGGGTCTCTCATGCTCTCTTCTAGTGGTGGTGATGAGAGGCTGGGACAGGTACTGCTGGGGTCTCTCATACCCTCTTCTAGTGGTGGTGATGAGAGGCTGGGACAGGTACTGCTGGGGTCTCTCATGCTCTCTTATAGTGGTGGTGATGAGAGGCTGGGACAGGTACTGCTGGGGTCTCTCATACCCTCTTCTAGTGGTGGTGGTGCTGATGGGTAGACCATTCTGCTGTGATTGGTCAGCACGCCCACTCTGCTGTGATTGGTCGAACACTTTGCGCATGTGTCTGCAAATTCACAACCCCGAGAAGTTGTAAACATTGCGGATTGAACATTGCAATTAAAGTTTGATGCAACAGTCTAAAGCAAAGGGAAAAGTCTAAATGCATGATATCACCCCACAGTCCTGCAGTATTTGTTTGTTTTCTGTCAATTATTAACTTTTTGCAGATTTCTCACTTCTTAATCATCAAAAAAATTGAGCTGGACTTTTACCGTGCAGACCTGGAAATGCCTGCTCCATTGTCGAATGATTTTTTAATATGGTTTTGCAGTAATAAGCCCCTGGCCGGCCAGGAATATAAAATGTTGCCTTTCCCTATCAGAGTAGGTCAGGAATTTGTAACCTTTTTTCTTGGCTTACAAATCAATTGCTTACTGTCTAGCCCCAGGTGCTGCTTATTTGGCTCTTCCGTTAGAGTGAGCAACAGCCTCAACCATATAGAAGGACAAGAATACTACAGCACCCTGACCGCCCCAGTGTGAGATGTACAGATTAAAGCCATGTAGAATTACCATGCTTGAGGGGCGGATAACTGCCATAAATAACACACTCAGATTGTTATTAACGATCACTATCGTGGTTGCCGTGACGATGTTCTGCTTGATGGGAGGTGGGGAGTGCATGGCTAAACTCGATGTTTGCAACATTGGGTAGTAGCTACATTCAGGCTTTAAAGGAGCGTTTGTCTTCAAGTCGCCGTAGCTTCGATAATCAGATATTAGTTTCATTCGATTCCGGATTTTCTCCTGCAGAAATCCAGCAGCGACAAACTGGCATTGAGTGTTTACCTCTGATTAAAATAACCTTAGCCACTAAGGTTAGCGTTAACAGGCTAGATTCTCCAGCTCGAGTCACCAGCACTATCATTTTGACAGCACTATCGGCTGACATTTGATCGCCCATGTTGCATATTGAATCTGAGAATACTGCAAAATATCTAGCCAGCTTTCACAATGAATTATAAAGCCTGTTATACATATCATATTATTAATCTGATAATTCAGCTGATGGATATATAAATATAGAATTCACAGAGTTTCTTCTGGTAAATCTATGTTTCGTCAAAGGGTTTTAGCCTGTATTATTCCTTAATGTTCTTGAATTAGACAGTGCAGAGCGAACTTGCTCTACACTGCTGCGGCAAATTGCATAATGGCATCAGGAATTGCATTGTCCTGACGAAAAGAAAAGAGCTTCAAAAGGACACGATTCTCAAAAACTTTTCCCAATTTCTTCTGCGACTTGCAAAGAGAGAAAAAACTCTTTCCACAGTTGGCCTGTCACTCACATTATATGATTGAACGGGCCGGTGTTTCAGTGCGCGCTGGCATGTGTGACCGCACACTGAACCTTATACCGGACCCCAATGACCGCTTCCCCCTGATGATTGCTCAGGTGTCACTCATGGCCCTGACCCTTTAGCTATGCCCGCCCCCCCAAACCCCCGCCACCACCCTGCCAACCCAACCAAACATAACCCCCGCCCGACCCCGCCATGTGACACCTTAACACTTAAATCCAAATCCCCCATGAACAACCCCCCCCCCTCGATGAGAGATATTCACACACACAGCTGTTGGAGGATCCGGGGGGGGGGGGGGGTCTGAGATCAGAGCTGGTGGCGATTCATCAACTGCCCAAATATCTCGTGACCTCCCCATGTCGGCGGAAGAGGGGGGGGGTGGCGGCCGGGGGGCCGGTTGGGGGGCCAGGGGGTCCGCCGGACCATTTGTCTGTCCGCTGGTCCATCGCTCGGCAGAAGAACAACTGAGATCTCACACGGCTTCTCCCAGGGGGACCGCCCCCCTGATCCCCAACCCCTACGTGTGGGGCTGGTGGACCCCTCAGCGAAACCGCCTGCATACAGTTTATTTTAACAAAAAGAAACAAACAAAAAAGAACAGTAGAGTCTTTCTCCCGGCGTCTCCAAGGTGAAAGAAGGGGGGCTGGGGGGTGAAGAAATGGTTTTCAGTCTCCCTCTCGTCCCATCCATTCTCTTTACGCCCTCCCTCTTCTCTCCATCCATTTTTATGCCCGTGACAAGTAATCATTTTCTCCCATCAGTCCGGCCTCCTTCATCCCAGGGCTCTGAAGTCCTCTCACGGCCACGGAGGGACTGGAACTCATTGGAATCTCATCCCACCACCGTCTCTCTCTCTCTCTCTCTCTCTCTCTCTCTCTCTCTCTCTCTCTCTCTCTCTCTCTCTCTCTCTCTCTCTCTCTCTCTCTCTCTCTCTCTCTCTCTCTCTCTCTCTCTCTCCCTCACTATTTGAGTGCCCTCGAGACGCTGGAGAAAAATGGAACATGAAGATTATTGCCAAATGTGAGAATTAAGATGTTGAAGGTCTAGGTGGTGGAGGTGGTGGAGGTGGTGGAGGTGGTCTAGGTGGTGGAGCTGGTGAAGCTGGTTGAGGCGGATGAGGGCTAGGTTTTGGGCTAGGGCTGGACACAAACCTATCGATCAGTTGTTCTTTCCTCTTGTGTTTGTGTGTATGTGTCATTGTGTTGGGGGGCTGCATTAGTGTTCACGTGTGTTTGATGAGGGAGATGGAAGAATCCCAAATGAAAACTAAATAGTATTTGGTAGCATCGGCTTCTGATGGTTGATATTGCCATAGCTTCATGGATGCGTGTGTGAATGAGTGTGAGGCCCATATTGCCATGGTTAGAGAATAACGCTATAATGCAGTTCAATTACCATTTTGCGTGTTGAGAAATACTTCAAAGTAATAGCTGGAGTTAATCACAGTGTAATATTAATTAGGGTATCTATTCACCTGGGCCCTGTTAGTCTACCTGAGAACATAAGTATATATTTGAATCTCCTCCGATAGTACCGATGCTCTTAGTAGACCGGTTCCCCCGGCAGACGACCGACAGACTCCCTTGGGTTGGTACTTTACATGCACGGCGTCGCCCCCCCTCTCTCCCCACAGGTCTCATTCGCCTGCAGGAGCTGATCAAGGCTCCCTCGCGCTACAACCTCCGCCTCAAGATCCGACAGCTGCCGGGCGACACCAAGGACGCCAAGCCGCTGCTGAAGGAGATGAAGAAAGCCAAGGAGTTCCACGTGATCTTCGACTGCGGCCACGAAATGGCGGCCTGGATCCTGAAACAGGTACAGAGCGGTTCGCCCTGCCGGGTCTGCCTATAGAGGCCGTGGCTGTTTATTTATACAGCACCCTTCAAACACAAGGCCGTTCGTAGGTCTACACAAAGGCACCGCATAAAGGAAACATTAAAGGGACCGCCGTTGAAACACAGAGAAAGACTGGAAAAGAGAACAGTAAAAATTAAAACAG
>NC_079432.1:16495271-16527297 GCF_026213295.1 Gadus chalcogrammus | reverse complement strand
CTAGGTTGCCTGGGTGTGTTACATTATCAACGGGACCCACACCTAGCAATGTCACAATGTCACTCCCAAGGGACAGACACACAGACACACACACAAGGGTAAACACGACAGGATAATTGTAACACTTAACATGGTTATAGTTGATGAAATATGAAGGCCCCTTCATACAGTTTACACGACAAAAGAATAGTGTGATGGGAAGATGTCAAGGAGGTTGGTTGTTCTGCTTGTCATATTGCCCCCAGCTACAGGCCTCCTGGTTATATGAATGTAATATAATGTGTGGGAGGGCAGGGGTCGGAGGTTTCAACAAAGTCTGTCATTTTGAAACGAAAAAAAGGTAACAATTAGAAATGAAAATTTGTTTGACATGAAAGCTAGGTTTTACAAATAATGACATTAAAAAAATGCAGTGTCTTGGTCCTTTTATCTGGTTTATGTTGCTGATCGCATGCGCTCGCGTTATTGCTGTGTTCCTCAAACGGTCGCTCGGGGAAACATGAAGGAAGCTCGTTTTCTACCACATCGGCATCACCATCAAGGATCATTACCAGCATCGCGCCTCGCAATTTACCCAAATGCCAAGCTCTTCATATTGATAAGACCCACGCAGCTTCTTCTCAATTGCAAGACATGAATAGATTGATTAATTGGGAGATGAAGTACCATCACGCTGAGATAGAGAGCGCTCTAAACGGTCATCTGTCACAGGCGTCCGTCCCTCTGTCGGGGCCCGCCTCCCCATCCGCCTCTCTTGTGTGTGTGTGTGTGTGTGTGTGTGTGTGTGTGTGTGTGTGTGTGTGTGTGTGTGTGTGTGTGTGTGTGTGTGTGTGTGTGTGTGTGTGTGTGTGTGTGCGTGCGTGCGTGCGTGCGTGCGTGCGTGCGTGCGTGCGTGCGTGCGTGCGTGCGTGCGTGCGTGCGTGCGTGCGTGCGTGCGTGCGTGCGTGCGTGCGTGCGTGCGTGCGCGCGCGTGTGTGTGTGTGTGTGTGTCTACGGACAGACGGACTGGCAGATGTGTGTGTGGAATGAGAAAACTGTAATCTAACGTTTTCAAGGCTTCCTCTGATCCTTCAAGGATATCCAGTTTATTTTATTTACAACATCATGTTTGCTATGATAGCAGGTGAAAGATGAGCTATTTAGGGTCAGTAGTATGATATGGGATAGGTAGGGATAGGGGGAGATGAAGGTAGGGTCTGTTAATGCAGGGCTGGGGATATTAGTATACAGCATACAGGGATATTAATGTATGGGATATTAGGGGACAGAGGACATTAAAGGAGGAGATAGGATATTAAGTGGGTAGGGTGAGAGTAAGGTGGGGTAGAGGTGAGATATTAAGGTAGTGTGTAGGGTGAGAGTAAGGTTGGGGAGAGGGAGGTCTTAAAGGGGTAGTTCGGAATTTTGGACATAGGGCCTGATTCCGAAGTGAGCATTGGTATTCTATATCACTGGAGACAGTTTTCAACACATTTCATTCAGTCCTTCTAGTTGCAGAGTTCGTCGTGCTAGGCTAGCGCAAGTCAACGGGCAATGCTAGCCTGCTATTAAAAACAGTCTTACCCACTCCACAGTACACCCGAGGTAAATCAATTATAACGACAGACTATACATCTAAATGTCTGTTTATAGAATAATGTTAGAAATAAAACCAACCTTGCATTGCATTGCATTTTGAGGGAATCACGGGGTCTCAGCAGCAGTGTTTATATTCCTGTATGTAGGCTATGGCAGCGGAGGACTGATACCTAGGTTACCTGCCGCTGTCATTGCTACAACGCAGAGTACAGTGAACGAAGGCTACAAGCGTATTAAATTAACAAGATATGGCCACGTTTCGAGGAGTTAGCGATGCATCTGCTTTTGAAGACGATTATGAGGAATTTGTTGTATCCAACGAACCGTACATGTACGAGCCGGTGTTTTGATGTCAAAGCCAGCAGCAACAAGCCACAGTTGAGTCCTTTCTTGATCTCGCACTGGAAATTGGTGGAAACTTTGTGGTGCCCATCTGTACCGTTTATTTCTACAATTTCTAAAAGCACACTGAACCATCATTTTGCCTAGTCGTTCAATTGCGCTTCTGTCCCCCCCCCTCTGTTTACGTTCTTCTGTCGTGATTCGGTTACAAACCTAACCAGCGCATAGTAGAATTCCGCTTCTGCTGAGAAAGTAGTCCCTTGATGATTCATGCGATGCATGGTTAGTTTTATTTCTAACATTATTCTATCAACACAGACATTTAAATCTATAGTCTGGCGTTATAATTGATTTACCTCGGGTGTACTGTGGAGTGGGTAAGACTGTTTTTAATAGCAGGCTAGCATTGCCCGTTGACTTGCGCTAGCCTAGCACGAGCGAACTCTGCAACTAGAAGGACTGAATGAAATGTGTTGAAAACTGTCTCCAGTGATATAGAATACCAATGCTCACTTCGGAATCAGGCCCTATGTCCAAAATTCCGAACTACCCCTTTAAGGTAGGGATGGGAGGTATTAAAGGGTTGATATCATGCCACCAGGTGTGAGTGTGATAAGCAATTAAAAGCCTTTTTGGTCAAATTGACAAAAGTTGGTAAATCCGCCATTCCCTGTGCCCAAGTGACATCACTAGTGGGTGTGTTTACCTAGGGGTATGATGGATAGATCAGCAACATTTGCCACAGTCCACTGGGTAGGCTGGTAGACTGATCCATCTACATCTAGATGGACACGCCCCCTTGTGATGTCACTAAGGAAGGCCAAGGATATCACCCCTTTAAGGCTCTGTGTCGGGAGAGCGTTAGGTCGCGGAGAGGGAGACATTGTGGTAGGGATGGGAGGTATCCAGTGGGTAGGGGACGTGAAGCTGAGGGAAATGAGCGTATTAAGATAAGGGATATACAGGGATTGTCTATCAGGAGCACTTGATCGACAATCCTCTCTTACACAATCACAAATCACCTGAAATGTAAATGTCCCTGTTCAAGGTTGCAGAACTCAAGGGCACCCCGGCTGAATGGAGCCACCCTCCCAGTGCAAAACAAAGGCATTCCAAGAGGACTGCTCTACTTCCAGGACTTCTCTCTCTCTCTCTCTCTCTCTCTCTTTTCCCCCACCCTCCATCTTGTTGTCTCCAACCCCCTGTGGTTCATTGTTATCTCAGTCCCGCGGGCAGCAGAGAGACAGCCCGGGGCTCCCTGACAAGCCTTCCCGGGCCTAATGATGGAAACCATTTTGAGCCAGGCTGGGACCCTGCCCATGCCCCCGCCCCCCCCCCCCCCCCCCCTCTGGACTGACAGGGAAGGTCAGAGCGCAGCGCACGTCAGCACATCCGCCGGCAGGGCGGCGGCGGCGCGGGGCAGTCCATCACATTTATATCCATCACATTAAGGTCGTCTTACTCACCATGCAGGGGGAGGGAGAAAAGATTGATCCTGGAACGGCTGTGGCTCTCACTCATTAGGGCAATTATCGGATGAAAGGTTTTTTTTCAGTTCGAAAATTGCCCACTTTTGCAGGATGTGCCTTAACGTCACGAATGGAGAAAAATAAGAGCGTGTAGCCTGATATCTCTGCTCGTTTTTTTCCAAACGGTGGAGGGAAACAGAAGCCCCTTAAAATCCTGAATCCCCGCTCCCGGAGTTGCGTCAATGTGTCAAGATTGTTTACAGCAGGCCGTTGCCATGCCAATTAGAACGGCAGCGCTGGCTCGTGCCCTTGACGTGCGTCACCGTTAGTGTTTCACGAGACACACCGAGGTTTGACAATCCCCTGGAAGACATCTCTCACAGGCTCGTCCGGCCGGGGAACGAGGGGGAACGGGAAACAGGGCCGGGAGTCAATATTGACACGCACACACAAAGCTGTCCGGAATTAAACCGGCAAATAGGACGGAGGGATGGATGGACGGACAAATTTGAAAGATGGACAAAAATGCCTGATAACATCAAGCGGTGGTAAACAATGGACTCCAACAGCCCCCCTGGTGTACCAGTTAGACCCACACAGACCCAGCACAGAGCAGCTCACCGTGTGGACAGCCGCTGTGGGGTTACAGCAGGGTGCGCTGCCTGGGGTACTCGCCCGGCCCCAGCCAGGGCTGCCTGTCGCTCAGATGTTGGCCCTGCCCCCCCCCTGCCCCCCCACTCTGTGCAGCTCCATGGGTGTGTTATGACGCCCTTTGTGGGAGCAATATCCAGAAGATGGGGGCTGCCGCCGCCTCGGGGGACACCGGCGTCGGGGTAAATGGGATGATTTTGTACGCAAGGGGGGGGTCCTCGTAGTGGTGGCGTGTGTCTTCCCGGAGACGGCGGTGGGGAGCGGATTGGGCCCGCGGTGTGTGTGCTTTTTGTGCGTGTGCGTGTGTGTGTGTGTTGACACAGCTCTCACACACACACACACAAACATGGTCCTTGTGAGGACGCTTCATCATAGTCCCTGAACTGCTCATACCAACGTGTGCGCCGGCTGACTTCCTCCAAGCAGCCCCCTCCGGGACGGGGGGAGGCGGGACCAGCTCCCAACGCAAATTCATTTCAATTTGAAGGAAATCGCCTTTTGTGTCACCAGAGCCTTGGTGTGCGTTTTACTTGCTAGTGTGCTAGCAGCAGATGTACTTTGTGTGTTTGTGTGTTTGTGGTGTGCATGTGTGTGTGTGTGTGTGTGTGTGTCTGTCTGTGTGTTGCGGTGGATGCCAGCTGTTCTAGTGGGGTAGGAGGAATCAGCTCGCTAAGTGATTCACCTTGGTCCCGCTCACATTGACGATGCTTATTCCATTTGTGGTTGGTGCCAGTCGACGGTGTTACCGGGACAGCGTCATTATGCGCTCTGTGTGATGACTGGATCCCGGAGGAGGTGTTTGTGGTACGTTCCACACCTAGAGACATGAGAAGACGGGAAGCATGGCAGCAGATATTGAGATGGGGGGGGGGGGGGGCGTTGATGGAGGGTGGATACAAGCACACACAAATTGGGTCAGTGTTAGCGATGGGTACTAGTATTAGCGATAGTAATTTTAAGAAGGATGGGTCGCAGGGGGGCAGCTGTTCCTGACAAACAGCTTGGGTTGCAAATTGGAGGATAGTCTGTGGTCTGTTTATTGAAAACCTGTCCCTGCTAGTTTTATTGACCATGGTCAATCAGGGGTGTTAGATCTACCGGCACCTGAAAACTCACCAGCCCCGAGTGAAGCCTTGCTCTGACTTACGAGGAGGAAGGCCGACAAGCTGGACCTCAACTAGGTCACTCTCTCTCTCTCTGTTTCTCTATGTCTCTTTCTCTATGTCTCTATACCTCTATGCCTCTCTCTCTCTATGTCTCTATGCCTCTGTGTGTCTCTCTGTCTCCTTCATGGTCATCTCGAATAGAGGGTTCATCTCTCCGCCGCACCTCAAGCAGGGTGTGAGCAAACAGAGTCCCTTCCTGGCCCTCTCCTCCGACTCCTGGAATACCTTACCCACAAACCCCTGGGTGCTTATCTCCATCACGCTCCCTGCTGTACTAGACTTCATCACCCACAACCCCTCAAATAATTGTTGGTACTTTGGAAAGACATGGATATATGCTGTGAACCTCTGTGTGCTTTGATCTCCTGTAAAACAAATCATGTCATGATGAATAGTACATGTGATAAGACAGGTGTGCAGGGGGAGAGAGGGGAACAGAGAGCCAGCGAGCTGTAAAGAAGGTCCACAATCCCTCAGTCGTGACAAGTAGACGCTATGAATGTGTGTGGAAGAGAGAGAAACGCATTAAGAATTAACGCTGGTAAACATGATTATGAAGGAGCCGGGAGAAGCCTTGTATTTAACAACCTCCTGCCCTTGAATGCAGAGGAATCGGTTCATTATTTCACGTTCTCTCTGAGGGAATCGTTATGTAAATCGTTACGTAGTTCTTCACCATACACACCGGTCTTCATCATGTCTGCTAATCAGAACTATGATGTCATCATGATGTCATTAGGAACTCTGATTGGTCTGTTAGCAACAACTAAAACCAACCACTTCAGTGTGGGGTTGGCCTTTTGAGAATCAAAATTAAAGAGTCTCTTGTCTTCTAATTGGAAGTTTTAAGAATCATTTTAGGAATAGTGTATTTTTACACATACTACATCTACTTTATCCACACAAAGACACACATAAACTCGCATTATGTTTCCACTATTCTACCATGCTTTAGAATAACATTGTTACATTGGTTAGTTTGAAGAATACTACCATGTGTAGACCCACACAGGTCACTGTGTGGGTTCTCCTACCTCTGAAACCCCTTTGTGTGAAGGCTCGTGCGACCCCCCTCCCCCCCTAAATGAATAAGAGGGTCATAACTGGCCAACTTCCTCGCGCCCACAGCTTCAAGTCTTTTTCCGCTCCTAATGTGAGCCAAGTAGACGAGGCTCGCTGTGGATTCTCCTTCTCTTTGTCTGTCCCTTCTCATCTTATTCAACGGAGGGTTCTACCAACCCCCGATGGCCCTCCTACACCTTCCCCCCCCCTCCCCAACCCTACCACCACCACCACCACCCCCACCGCCAACTACACCACCACTACCACCACCCCCAACGCCAAATATACACCAACCACCACCAACGTCACCACCACCAACAGCACCACCACCACCACCACCCCCACCACCACGACTACCACCCTACCACCAACCACACCACCACCGCCACCAACGTCGCCAACACCGTCACCACCAACACCACCATCACCAAAACCACCACCACCGCCACCACCACCACCGCCAACAACGTCGCCAACACCACCATCACTAACAGCACCACCACCGCCACCACCACCACCATCACCACAGCCAGCTACAGCACCTCTGTCTTGAGTGTGAATGATTACACAAAATGGACAAGAAATGACCTCTAATGAATGTTGCGTTTTACCGGATGAAAAAGCTGACAGTAAACCACTTTTTCCATGGCGACGATCCATGGTGCATATTAATGCTCCATACATAATTCATGCTGTGGATATGATCACATAATTCATGAGATGATCGCGAGTTGGTGTGCTCATGAAGGCTGTGTAAGTAAGTGTGTGTGATGTATGTGTGTATGTCTGTGTTTGTGTGTGTTTGCTTGTGTGTATTTGTGTCTATACTTGCATTAAAAAGTGAGATGGGACCATGTTCGGGTAACCCCAAAAAAATTCTTCTAGCCCATCTCGTGGACCCTTGATTGTTGAATGTTGTGGTGTGAGTCGGGCTAGGCTGTGACTTATCTCGTATTCCCAATGCACCCCGAACCCCGCCCTTTTATCACCTGAAGGGGTAAAGTGAGCTGTCCAGAGGCTTGTCCGAAATAAGGTCAAATTCGCTGTTTAAGAATGAGCATTCGCAACATGGAGGGTAACTAGGTGAAGGACATGGAGAGGCTGGGAAATGTGCTCCTTTCTGTGCTCGCTCCCCAGTTTACTCCTTCACTGTTAGGACGACCGTTCAGAATAACATTAATATTAAGTATGAACTACGGAATATGCAGTCTCCAATCTCGTCTTATTACTGAGGTCTGGAAACATCTGTGTGAAGTCTAAACAAGAGCATCTTTTTTTGCGTTCATTATTTGTTTTACATAAATGTCAAGCTACAAATGAAGCGCCCTCAGAGCAGTGGTGAGAAACTGCAGCTCTTTGCATCAAACCCTTTTGTTGTTGTTGATTGAAGGAAGGCCTTAAGTCAGGGAGAGATCCAGAAATGAAACAATGGTTTGATTGATTGGCAGTAGAGTTACTTTGAGGTTCCAATTTAATTTTAAAAGGTGCGTGACATCACTGCGACGTATTTTGCATGTTTGCAGATGTAGAGGCATGTTTAGGTCTTCAGCCCATGGAGCATGTTACTGTCAGTCAGTGGAGAACTTCAACCACAGCCGAAGCTCGGTACACCAAGCTGGCTATTTGCTTAACTAAACTGATAATGTGCGCTTACTTCTGATGTAAGCGTGAAGTGCTAACGGTCCTGCCACATCCTTAACCTAAAGAACCCTTAGATAATGTATGGAGACAAAATCCTCTGCATATTTGCAGAGCTATTTTCTAGTCACTTGGGTATAATGTCACTCAAGCACCTGATGCATGCCATAGTAGTTAGACTACGTGATATTCAAGCTAACATCAGTACCTAATTTGGCCACCTAGAATAGAATAGACTTTAGCACTACACTCTTGAATAGCTTCTTCCTCTACACATGAAGTGGTCAACACAACACCATTAACCGTTTTATGGATTCAGATAAGTCAGACCCTATAGGCACGGCTTATATACCATTTCGCCCATGCTAAAGACTGAATATTTACCTTGTAAATCTGACCGTGTTGGCGTGACTCATTTACCCTTCCGCCAATGCCAAGACAGACTGAATTTGAGGACCGCCTTCCATTCCAACATACCCACACTCCAACATTGACGTCTAATTGTCAGAGAGGCAGCAATTCCATTGTTTTCAAACGTCCCACCACTCCGACAATTTCTGTTCCCATTGTCGGTTAGGGTTAGGAATGGGGGCATGTTGGAATGGGGGCCTGGCTGACTGGCAGCATGTCGGAATGGCCGCATGTAACCACTGAATTTGACCTGGGTTCGGCAGATGCCTCATGAACCACCACAAGAGTGCACGTCCGTTTAACTTGTATCTCTGAATAAACCACATGCTGAACATTTACCACTTTGCAAGTCTTACCTAGTCCCGAAACCACGATGCCACAGAGGAATAAAATAATGTTTCATCACACCATATTAGGCTACTGCGTGGGCAGAGTAAAAATTGGATATTGACCAACCTTTCCAAAGACTTAGTGAAAAAAAAGAGGCAAAAATGAAAACAGAACACAGTGGTGATTATTTAGCCAACTGAACCCATAAATGCTGCATATATAATTAGGCGCTCCTCCACTGGTTCCCTCCCTTCTGGACTACTGACTTCTGTTTAGGGTGCCTGGAGAAAATACTTGGGTTAGTTTACAAATTTTTCATGTAGTGCCCTCTAAAGGAAAGTTATTTATAAAATTTCAAAGGCTGCTTCATTAAAAGCTAAAGTAATAAATGGATTTTGTGAGGGAAGGAACACCAGCAGCTTCTTCAGTGAGTGACGGATTGGTCTTTTTTTCTGTTTGTCGTTTAAAACGCACAATGGAAATACTAGTAGCGTTATGTTGACCCCTGGTGGTAAACATTGAGAATCACATAGTTTAACAGATAAATATTCTTTTTAATAAAGATTAAAAAGCCCAGACGGAATCAATAAGAAAACAATTCAATATCTACTAGGAAATCATATATACTTTGATGCCAATATAATACGTTTATTTTCCAATCAAGTAAAACATTTAAGACATATTAAAAATCCATTCCAAAAGATTCACAGAAGTCAAAAAAAGCAGTATACTTATATTGGGGATAAAATGACAAGTGATATGCACATAAAATATTTCTTTTCACTCAAAAGCAATCAGTGCTTTGCTATCCACATCTCTGAGAGAGAGAATCTGACGAAGGCAAACACTGCCTCCAGTCACAATGAAAAGAACAACAAAAAGATGAACAGAATGGTGAAGTGTACAGTCATTAGCTACATGGAAGTATCTGCAAGTCAATGCCTCGTTGGAATCAGGGCCTCTGAGACCTGACCTTCCAGTAAGTCTGTTTACGTTCAACACCAAGTGAGGTTAAAAAAATGATACTACTTTATTGAAGAGGATTAGGGCCACTCATTAAAAAAAAAAAAATCTGACTATATTCTCAGAAATTTGACTTTTTTCTCAGAATTCTGAGATTAAAGTCAGAACCTTTTTTGTGTTTGTGGCTCTAATCCTCTTCTGTACAACTGAGTTTAAGTAACAAACGTTTTTTGTTTTTTTTAAGGATCAAAACAGTAAAAGAAAATCATTGAAATACATGGTTTCTCAACAAATTACAGAGCAGCCATCGAGTCAGCAATTGAGGTATATGAACTTGTTCCCATCTTTAGTTTCCATCTGCTGACCTAACCACACCAGAGCAGTTAGGAAGTGAAGTGGCAATTATGTTTTGGCCTTAAGTAGTCTACGCACCAGCTGACGAGCTAGCACCTTTGTGGATAAGTGGACAGCAGAGCAGCCACATTAGAAGAGAGTCCGGAAGAGTGAGAGAATTATTGTGGTCGAGAAGTGGTTTGCATAGAACTTGCCCTTTCTTTTTGTATGAACTTTTTTGTTTGGTTTTCTGTTTTGATTTTGTTTGTATTTATTTATTACAACTTTGTTTCTAGAGGAGGGGGTAAGCACTTTTCGCTTGAGATAGGGCAAGCAGCAACATTGTAATTTGGTGATTTGACAACTGTAACCGAACATGCACTTTCAAAATCAGCAGGGCTTGAACCTGCAAACGGTTACTGGGTCTGTAATCGGTCACCACAAGCTGATTCAGTACACTGAAAAGGTGGGACAACAGAGAGGAAGAGGACAACAGGATTTATGTTTAAGTCCTCTTTCAACGTCTCTTTTGATATCGCAATAAAGATTTTAATTTAATTTGACTTAATGACTTCCAATAGATATCGCCACCTTCCAACCAGAGAAAAGGGGCTGCGACTAAATGCAAATACAAGTATCTTAAGGCATCACGACTTTGTTTCAAAGGCATTCTGAACGTGGTTGTTGGACACGCACACAGACGCCATTTTGGTCCGTGAACAAAAAAGCTAAAGGTTTTTTAGCTTGGCCCAGCTGGGGTAGCTTTAACTAACCTGATTGTGCGGTTTGTTTAAGAATGTTTGATGCATACGTATCAAACCGGGTCAGAATAGTTTCTCCTTCTCTAAACAGAACAACAAGCTGTTAAGACGTAGGTAGAGGTATATCACAATCACAAATGTCTGAAAGATTTCCCTCCCCCAACACCATGGTGAGTTTTCACAATCGCTCAAGGCCCAAGATAACTTGAAGGATGACATAATTGTGTGATTACATCTGCAGCATCCCCCCCCCCCCCCCCTTTAGCTTCTGGTACAATCAATAACGCTGTATCTATAGAGAATGTGCCTTGGTGACCCAATGCTGATGAGCAAACACTAACAGGGAGCGTGAACAGGAGATCGATCAGTAGTTATAGTGAGTACAAAGGTATTGCGAAACAGTGACTTCCATATTTGTAACTGTATGATTCTGTTTTTTCGTACGCGACACTGTAATAGTATATACTTTATACCGATTAAAAAATAAAGAGACCTGCAACGTCTCCATCTTCTGCTGAGTGTGAAATGTAATATTGCAGGCAAATCCTTAAAGAAAAACAATCCATCCTTTAATCTCATCAGTTGCAAAATAAAAGCACTATGATAATATTCATCTTAATAAACATTATTTGAGATGGATCTCTAATGCAAAATTTCTATTAATACAATATTCTATTTTTGTTATTTTTCATGTTAAATGTTAATAATGAAAGGGGCACCTTCCCCGGACCATGTGACTTGTGATTAGTTAAGGTTGTCAAAATGGCCGGGGGATACCATCATCGTCGTGGAGCTCTAAGATGAGTAAGGAACCCTATTTTGTAATAGGGTCAGACAGACAAACACATAGATAGGCACTCCTTGTGCGTATGAGTAGTACAATCCTATTGGTTATGTCCACCGTCTGCCTCCTCGTCATGGTTGTATTTTAAGATGTAACGAAGAAGAAGTGATGACACAAAATCCTAAGCAAACAAAACCAAAAACAACAGTCATCTTGTTCGTTTTGAAGTGTAAAATGATTTTTCTTTCTTTTAACAGCCTTAAATACACGTCTAGAATACTCCACGTGTTAACTGAGGTCCAACCATAGACTGCATCCATTAACCGCTAACGGTAAGACAGAGTGTAGCCCTATCTGGCACTGCACTGGAGGCTAAAGTTTGGACCGTTCCTCGTCTAGGTCCGAGTGAGGCCTCGTGCCACCAAACGCTTTGATTGGCTGTTTGCTTTAGTTATTCTATTGTCCTCTCTGAATGGCACCTATGAACTCACCAGCAGCAACACAATAAATAGCTGAATGAAGGAGTGTGGAATAGGGGCGGGTGTGGCTGTGTGGGAGGTAGTAAGAAGTTCTGTTGGAATAGTGAATATGAGGTAGGTTTTTGCTGTAAACAAAATCAAAGAGTTTTGCAGTGAAAGTGAAAAAAAGAAATACAATGAAATTAAAAAATAATAATAACAAAGGTCACCAAATCTGGAGAGCAAGACCAGGGAGAGTGGCAACCCTCAAAACACACAGTCACACACACCTCAGTAAAACAAATCCTACAGTTCATACAAGGTCATCGACGTAACAAAACCGTAAACAGATAAAATGTACGGCTACGTATAACTCAAGAGGTAAAGGGAACAAATTTAACATATGTGTTGTTTATATGACTTGCAATTGGGTTGAAGTAACCATTTGGTGAGTATTTAAAAAAAAAGTTAGATTTTGTTGAATTAAAAGGCCTAAAATGCAATGGGTCCACCAGACCCAGCAGCACCTCCTGTGTAACAAAAAAACGAACACCCTATGAGGGTTAAATTGTGAAATATATCATATGAATCTGCATAAAAACTATTTGGGGGGATGTTAGGAACCCAGCCTCACAATCTCTGATGTTTTTTTCTATTTTTAAACATTATTTTTAGGTGTTCACCACAGGTGCTGATGCGTCAGTGTTACGACCGGCTCAAGGTCACAACACATAGACGGACACCATACTGAGTATGATGCAAAAAATGTGTTTATTTACAACCAGGAAGATGTACAACATAAACAAAAGCTGGGATCCTGTCAGGAAGTAGAGAGAGAGAGCCGGAGGGAGGATCCACTTATATAGGCTGCACCCACAGCTTCATGCAGTTGTCCGCAATCACCACTCAGGAGGCTGTAACTTAAAGAGACATGGCAGACACGTACCACGGGACAGACAAATAAATATTGACACGTCTGAGAATCAAGTCTGGATCAGTACCTACTCTCCATGGCTCAGCTACAAACCTCGAAAAAGCCAGCTCATCAAGTGCTTACATTCAGCAGCTTCTCTCAAGGGATGTTGCCTGCCAGACAGACCACCTGGAAACACGTACTGTAGGCACACAGCTATCCTTAAAGCCCCATTTTAAAAGTGAAGGTGTGTACTTTCAGTCTTTAATACATCCTGAATAGACACATGATGAATCACTCTGGGGAGAAGCCCTACAGGTGTGACCAATGCACGAAGTGCTTCAGTCGGACAAGCCACCTGAAGATCCACATGAGGACTCACTCTGGGGAGAAGCCCTACAAGTGTGACCGACCAATGCACGAAGTGCTTCAGTCGGACAAGCCACCTGAAGATCCACATGAGGACTCACTCTGGGGAGAAGCCCTACAAGTGTGACCGACCAATGCACGAAGTGCTTCAGTCGGACAAGCCACCTGAAGATCCACATGAGGACTCACTCTGGGGAGAAGCCCTACAAGTGTGACCAATGCACGAAGGGCTTCAGTCGGACAAGCCACCTGAAGATCCACATGAGGACTCACTCTGGGGAGAAGCCCTACCAGTGTGACCAATGCAGCAAGCGCTTCAGTCGGTCAAGCCACCTGAAGATCCACATGAGCTCTCACTCCGGGGAGAAGCCCTACAAGTGTGCCTTTAATGTAAAAAAGCCCTTAATGTGTATTTCTCTCGTAACTCACACTCCCTGTGCAGTGAAGCCCCACCTTTATTCATGACATGAGCTGCTTTAGAAATTGTCAATGGGCCATTCAAATTGGTTTCTCATCTTTGGGGACGGGCTAGGGCTCCATTCACACACAGAGCAACTCGACAGTTGCTCTGTGTGTGAATGAAATGCATCCATTTATGTACAGACACAATTATTATCTTTTCCAGAGCCCTGTTTCAGGTAGCTGGTTTTGAGGCAACTCCGAGTTTGTTCGCTCTGAGTTAGTGGAAACTCTGGGTTTTCCGTTTCAGGTAGCAGGTTCAGCGCAACCGAGAGTTAGTTGCTGCGGCAACATACGCCGTGGGTCTAACCTGCTCGGGAGGTGGTTAGACCTACTCTGAGTTTGTTGTCTGGCTGAAGGCAGCTCTCCGACAGAAGGAAGTGTTAGAAATGGCATGCCCTTTTCTAAGAGAGCCTGTGGACGTAGAGGCTGCGATCCTCAGAAGGAATCTCCGTGAGGAACGATTATTAAGACCCCGGTTGGATAGCCTATACTTTATTTTCCTGATAATTTTCTTCACGAGCGCTATCGCTTTTCAGCGCAATCTATCATTTATTTAGACCACCTTCTCAGCCCCCATGTTAACTGTCAAACGCACCGGGGGCATGCTTTAAGTTTATTTTTTTATTTTTTATCGCAATTAACGCATGTGCAGAATGATCCGCCCCGTGCATCCCACCCGCTCTGTACTACAGTCACTTCAACGTTGTGGCTTTCCCATGATCAGAGTAGCTGACTAACCACGGACCTGTAACTACTGCAAGTCAAGAAACTCATTTTAAGAATGCAAGGCAGAAAAGACCCTGGTACTGCTTTTAACCAGATGCTGTTCTTCTCTACATGTACATGCTCAGCATAATCGTCTGCATTGTTCACTGAAGTAAAACCCTTTGAGTAAACTGTTCAACAAAATAACTTGTCCCACCACAGCCCGTGTTCTAATAAAGACAATCTACTTATTATGAGGATTATTTTATTTCCCGAAAGCACAAAAAAAAAAAACACCTTTAACTTATGTTCCAAAATATGGATCTCCAAAGCATCCTGTTGCATCTTTTGAATTGTTACAATTGTATGGAGGTTGGTGAGGGCATCTGGTTCAAGTAGGGCGATGACGCCATCAGTAACTGGAAGAAGATGATTAGACAGTGCAATTATTACTTGAGCCAGAATATTGCCCCATCTAATTTGCAACGCGCTGGGTTGCGTGTACATATTTAATTATTTTGATTATATTCTCCGGGTGCCTCCCCAGGGCATTCAGAAAGGGTTTCGGTGACCAACCTTGGATTACCAATGGGCAGATGAGGAGGGACTCCTGTCACAAACAAGTGATGGTATTTCAGCTCCTCAATCAATCTTTCGAGTGGATTTGGTGATGAGACGATTTGCTTCAGGACTGCATCACTAAAAGCCCGTCGATTCTTCAGGAGGTCACACACATCTTTCTTGGCCTTTTCAACCACCTCTAGGATATGTGCTGGTGTCTTATCCTTCATGCAGACTCTGCGCAGGTGACAGGATAGAGACTCTTGGGTCCTCAAACAAACTGGACAGAGTAGATAGTGTCTATGTGCAGCTGCAGATTTCCTGGTAAAAGAAAATAAATACGTTCATTCAGAAGTCATCACAACAAAACATTTAAAACATGGTAATTGATGAAGAGAAAGTTCTCTCACGGACACGTCGGACATCGAAATATTTGTATGTGATTGTATATTTATAGTTATGATTGATATTTCCACGACAGTAATACTTCATGAGCAATTACACTATATATATATATATATATATATATATATATATATATAAATAAACAGAGGCATTAAATATTACTTACTTTTCCCCAGCCATTTCTTAAGATGAGACAGTGAGTGAAGATGAATCCCTGGAAGAATTATGGCTGTTCAGAAGAAAGACAAATTAGAACAATAACCTTTAAGAATGTAAGCTTTAGCTCTCTAGGCAGAATGGTCAAATCAAATATAGCAAATTAAAAAGGCTTTTTGAAGAGAAAACCCTTCTTGATCAGAAATAGCAATTACAATTGCTTTTAAAGGCTATTGCCAAGGAACAACAGCGCTTTAGAAGTAGAAGGTAGCAATTAGAATTACTTTTGATTCAATGGATGGCCAAGAATATGCTCTTCGGAAGTTCAGTAGATTTCTGCTGGTAGATTTCTGTGGGAAGTAGCAGGAACCTTCTTGCTTCAGAAATTTCGGAGAGTGAATTCTTTCAAAATCAGTCCAGTATTTATGATGCAAAAGTCTTTGCTCATTGGTTAACAGAGCCCCAGTGCAGTGAAGCCCCACCTTTATTCATGTGCTGCTTTAGAAATTGTCAATGGGCCATTCAAATTGGTTCACATCTTTTGGGTAAGGGCTAGGGCTGGTTTCACTCGAAGAAATTATGCAAAACCATTTATGTACAGACACAATTATTATCTTTTCCAGACCTTCCAGATAATAATAATAATATTTTTTTTGTGAATTAAAAAAAGGCAAACACGTTGCTCTGGAGCCCTGGGGAGACTTCCAGACCGTTGGCGACCAACCGTGATACTCAGTCGATTAGGGCACCCGTTTCGGCCTCAGACGCGACGTTGTCCCGCTGCTCTGGAGCTCCGGGAAGACTTCCAGACCGTTGGCGACCAACCGTGATACTCAGTCCGATTAGGGGGCACCCGTTTCGGCCTCAGACGCCACGTTGTCCCGCTGCTCTGGAGCTCCGGGAAGACTTCCAGACAGTTTTTGGATTCATCCAGGCGCACACCGACTCGCCGCAACACTCAGTCCGACATGGCGCACCGTCTCGGACTCAAACTCACAAAGTTAGCCTCCTCTGGAAGAAGTCAATCCCTGGTAGTCTAAAAATGAAAATATAATACCAGGGATTGCGCTTTTCGAGTTTTACAGTGAGCGGACTGCTATTTTCCTTGTTTTCGGCTATTTTGTTTTATAGTTTTTAGCCTATTCTATCTAATTTCTTCCATTTAATTCATTTTCTGATGATTGTTTTAGAGCTTTCCTTCATTTATTTCGTTTTCTGGTGATTGTTTTAGGCCTTTCTTTCATTAATTTCGTTTTCTGGTGATTGTTTCAGCCTTTTCTCTTTCTTTCTGTCTGTTTTACAGTGACCCTTGTGGTCCAGGGCCCAGCTCCCCCGCACAGGGCTTTGGGTGACGGGAGCCGAGCCACAACAGGTCCCCTGCCACCCCATACATCAACCGGAGCCCCCCTGACGAGGACCTGGCCCTCCCAGATCGGGGCCAGGCACACACACACACACACACACACACACACACACACACACACACACACACACACACACACACACACACACACACACACACACACACACACACACACACACACACACACACACACACACACACTCAATATACCTATTCGAGAATAGGACACTGTCGTGGAAATATCAATCATAACTATAAATATACAATCACATACAAATTATATTAACCTTGTTTATATAATTATTATATTAGAAGGAACTGTATTCATTCTCCCTGTATCTTAAAAACAAATCCCTCCCCTCTTAACTGAGAGAGGTTAAGTTAATTTGTATTCAAGTTCCCACTGGAACCAGTAAATCTGGTTTTGTGACCAGGCCGATCGACTTCTTTGTTGTGTAAACTATTTAGAGCCCATTGTATTACAAATTGCAGACATGTCCAATATCCACCCATTGTATTACAAATTGAATTGGCCTTAGGTCACTCACACTCCCTGATGAAGAGAAAGTTCTCTCACGGACACGTCTGACAGCAAAATATTTGATTTAATCTTAAGGCATAATCATGGGAAAAGTACTGGCAGCAAAGTTTACCAAGAACACATTCGATGAAACAATAGGTGAACAACATTCTTATAGGGAACGTTGGCCCATACAATGTAATGGGCCATTCAAATTGGATTCACATCTTTTGGGGAAGGGCCATTCAAACTGGTTTAATTTGAAGAAATTATGCAAAACTGCATTTCAGTTCCACAGTTGCTCTGTGTGTGAAACAATAGCTTGTGGGGCATTATAAATACTGGAATTTCATGGTGAAGAATTTACTTTCAGGATTTCCTGAAGCAAGAAGGCTGTTGCAATTTTCACTGGTCTCATCTTGAAAATGCATCAAAGGTAAGCCTTTCTTTTATTTTTTATTTTTTATCAAAATATGTTGATATGATCTGTAGATATAGAATACACTCAGCTCTTCATGATCTACAAAAAAGTAATATCTGAATTATTTTCTCTCTTCACATACTGAAAATTGTATAGGGGTATTACTTTATTATTTTGTAATATTTGATATAGTACCATTCTCCTTTTTAGAGGTACTCTCTATGTCTCTATGCCTCTGTGTGTCTCTCTGTCTCCTTCAGGGTCATCTCGAATAGAGGGTTCATCTCGAATAGAGGGTTCATCTCTCCGCCGCACCTCAAGCAGGGTGTGAGCAAACAGAGTCCCTTCCTGGCCCTCTCCTCCGACTCCTGGAATACCTTACCCACAAACCCCTGGGTGCTTATCTCCATCACTCTCCCTGCTGTACTAGACTTCATCACCCACAACCCCTCAAATAATTGTTGGTACTTTGGAAAGACATGGATATATGCTGTGAACCTCTGTGTGCTTTGATCTCCTGTAAAACAAATCATGTCATGATGAATAGTACATGTGATAAGACAGGTGTGCAGGGGGAGAGAGGAGAACAGAGAGCCAGCGAGCTGTAAAGAAGGTCCACAATCCCTCAGTCGTGACCATTAGACGCTATGAATGTGTGTGAAAGAGAGAGAAACGCATTAAGAATTAACGCTGGTAAACATGATTATGAAGGAGCCGGGAGAAGCCTTGTATTTAACAACCTCCTGCCCTTGAATGCAGAGGAATCGGTTCATTATTTCACGTTCTCTCTGAGGGAATCGTTATGTAAATCGTTACGTAGTTCTTCACCATACACACTGGTCTTCATCATGTCTGCTAATCAGAACTGTGATGTCATCATGATGTCATTAGGAACTCTGATTGGTCTGTTAGCAACAACTAAAACCAACCACTTCAGTGTGGAGTTGGCCTTTTGAGAATCAAAATTAAAGAGTCTCTTGTCTTCTAATTGGAAGTTTTAAGAATCATTTTAGGAATAGTGTATTTTTACACATACTACATCTACTTTTAATCCACACAAAGACACACATAAACTCACATTATGTTTCCACTATTCTACCATGCTTTAGAATAACATTGTTACATTGGTTCGTTTGAAGAATACTGCATGTGTAGACCCACACAGGTCACTGTGTGGGTTCTCCTACCTCTGAAACCCCTTTGTGTGAAGAGGCAAAAATGAAAACAGAACACAGTGGTGATTATTTAGCCAACTGAACCCATAAATGCTGCATATATAATTAGGCGCTCCTCCACTGGTTCCCTCCCTTCTGGACTACTACTGACTTCTGTTTAGGGTGCCTGGAGAAAATACTTGGGTTAGTTTACACATTTTTCATGTAGTGCCCTCTAAAGGAAAGTCATTTATAATATTTCAAAGGCTGCTTCATTAAAAGCTAAAGTAATAAATGGATTTTGTGAGGGAAGGAACACCAGCAGCTTCTTCAGTGAGTGACGGATTGGTCTTTTTTTCTGTTTGTCGTTTAAAACGCACAATGGAAATACTAGTAGCGTTATGTTGACCCCTGGTGGTAAACATTGAGAATCACATAGTTTAACAGATAAATATTCTTTTTAATAAAGATTAAAAAGCCCAGACGGAATCAATAAGAAAACAATACAATATCTACTAGGAAATCATATATACTTTAATGCCAATATAATACGTTTATTTTCCAATCAAGTAAAACATTTAAGACATATTAAAAATCCATTCCAAAAGATTCACAGAAGTCAAAAAAGCAGTATACTTATATTGGGGATAAAATGACAAGTGATATGCACATAAAATATTTCTTTTCACTCAAAAGCAATCAGTGCTTTGCTCTCCACATCTCTGAGAGAGAGAATCTGACGAAGGCAAACACTGCCTCCAGTCACAATGAAAAGAACAACAAAAAGATGAACAGAATGGTGAAGTGTACAGTCAGTAGCTACATGGAAGTATCTGCAAGTCAATGCCTCGTTGGAATCAGGGCCTCTGAGGCCTGACCTTCCAGTAAGTCTGTTTACGTTCAACACCAAGTGAGGTTAAAAAATGATACTACTTTATTGAAGAGGATTAGGGCCACTCATTAAAAAAAAAAAATCTGACTATATTCTCAGAAATTTGACTTTTTTCTCAGAATTCTGAGATTAAAGTCAGAACTCTGAGAAAAAAGTCAGAAATCTGAGATTAAAGTCAGAATTCTGACTTTTTTCCTCAGAATTCTGAGAATAAAGTCAGAACCTTTTTTGTGTTTGTGGCTCTAATCCTCTTCTGTACAACTGAGTTTAAGTAACAAACGTTTTTTGTTTTTTTTAAGGATCAAAACAGTAAAAGAAAATCATTGAAATACATGGTTTCTCAACAAATTACAGAGCAGCCATCGAGTCAGCAATTGAGGTATATGAACTTGTTCCCATCTTTAGTTTCCATCTGCTGACCTAACCACACCAGAGCAGTTAGGAAGTGAAGTGGCAATTATGTTTTGGCCTTAAGTAGTCTACGCACCAGCTGACGAGCTAGCACCTTTGTGGATAAGTGGACAGCAGAGCAGCCACATTAGAAGAGAGTCCGGAAGAGTGAGAGAATTATTGTGGTCGAGAAGTGGTTTGCATAGAACTTGCCCTTTCTTTTTGTATGAACTTTTTTGTTTGGTTTTCTGTTTTGATTTTGTTTGTATTTATTTATTACAACTTTGTTTCTAGAGGAGGGGGTAAGCACTTTTCGCTTGAGATAGGGCAAGCAGCAACATTGTAATTTGGTGATTTGACAACTGTAACCGAACATGCACTTTCAAAATCAGCAGGGCTTGAACCTGCAAACGGTTACTGGGTCTGTAATCGGTCACCACAAGCTGATTCAGTACACTGAAAAGGT
The DNA here is from genome assembly GCF_026213295.1 of Gadus chalcogrammus. NCBI lineage: Eukaryota > Metazoa > Chordata > Actinopteri > Gadiformes > Gadidae > Gadus > Gadus chalcogrammus. The sequence continues at coordinate 16,506,574 of NC_079432.1, read as the reverse complement.
GGGACAACAGAGAGGAAGAGGACAACAGGATTTATGTTTAAGTCCTCTTTCAACGTCTCTTTTGATATCGCAATAAAGATTTTAATTTAATTTGACTTAATGACTTCCAATAGATATCGCCACCTTCCAACCAGAGAAAAGGGGCTGCGACTAAATGCAAATACAAGTATCTTAAGGCATCACGACTTTGTTTCAAAGGCATTCTGAACGTGGTTGTTGGACACGCACACAGACGCCATTTTGGTCCGTGAACAAAAAAGCTAAAGGTTTTTTAGCTTGGCCCAGCTGGGGTAGCTTTAACTAACCTGATTGTGCGGTTTGTTTAAGAATGTTTGATGCATACGTATCAAACCGGGTCAGAATAGTTTCTCCTTCTCTAAACAGAACAACAAGCTGTTAAGACGTAGGTAGAGGTATATCACAATCACAAATGTCTGAAAGATTTCCCTCCCCCAACACCATGGTGAGTTTTCACAATCGCTCAAGGCCCAAGATAACTTGAAGGATGACATAATTGTGTGATTACATCTGCAGCATCCCCCCCCCCCCCCCCTTTAGCTTCTGGTACAATCAATAACGCTGTATCTATAGAGAATGTGCCTTGGTGACCCAATGCTGATGAGCAAACACTAACAGGGAGCGTGAACAGGAGATCGATCAGTAGTTATAGTGAGTACAAAGGTATTGCGAAACAGTGACTTCCATATTTGTAACTGTATGATTCTGTTTTTTCGTACGCGACACTGTAATAGTATATACTTTATACCGATTCAAAAATAAAGAGACCTGCAACGTCTCCATCTTCTGCTGAGTGTGAAATGTAATATTGCAGGCAAATCCTTAAAGAAAAACAATCCATCCTTTAATCTCATCAGTTGCAAAATAAAAGCACTATGATAATATTCATCTTAATAAACATTATTTGAGATGGATCTCTAATGCAAAATTTCTATTAATACAATATTCTATTTTTGTTATTTTTCATGTTAAATGTTAATAATGCCACTCAAGAGAAAAAAACTACAATTGTAGTTTTCTCCAGAGAGAAAGGGGCACCTTCCCCGGACCATGTGACTTGTGATTAGTTAAGGTTGTCAAAATGGCCGGGGGATACCATCATCGTCGTGGAGCTCTAAGATGAGTAAGGAACCCTATTTTGTAATAGGGTCAGACAGACAAACACATAGATAGGCACTCCTTGTGCGTATGAGTAGTACAATCCTATTGGTTATGTCCACCGTCTGCCTCCTCGTCATGGTTGTATTTTAAGATGTAACGAAGAAGAAGTGATGACACAAAATCCTAAGCAAACAAAACCAAAAACAACAGTCATCTTGTTCGTTTTGAAGTGTAAAATGATTTTTCTTTCTTTTAACAGCCTTAAATACACGTCTAGAATACTCCACGTGTTAACTGAGGTCCAACCATAGACTGCATCCATTAACCGCTAACGGTAAGACAGAGTGTAGCCCTATCTGGCACTGCACTGGAGGCTAAAGTTTGGACCGTTCCTCGTCTAGGTCCGAGTGAGGCCTCGTGCCACCAAACGCTTTGATTGGCTGTTTGCTTTAGTTATTCTATTGTCCTCTCTGAATGGCACCTATGAACTCACCAGCAGCAACACAATAAATAGCTGAATGAAGGAGTGTGGAATAGGGGCGGGTGTGGCTGTGTGGGAGGTAGTAAGAAGTTCTGTTGGAATAGTGAATATGAGGTAGGTTTTTGCTGTAAACAAAATCAAAGAGTTTTGCAGTGAAAGTGAAAAAAAGAAATACAATGAAATGAAAAAAAAATAATAACAAAGGTCACCAAATCTGGAGAGCAAGACCAGGGAGAGTGGCAACCCTCAAAACACACAGTCACACACTCCTCAGTAAAACAAATCCTACAGTTCATACAAGGTCATCGACGTAACAAAACCGTAAACAGATCAAATGTACGGCTACGTGTAACTCAAGAGGTAGTTCCTAATATCAGTTTGTGAATGGGTTACACAAGAGAGGTCATCAGCTTGTTCAGTCAGTCTGTGGTGGATGACTTCCAAAATAATAAAATACACTTTTTTTTTGGTTAATTCCCTGAGAACAGTTCATCATCCTGAGAGGAATAGTGGGTAAAAAAAAGTGAAAATACATTATAAAAAAGAAAAGAAAAACAACAACTAAAAAAGCATGTAATTTCCACAGAGATTTCAGTGTGAGTTGTGCTCCTTTGTTTGATGCTTAACCCCTTTTTCTTCTCGACTCTCTTTGTTGTCATGACGCATTGGTGGGATTAGATTTTCTTTTTTCGCACGCACACATTCAAAAAGCTGTACATTCAGACAACTGCAGGGCTGATCCTCCAGCAATAAGTCCCTCTTACTCTGAAAGAGTACGCTAAGCGCCTTCAACAGAAACATCATCCAAACTCTTTGGTACAGATGCATACCTAAAGGTGTTGGTTGTCTACTAGAACTAAGAACACACAAGCAAGTTTGATATCATCATCATCATCATTATCATCATCATATAAAGTCATTGATTTGTCAGAACATTAAGACACAGCTCCGAAGTGACCCATGGGCGTGAAACTTTTGTAAGCAGTTAACCTCAGAGGAACTCTTTCACATTCAATATGGTCAACATGGAGAAGAGTTGTGTTCGTTCACTACTATTATGCGCCACACAAAGCCATTCAAGTTGGAAAAGCAGCTAACTTCTCTGCCACCCGGCCCCTTACATCCATCCTCTCCTCTCTCTCTCTCCCTAGCTGTCATCTGGTAGAAATATATCATAAAATGTTGAGCGTTGGTATCCGCTGACACATCGTAGGCACAGATGGGAGGAATGCACACGGGAAGTTGGCCAGGATCACATGATAGTCGGCAACAGACGGCGCTATGCTTACGACGTAATGGTAATCGCTGTGTTCGCATACGGTGATCTGGCAGCGCTTTGTGGGCTGCTTGTTAAAAGACACCAGAAGTACATTCTCCTTGTCGTCACTACTTGAGCGGTCATACAAATGCACATAATCCCCCAGGATCTCGAGACGCCATCGTTCACGTGGTGTTTTTGAACTGCGAGGAGCGCTCGGCATGTGGTAGAGGTTTGACTGTTGGACTGAGCTCCCTGGCCACACCAGTGACACAAGGCCAGGTGGCACGGTTTTTGGGTGGAACACAAAACAAATCTTTTGTCTCGAACACAGGTAACAGAGGATGATGTATGATTAACTTAGATATCAAATATGATGTTAAGATAGCACCTGTGTTTTACCTTTAACATTGAACTGATAATTATACAAAAAAGCATAATAATTTGTGGTTAGTGTCAAAGGGTCAAAAGGGTTTAGGATTATGATAATTGAAGACATTTTGGGGTAGAATAACTAATGGGTAAATATAGGGCAATAACAATGAGTTTTCTATTTTAAAAGTTATTTTTATAGCTAAGGGGTTAATCAAATGCCCTACGTGTGTGACAAAAGGGCCATATGCAATAAATAGGGCTATACGTTAATTAACTCCTTATATATGAATTACTTAAATGTTAAATATTATTTTACATTATACCTTGTTTGTTTGGGCAAATACTAATGACCTAGTGGTGTGAGTTCAGGGTAATGTTTTTTCTACTAAATATCCAACGTCAAAATTGTATATATGCTAATCGTCAACTGAATTACTGGACAATGTACTCATTTGTGATCTAAACTAGCTGAATAAAATAATTATCTAAAGATGGATCTATCTATGATTATAGTAAACTGGTAGGTTAATAACAACCAAAAATTGAAGAGCACTCAGAATATAGGTTGTGCTAGTATAGCTTGTCACGCATGCACACACGTACGCACACACACACACACACGCACATGCACACACGCACTCACACACACACACGCACTCACACACACACACACACACACACACACACACACACACACACACACACACACACACACACACACACACACACACACACACACACACACACACACACACACACACAAACACGCCCTCTTTGAAACCTTTCAGTTCATCACTGCAACAATCAGTTGGTCCAGTCTATTTTTCTTCTTGTTAGAGGTATGTAGTCAACATTTACAATATGTTTAGACACGTTGGTTTAAGATCCTGCAACAAAAAATAGATAAACGGACAAAGATAACAATTCTTTGGTTGTGAATTGTTTCTAGCCTGAAAAAAGTGAGTCATGTGAACACTTCACATTTCTCTCGTTCTTGCCATTGTGCGCTAAGTGCTGGATTGGATGAACCCGGTGGATTATTGAATGACTTTGGAACGCAACCTGACATAATTTCTGCGTAAAACGAAGGGTTGAGACTAAAATAAAGTGTTTCAAATGGTCGACATCCTAGGTCCAGTGGGAGGCAGAAAAAAGAACACCATTTGAAAAAGAAGAAAACCAAAGACAAACTGTTCCTGCCAAGCTGAAGCGATTCAAGAACACAATTGAGACGCTCAGCAGCTGCCTGCGGTCAACACTCCAGCGACAGTGGTTGCCATAGCTGCACTAGACCTCCCCGCAAGCCAATCACACACGAACACGCATTCAAGCACACATGTTCCCGGTGCGGTGGTTGCCATTACGGCAAGGTCATACATTTTCTTGTTCAAAAAGTAAAATAGAATACATAAATAAAAAAAACAATAAAAACCTCCCAATTTGTTTTCCCAGTTGTGAGGTAGTTGAGGAGGGGGAGGGGCCTGCAGTGTCCTTAGCTGAAGGACTGGAAGGGAGGGAGGCTGGGGGCTCAAATAGGAAGGTCCAGAGGTTTACACTCAGTTAAGGTAGAGGGTTGGGGAGGGCGGTGCAGATTTGGGGGGGGGGGGGGGGGGCGTATGCTTTTTGGGCATATTCAGGATTTCTTGCGTCTCCGGCTGGTGGCGGGGCGCGGCCGCACGCCCGGAGCCCCCTCCGGAGAGTAGGAGTGGGAGGAGGAGGAGGAGGTGGAGGTGGAGGAGACGCCTCCTCGCAAGGAGGAGCCGGGGCGGTGGCCCTCCTCGCCCCTGGCCCGCTGCTCCTCCTGCTGCTCCTCCTGCTGCTCCTCCTGTTGCTCCTCCTCCTGGCCCCCGGGCGGGGCCGAGGTAGAGGCGTGTTCGTCCTGAGATCCGGGGGCCGGCGCCGCCGCCTTGTGGGGACACAGGGCCACCATGTGGGCGATGCTCTGGCAGTAGTGGCACTTCTTTGGCTGGGGGGGCAGCCCGCACTCCTTGGCGTGGTGGTCCAGGCCGCCACAGTTGTAACAGCTGGGAAGAGGGACAGGGGGGAGATAATGCCTTCTTTTAATGAACTTCTTTAGTATTGTATACAAAAGTTAACAAATAAAACAAAAAAACGGCTGTGTTTTTGTGTGTGTGTGTGTGTGTGTGTGTGTGTGTGTGTGTGTGTGTGTGTGTGTGTGTGTGTGTGTGTGTGTGTGTGTGTGTGTGTGTGTGTGTGTGTGTGTGTGTGTGTGTGTGCATGTGTGTGCGTGGGTGTGTTGAGTATCTAAAATATATATATACTATGGTTATACGATGTATAATGAATAATACATCAATCAATGATGTGTATACAATGTTTATCTATTTATGTATCTATCTAAACATATAAATACTATCTTTGTGATGTCTTTTATTCAATTATATGCATTTTAATAACGATATGCTGCACTAGCTGACAGCTACCACTAGATGGGACTATGACACACGATCCTGTTCAAGGTACATGTGGCGGATAACGAAAGTCAATATAGAAAGGAGAGTCCTAAGCCGTTCTCAGTAACTCTCGTTTCTCTTGTTGTCGGATCTTTAAAACCTGAGCGTAAAAATGCGTCTTGATATACCATGCTAGCGACTGTATCAAAAAACCTTGCTTTTTTTACGTTATTAGTAATAGCAGTGATATTATTATTAATACTACAAATAATATGAATAAATAATAATAGTAATTATTATTATTATTATTATCATATCAATTTATAATTGATTATGTTTTATGAAAAAAACACATTTAATCAACAGATGTCATCCATGTACGGTTCATCGTGGACTACTGCAGAGTACAACCGTGGTCCGTGACCTCCTATTGGTTGATGCACAGTCCCATGCGACACCCCCATATCTCTACGTATGCGAGTCCAGAGCCACTCATTCTTCACTGACGTCGTGCTCGACAAGACGTCTCGTCTCCGCTGGCCTCCAGCAGGCGCTGGCTGAGGAAACAATACACCAGCACCCTTGTTCCGGGGCCTGTGAGAGCGTTGAATGGGGCCCGCAAGAGGGCCCGAGGTGGAGGAGCCAGGACACACCAGCACAAAGCTACAGAGGGGCGGGACAGTGAGGGCAGCTCTGTTGGCAGGGCTGTGTTGCTTGTTGTTGTGCTATTGGCTGCTTTGCTGGTTTAGGACAGGCAGAGTTTGATAATGAGACGAGCGCAGTGACATTTTGGATTTCAAAATAAATAGTTTGTCAGGAGTATCTTGTTTACATAAGGACATCTGCCATTATTCTAAATGTTCCTTACAATCAATAAAATATTAAATCATGAAGCTGAATAGGACAGGTCTCAAAGCTTGATTTTTTTTTACAGATCCAGCCAGCGAATAAATCAAATTAACTAATCACAGCCATTGTTCATCGCCATGGTCACTGCTGTAGGAAACGGCGGAAGTAACAGTAGAGTTATGTTTCTGGACACTGTCCAGAAACATCCATAGGGATAAACTACATTCATACAGCTATAATTATCAGACCTTTTATAATCATTACTTATTATCTTATCTTCTATATCTAATAATCATGATCATTCATTCGGCAGTCAGCACTCCAAGCCAATGTCGGAGGTATGGCGGTGTACCGCAACTGTTTTGTTTTGGACACCAACTTTGCCACAAAGAGGAACTCCGTTTCATCCGCCAACTGCCATTCTCAACACTATTTTACAATTGGATTAAATAGAGAATCTCCATTATAAATGAATCCTCCAAACACAAAGGATATTTGGTTAAGGACGGGGCCTAAACCTCTTCACTAGGATATATGAGGTAGAGGGTATGGGTATTATTGAAAAAGCAGCATGTTGGCGTGGTAACTGATCATTTGATTATTTGTGAGGTGCCTAATAAAGGACCATCAAAATGAATGCCAGCAACCTTTAAGCCGCTTTGTTTCTGTCTTCTCGTCTGCTCACTGTGTCTCAAACGGCTCCTCAATACCATAATACCACAATGTCTGAATATATTTACGGATTAAAAGTGTGTTTTTATTTGAAAGGGTGCACTTGCATTATTAAGCTATTATAATATCATTACATCAGTGGCATAAAATGGTCTTAAAATGACAATGATAAAATGTATCTATCACAATTATTTCTTAAAAATTATGTTGTTGTTATGATGACAGGCTAATGATTCCTGAAAACATTAAGCTAGCATCTGTATCCCTCTCCGTTTTTTTTTTCAACACGAGCTTCACAGAAATGCCGGTCAACACAATCCCAAAGTTATTGGCTTTAGTGTTTGATACAGCGCCACTTTGATCAGTTGAACGTCACATGCAGAGGACCCAGGGTTCACTTAATGAACCACCCATGGTACTAACACTGGATCCTTGGAAGCAGATAAATGTTATCTACTGCAACACTCAACGTTGTGGGAATAGAAAATCAACATTTTTGGAAAATGGCCCAGAAGTAAAAGTCAATTTTCCAGTTATAAATATTAAGATTGCATTGAAGATGTAGTTCAAATATAATCCTAACGATCTCCGTTTCTTATTCATAATTTGGCATTTATTGTGGCTTTGCCACAATAGACTGCATTGGAGCTTGATAATAGACACATGAATCTGTAGTCTGGAATCTGTATGGCTCATGCCGATGCAAGTAGCAACCAAACATTATTATTACGTTAAATCAGTATTGTACATGTGGTTGACTATTGTGAGTCAACCACATGTATCAGCGCCTTATACTGCATTAGCTTCCTATTATTAATGTATCGCATCCTAAATCCTCCAGACTTTAATTTCAAGTGAGGACCCAAATGCATCTTGTGTATACCCAGCAGAAGGGATTTAAAAGTAAATTCTTCACAAAGCTTCCCAAAGTGGATCACTTATGTTTTATATTGTTAACCAACCTTTAAATATAGTCTCTTTTCTACAGCTGTGAAGTGAACCCTTTCTTGACTAATGAAAAAAAAAAGGTGCTTTGGTTTTTAGTGCATTGGCTGGAGCAGTCAGTTATGTAACAGTTTGACCAGTAGGGGTCCTCCTAGCATAACAGCAGAGGACCCAAGAGGCAGTCAGAAGGCGACAACAGAGTGAGCTCAAGGCTGAAGGTGACTACGATACAGGAAAGCAAGTGCTTTCTCTGCAGCCATCTGTGAAACCAGGAGAGCTGCACTCATCAGTTCCATCCCCATTGTGAATCAGGGCACTTCCGAAAGGACATTTCTTGTTCAACCCGTTCAAACCGGGGATGGAACGGTGTTGGCTGGATTTCTGCTACAGAGCTGTCATGCCTATATTTATTTGTGACAAACATAGCCCGGGGACTATAAAGCCTTCTTCCTGTATATATATATATATACATATACATATATATATATATATATATATATATATATATATATATATATAGTATATGCCTGAGAAGGATCCTAGCATCTTCTGCCTTGGAATTCTGTGGGATCAGGAGGAGGGCAGCACAGAGCCCTTTCTGCCTCGCCACTCAGCCAGCTCCTGTGTATTTTTCCCTTTCTCTAGCCACCTCCATGCGGCTCCCTCTGACAGATCCGAGCAAAGCACTCTTGGTGATTTTGCGGAGGACAAAGCGACTGATTGAGCCACCGGCGCACAGGGGATTGAAATGCGTACAAACCCAATCTAGCCCCGCGCCCTGTCCCCGCCCTTAATGTTAAAGCTGGCAAATTGACTTAAAATAGTGTGGAGATGGCAGGCCAAGTGCTCCATTCAATACCTTATTATGGCGCAGCATTACCATGGCAACAGGTATGTACTCTGCTAGATTGAATAGATAGAATCTATAATCTCTGCCTTGTACTCATAAATAGCTCACTGCAGTATGGAAGTGCATACAGCTGGCTCTCCTCCTATACCTTTAGGTTACTGCAGGTTTTACTGCTTCGGAGCGCACCACAAATGCTCTCATTTATTCTGCGTTGCTTTCAGGAAATCCAGTTGGCCAGGGCTTGGTCAAATCAAGTTCAGTTTATAAATAACGCCCCACCCCAAATCCGATTGGCCACAGTCAGCAAGGCGTCAATGGCGGGGCAGGTCCATCAGCGCTCCCCAGCACGGCCACTCACCGGTCTCCCTTTGGTTTGCGTTTCTGCAGTAGGACCTTGCCCTTGGGTCTCCTCTCGCTGCCGGCGCAGGGCCCCCCGCCGGGCCCCGTCACCCGCAGGGACTCCAGGCCCTTGGAGGACTTCTTGTAGGTGAACTCCACCTGCTCGCCCTCCTTCAGGCTGCGGAACCCGTCCATCACCAGCTTACTCTGTTGAGGACGGAGAGGGGGGGGAACGTTGAGGAGGACTTCATTGCAACTCTGAAGACTGACTGAGCTCGTCGTGTTTCTGTTTTGAATAAGGAACCGTAGCTCAAAATAGTATATCGTATTATTATTAATATTGTTATTATCATGATTGTTGTGATCCCCAATATCCGAGTGGCTTTGGATAAGGAGTCTGCTCCATATGTATACAATGAGGGGAATTGCAGAGCCCTTGTGGAAAGCTGAATGTTCTGCGTATATTGTAAGGACGAAGGACCTTGTGTCATTATGTGCATGTCTGAGGATTTCATAAAGGAGTAATAAACTCTGTAATGGCAAAAGACAATCCGTTAACATCATTCATTGCAATGTAGTTGTCGAGTCAAACTTAACTGGCTACCAAACGTTTACATTCTAAGAGGGAAATGTGTTAAGCTTAGACTCCTGTTGGACAGAACAGACAAGTAGGGTTTGCACACAGATAGATTAAATTGCAACCAATTAATGAATAACAGCTTTCCAATGGGCTCAGATGACCACATGCACATTGACATTGCAATTTCTCTTGACATTCATGTTGCACACGCACAAAAAAGAAAAACGGAAGAAATCTCATCAGAAAGAGAGGAAATTGAGTTTTAAGTGGCTGAGGCCAATGGCCATGATGGTACCGGCAGAGATGTAGTGAGTGTCTCAAAGTGGGTGCGTCATTGCGTTTAACCTCCCTTTCCCTCTGCTTACCGATAACACACACACCGCCCAAGCCAAACCTCTCCTACGCTTGCACCCGCTCCCCTCAGAACACGACGGCCAGCGGTCCGTGTCGGCGCGGCGGTGGGCGTGATCGATCGACTCTGGCACTGGGCCGGGAACACGATGATGTATGTTTGCATTTATTGTACACAAACGGACGCCAGCGGCGGACACGAACTGCATACTGTGTCGTACCGTACCCTACCCGTCGTGACCTTCTGTGCAGATGACCAAGACAACGACACACACACACCCACACACACACACACACACACACACACACAATGCACAAAACCCTTCTACCTCGCCGCTGTATATCCGGACCTATAAATAACCCTGCAGGACCAGGAAATGCAGTATTGCAGCAGCGGCGCAAGACAGATATGTGGGAGACGTAGGCAGGGGGAGAGGAATGGTGGCCGATAAGAACTACAAGGCCCCCTTTGAGAAGAGAACAGCAGGGAGAAGATGCATGGGGTGATGTATGGAACATGGTACACAGGACGCTTCACAGGGCCAGTGTGTGTGAGACGCCGACTGCAGAGGATACAGCCCAGGAGGGGGGCAGAGTAGAGGAGGGTGGCCCTCATGCAAAAGAAATGATCAAATGTAATTCAGGCAAATCTAACTCACTACGTAGTATAGTCATAGCGTGAAGGATTTCAAAAGAAAATTTGTATTTACCAGGGGACAATTTTTAAAAGGAAATTGAATTTGCATTGAATAATACAGAAATTAGTATGCATGAGTAGTATGCTGAGTGTTAGCCCATATTAGGCTTTATCTAAGGGGTAGTGGAAACATCAATAGAAGACAATCAAATTGTGGAAAATGGTGAGCCTGCCAGCACAAACGAAAATACTATTAATATAGAGGTACTTTGTGGAATAGGAGCCATGTCAAACATTGAAAAAGTAAATTTTATTGTAGCTTGACCTTTGTAGATGAATTGTGTGTTCAATCAATGGTGCTATTACTTCTATATCTACAGTAGATGTCCTGACTAACAGAAACACGTCGTAATAGAGAAAACTCATATTACCG
>NC_079432.1:16465271-16490271 GCF_026213295.1 Gadus chalcogrammus | reverse complement strand
GCGGGGGGGTCACCCCAGCCCCGCGCACACATACACACACACACGCATAGTCAACACACACACACAGACACACACACAGACACACACACACCTCACACACACATACACACACACCCACCCACACACAGGACATGCGCAGTGGCGCTGAACGACCGACGGAGGCGATCTGGTGCCGGGTCCCGGCAGCGACACCCCCTCGGCGCAACACGTTGCCATTAGTGGTCGTGACCGTTGACCCCCCACCCACCCCCATCATCAAACACTAAAGCTGCCCCCTTCACTGCTTTTTTTTTTCCTGCCTCAAATGAACAACATCCCGGGCTGCGGCGTATGACTGGGGCCAATCTGTGATGTGGGAGAGGAAGCACTAGATCACCCTGCTACGTTTATCAGCCGCACAGAGGAGGAAATGAACATGGGCCAGGTGACGGGTGATAAAACGCACGGCCGGCTAATAATTGAACCGATTCAAAACAGAGGCACCATTTGTAGAGAGAGAAAGAGAGAGAAAATGTAAAAGAAACATGAAGAAACAGAATCCATGTGAAGTAGATTACTGGGCGAATGGAGCCATAAATCAGTTCTAAAGAAATTAACCGATTAAGATGTAATGATTTAAACATTCTTGTGTGTTAAAAAACCTACAGAAGCGTATGTTGCATTGAATACTTCTGGAAAGGAGAACAGGCTAACGAAAAACCTTCATATCATTTCGGAGCTGTGTAAGTTTATTTATTTTTCATATAATTAAGCAAAGAAATTAAACAGAAAAACAGTGGCTGACTGAAAAGTTTAGATAAATGTTAAGATTTAGGATAATCTATCAGTTTCCTAACATAATGTACTGTTACAAATTATGAATATTATTATTCAGAGCATAATGTATTTATTTTACTTTATTTGTTTACTTTATGAAATTATTCTGAAATGGCACATTACAAAGCTTTTCCAAAATTATTATTAAAATGTGTTCGATTATATTTGTTTTTTTACTTAGTAAACAATTACTTTTCTCTTAATTCACTTTCTTTGCCTTACCATATCTCTATCTCATTACCATGACCAATGTATTTTTTTAATTGCTCAAAAATACATTTTTTCACCCTTTGGTAGCTTTCCCTGCTAAATGCTTTAATTAATCAGAATGTTTTCATTTACATATTTACTTTCAATTAGGAAAGTGCAAACCTCCTTTTTAATCCTAAAAAAAAAAGATTTTAAATATATGATAGCTTGTCATTAGTAAACAGTGTTTGGTTTAAGAAATATGAATAATTTATTTTCTCAATAATCAATACAACAAATGGTACTAAATCTATAATGTCAGTTGTTTCAAATTAATGTTTAAAACAAAAGATAAATTCTTATTAACATAAATAAAAGAAAAAAAAGACTTGGATGATAATACAAAGCCTGTGTTTAGTGCCTTCATGGACAAGACAGGGGATGGAAAGAGAGGGAATAACGTAACGTCGTAACAGCCCCTGAGCACGCCTCTACCTGCTTGAATTATTACAACATGAACTATACACCCTATAAAGACAGACGACTGTGTTTAAAACAAACAAGGTAAAACAAGCGGCAAATGCAGAAGCGTTCGTGACACAAATGTCAGAGTTTAAAATAAAGTATTTGCAGTAGATGTGTGCGTTTCCTTGGAATGAAGTCCAAATGCATCTAAAGAGAAAGCCCAACCGGTTTGGCCCTGCACGGCTGCTACTCTGCGACCTCCCCAATTACCAATCATCTCCGCCGTATGTAGCCAGTGCCTCAATAGGAAGTCACATGACCGCTCCTTCTTCTTTTGCTTTTTTCTGTGTGCAGATGGGAGGGAGGAGGGAGGTGGGGGGCGTGTGTGGGGGGGGGGGGGGGGTGTACTATGTGGTGGGGGGATAGTATGGCTGTGGGGGAGACAAAGGCTGATACTAGCTATCTGGAGGCAGAGATGGGTGGGGCCTGCATGCCAAACGGTGACAGAGCCCAGAGGTTAATCTCGCTGGGGGCCCACTTTAACCTCACAACGCCAAGTGCACACACTCTGGGACCATTGCGTGCAGATGAAAAAAACACAAACAATAATAGGTTTATTATTTACAACTAAATCAGAACCCCCCAGCCCAAACACACACACACATCTACGCGTCAGTGTGAACAAACATACACTGTGAAACGAGAATGACAAGGCAGCAAACTGCTCAAGGTTTGAAACTGATTACCGACAAAGGGCAACCCCCCAAATCATGCACTTCCACCCCCAGACCCCCCACCCCACCCTCTGCATGCCTTTTTGTCTTTAAAGAAATTCCTCTTTTTAAAGAACGCCCGAGGAGAGGGCACCCCAACCCCCCTGTGTCCCCCTCTCTCTCTCTCTCTCTCTCTCTCTCTCTCTCTCTCTCTCTCTCTCTCTTTCTCTCTCTCTTTCTCTCTCACACACACACACACACACACACACACACACACACACACACGCACGCACACACACACGACTCAAACTCAAACTGTCACCTTTAAACATGCAAATGTTCTATGGGTCAATAGCCCCCTTAGAGTTCAAATAAAATGAATACAAAATGAAAACAACTAAACTCTGCTCTTGAGGAGATATAGCAGAAATAACTCACAAAGTCTCTTTCTCTCTTCTCTCTCTCTCCATGTCCTTCTTACCTTCTCACTCAGGTCTTTTCTGTCACTCGCCCACCCTCCCAAGCCCTCCCTCCCCATGTTTTCCTGATCTGCCTGCTACTGCCTCCATTCAGCTACCCGTCTCCTCCTTCTCTTTCCTCCCTCCCATAGTGTCCTCTTCCAGGTTAAACTCCTCCTCTCCCTCTCCCTCTCCCTCGCTCTTGTCCTTATGCGCTCTCAATCGGATCAAAAACAGTGCATGGGAAACCAACTTTCACTTTGCCAAAGTAAGCAAGCAGAGAAGAAATAATAATATGTAGATCAATGTCTAATATATTTACAACTATATGTATATAGACATAACCAAATATAATAGCAAAACTTACAATCTCTCTGTCTCTCTCTGTCTCTCTCTCTCTTCCTCTCTCTGTCTCTGTCTCTTTCTCTGTCTCTCTCTCTGTCATATCTCTCGCTCTCTCGCACTCTCTCTCTCTCATGCACACCAGCTTGTAAACAAGACACTCTATGCCTGATGCAGAAAAATAACACAAAAATGAACTTGTGAACTACTGGATTACCAAACACTCTATTCAAGAAAGAATAGAGGAATAGAGAGCGACCGTGAAGTCATAAAACTCGATTTTGGGTGCTAGAGACGGACAGAGTTAACATAATAGTGTGTGTATAAGCCATTTTTTGTGATGTGTACAATTCTGCAAAGAATTAAAACAAACTATCATGCATAAAGGCTGAAGCAGCCAAGTCATGAAACGCAAGGATATTTCCCTCTCACGTAATACAGATCTTTGTGCTGGCATTGTAACATGTATGTGGCATACCATGTTACACACAAGCTACACCCAATGGAGTCTACCATGTTACTAGTCATAGCCAACATGCTCATCAATAAGTGTGCCTGCAAAATCTCTAGGAAGGAGAAACTCCATACGTAGAGAAACAAAATCACTCTATTGAACCCCTGCATTTGTTCTTAAGTAACAGTAGCCATCGATGCTACGTGACAATGATGCCTGATTTTGTTTTGTCTTTCCCCTTTATGATATCTCAGTGCATCGATAATCTACTCACTTCATAAGCATTCAACATAAAACCCAAATGGGAGGCATTTCATTATATTAAATACAAGGTGACCACAATGCCTGATCATCCAAATGTTTTTGTGTGTGCGTGTGCGTGTGTGTGTGTGTGTGTGTGTGTGTGTGTGTGTGTGTGTGTGTGTGTGTGTGTGTGTGTGTGTGTGTGTGTGTGTGTGTGTGTGTGTGTGTCTGTGTGTGTGTGTGTGTGTGTGTGTGTGTGTGTGTGTGTGTGTACATGTGATAATGGTATACTCATTGTGGATTTAACTCAATACATACATTACCCATGAATAACATTAACAAAAAAATCAATAGAACACAGAGAATCTCATCCGATAAGTTTAAATGTTTGTTTTGTAAGGGTTATTTATATTTAGAGCTTATGAATTGCAATGGCTGCTACAATTTTGGGAGCATCAGCATAGGAGAATTGTAATATAAGTTATTATAGAGCAAGTGATGTGTTGTCATTCATTGCTTGGTAATTAATTCCAATCCCAATTTCGTTGTATAGGTGACTGTACAATGACAATAAAGTCTATCTTATCTTATCTTATCTTATCTTATCTAATCTTAACTGTTAATGCAATAATTGATCATAATGGGGAGACATTGTTGTGTTTCAAACTGCCAAAGGGGTTCTCATGCAAGACATAGCAAAACATGTTTTCACTATAGCCTAGGTTGCTATATATTTAAGTTGCTTTAGGAGTGTACTTTACCACAAATCTATTGGGTCCTCTCAAAATGGCGGAAAACCTATGATGCATTCTGATGTAAAACTACAAGTCGACTACATCGCAACGTAGCATCTCAATGACTACTATAAAATACAACTTCAATTTAGGAAGCTCGGGCGTTGGTTATCCTGTTTCATTATTCTCGGTTACGGTACATTAACGTTGATTTGCGTTTCTACATTACCTCAACTCTCTCGAGTCCTCTCAATATGGCGGAGTATCACCAACAAAACCTCCCATGATGCATTCTGATGTCGGCCTCTGTCGGTCTACATCAGACGCTACTTTGGTCATGCAAGTAACCCTTCGAGTTACCCCTCATGGGTCAACAAACACGGGAGAAACAACAACCATGCTATCCCTCAACGTCAATATATGAATATGAAACAAAGATTAAGACGAGGCCCTGTGCATCCTGTAGACCCATGCACCGGGTCACATGGCGCGAGACAACCCAGAGGTTATTTCGTGTTTATTTACGGGTATATTTTCCTGTTTTCCGATAAAGTCGTCGGTTATAAATCAAGCGGGCGAGTTCCTGAGGCTAAAGGAAAGCTCAACTGAGTGCTATTAAACCCCCCGTCTCATCCTATCCAGAGAAAATTCAATCATGTCGCTTTACGGAAATGTAGCACGTCGTGTCCTCCTGTAGAAAACCGAATTACACACGGACAGTGCGAGTATGAGCAACACACAACACCCCACTCTGGATCCACCCATGTGGCAATACATGGTGTGTGTGTGTGTGTGTGTGTGTGTGTGTGTGTGTGTGTGTGTGTGTGTGTGTGTGTGTGTGTGTGTGTGTGTGTGTGTGTGTGTGTGTGTGTGTGTGTGTGTGTGTGTGTGTGTGTGTGTGTGTGTGTGTGTGTGTGTGTGTGTGTGTGTGTGTGTGTGTGTGTGTATATAGTGATAGGCCTAAGTCACTAGTCATACCTGAGTTATAGTGCGTTTAAAGGGTTAGACGACACATGTATCCAAACGCGGACTGCATTCATACAGCGCTTTTCTAACCAGTGGCCACTCAAAGCGCTTTACAATACTGTCACATTCACCCATGTTCACACACCGACGCGGTGTCAGCCATGCAAGGCAGTGAGGGTGAGGTGCTTTGCTCAGGGTCCCCTCGACACTCCTCAGCTAGGAGGAGCCGGGGATCGAACCAGCCACCTTCTGGCCAACCTGCTCTACCTCCTGAGCCACATGCCGCCCCTATCACGCAGATGATGGGCTCCATCTCAACCTCAGCCGGGACTTACTTGGTGGACGAAGACGTCCAAAGGAGGCTCGACGTGGCTCCCCTCGCTGCTAGTCATGGAGATAAACCCGAAGCCCATCCGAACGTTGAACCATTTGCAGAAGCCTGCCCCTGACACGCTCTGTGGACCGCCTCTCTCCCCTCGCTCGGGGGACTTGTCGGGGTCTTCACCGACACCTTTGCCCGCCCCTCCTGCAAGAAGGCAAAAAAAAAAAGGCAAATTAGAGAAGTTAGGTTTTGGGTTAAGGTTAGTGAGTGAAAAGAGAAAAGGTATTTCCTTTTGCGCGCGCAGTTCTCCGCATTTAATGGACCGCCACTTGGACCAAGGGGGATCCCAACCATCGCCAACATGTATCGCGTTGTTAAAAAAAAACAGATTAACCCCTGTTGTGTTCAGTGAGGCGTCCTGTGTGAGGCGCATGGCTGTGTGTCGCCTGCATGTCCTATCTTATAGCTCAAAAGTACTTTATAGCGTTTGACCCAAGGCGACGTTTGCTTTCAGTCACGCACACGCATGCTGCGGGGTGTATAAACACAGGGAGTGGGCATAGGTCTCGTATAAATCTGCTACTTCTCGTGTGTTAACAAAATCCAGAAGGCAGGTGTACATACACATGGTCCTTGTAGCCTTGCTTGGCAGAAGGGCTCCTATACGCTCTGACAATGCACTACATGAATGCAGCAAAACATAGTTCCCCACGCTGGCTACCATGGGCGTTTACACATCATTGTAGCTTTACGTCCATAGCATTGCGCAATTCACACAGTAATGCGATTTTTCTAAAGGAAAAAGTAAAAATAGAGGAAAGAAAATAGAAATAATGGCAAAATAACCTTCGGCCATGTTTCCCCGCGGAGCCTCTGGAGCCAAGTTGCAATAGAAAGGCTTCCTCTGCGAAAACGGGCTGTGGTGGTCACCATTAATCCAACATCCTCGATCACATCGCTCACCAATTTAGCTCGCATGGTACAGTGTGCTTTCTATCTTTTGATATTTTGTCATCTCTCTCTCCTTCAATTTCTTCTTCACTCACACCACCTCTGTAGCTGACTCTCCCTCTCTCTCTCTCTCTCTCTCTCTCCCTCTCTCTCGCTCCCCCCCTCTCTCTCTCTCTCTCTCTCTCTCTCTCTCTCTCTCGCTCTCTCGCTCTCTCTCTCCCTCTCTCTCCTTCTCTCTCATTCGCTCTCTGGCTGGCTGTTTCTGTTCCCGTACTGAGCACGTGACTTTGTCAATTACATGCTTTTTTGCTCCTAATTTCACTACGGACCAGGGGAGGGGAGTGGTCCAATGGGAACGGACTTGGCACCGACGAGAAGGTCCCTGTGTAGATAGCGGCTAATAAAGGCATCGAGTGATCGAGACCACCCTCGCAAATGTGTGCGACCGCACTTACAACACTGATTCAGTGTGTAGGTTACTGGCTCTAATGAAGACATTGATTGTTTGGTTGACTGTTGAGCTTTCGAAAACATTAGGGCCTAAATCAGCCAATCCTTTTTAAAATCACAACCACTTCCACACAATGCTAAAGATAGGCCTATAGGCATATGCATTTATAATAAATAGCAAAATAATATTTAGCATATTTTTTGTAGATCGATTGTAAGACATCCGTTGACCAGATAGGCTCTAAGTCAATACACAGAAAGAGTCTCGCCACTCAAAGCATTTTTAACTCTTACACAGATCAGACATGGGCCTACTTGCTTTCTTATAATTCACTTGTTGACAAAAACACCTGATCCTACTTATAAAGGACTCTTTCAAACGTGCAATGCAGCAGTTGAAGTAAACGAATTCAACAAGATCCATGTAGGACTGCACCGAATGTGTCTCTACTTTACACCTCAAGTCCAAACCTTGAACAAATAACATGCTCGGGGTGATAGACCAGCAGTTTAGGACCTTGACTTCATAACCGAATGACTAGTAACCTCCGAGCATCACCACGGTGGGCACCAGGGGAGAGTTTAACTCACAGCTTTGGAATGTGACTGCAGGAAAACCCAGAAAAACAACATTTTTGGGACCGACATGTTGAGGTTTGTAGATCCAAATGAAATGTCCTGAGGTAAAGCCTACTTAATAGTAAACGGTGCATTGACTTAGTAACTATTGATAAGATGCACAGACACTCAATACAGTCCACACAGGAGGAGTTTCACACGAGAAACACGGCAACAACACAATAGCCGCTGCCCACATAAGGACACTATCCGTGCTGAGGAAACAATGGAAGCACATTGGACCCCAGGTGTCGGCTAAACCCGCCCGTATGTCAGAACGTTTTTTAAAAGGTTACTTTCGGTAACGAGGCAGAAGAAAAACAAGTTAGAGGAATGAAACAACAACAAGTCCATCTCCACCCACCAGCTCCAAGAACCCACCCTCCGGAATGCATGTGCTTTGGCCCACCCCCCACACTCCCCAACCCCCGCGCAAATGCTGTTTTTGGGGATGCGTAAAGGAGGCCTGAACCGTGGCCATAGAATGACTGTTTGGGTCAAAGGGTTGGATGCCGGAGTCAGATGTTATCAGGTCACTCATATCCTCAGAATATCTGTGTTATTGAAAGTAGGCATACTAGGTTGTTATGAACGAGGATACCCACGTCTAAAGCTAAACCCCTTCTAAGAGTGTTTTTAGATATACAATGATCTCAGAGGTAAAGTGACGTATAGACTGCTATATTTAAGGAATGAAAGTGAGTGGAGTGAAGTTAAGTTATTTAAGATTTCGAATTGACTTATCATAGTCAGCCATAACCTAATCAACCATATGAAACCTATGTGAACCCAAAGTGTAATGCTGGGGGAGAGCTGAGAGCTCCGAGCTGTTTGACTACCCACATTCTGGTTGGCTTTGGACTACTTCACCCCAGCTAACCTCACCCAACCCCCACTCCCCACCCAGGAGTCTCCCGGAGGAAATGTGCCTTTACCATGCATTTCTGTCATGGCAGTTCAAAGGGGTTCATTGGGTTTGTCTCCCCCTTCCCCTTTTCTCTTTCTTTTTTGTAAAGATGGGGGTCGTTTTTTTGTAATTTAGGCTATGCATTCCAGTCACCAATCCTTCACTTCTTAGATCCTCCACAAGGAGATGTAAACAGAGTTGGCAAGCTACCAAGTTATCAGGTTCTGCAAACGAGAGCATGCCTAGATGGGGATTGTTTTATACAGGCTCTGCACGCGCTGACTGGCATCTGAATTTATGAATGAACAAAGATAAACACTGGAAGACGTTTGGCTGCCGATCTGATGCCGTCCCGTAGGTACCTCCTCTTAATCATTAAGGAAGTGCTAAAGTTATGCGAGCTATTTTTAAACAAAGGGTACTTTTCAACCCTTTTAACGGCAGAATTCGTTCGACAATATTTAGATTGAACGAAATATGTAATTAAAGTTGTGTTAAACGCGTGCGTGTGGCCATTATAATTATAGGCCTGTTACACAAAATACAATCCAAAAAGAAAGTTTAGAGATTGAAAAAAGTAAATATGTTGAGTTAAACAGGGGCTAAATTAGAGCATATTATTAACATTAAGAGTAGGCCCTACGTCTATGTTTTCAACTTTCGACGGAAATCCTCACTCCCTATCCGCACGTCGCAATGAATGTTTGGGGCCTCAGGAGCCTGTTTGGGCTCTAAGAATGCCAAAAAGTTTTCAACCAAACATTCCAAACAAAGACACAACTTAATCACTAAACGAAATAATTTCAATGGTTCGTTTCGCAATACGAATCAGCCTTTATTGTGTCGAAAACAATCGACCACTATCTGGCCTGAACTGGTCAGGAAAGCAATGGTAGTGACGTCATGGTGCAGGCTGAACACACAGGACGTCCCGAACAGGCCTGCCATGTTATCACTAACATGTCCGCTGCAAATGGGTTGAAACCTGCCTAGCGATATTTATTTTCTAATTTATTGAATTGAATACATTTGCCTCAATAAAATAAAATTCAAGTAATATTTTTGGAAAGAGTAGCATAAGTAGTCGCAAGTTTAGCGTCAAATCGAACGTCCATCGCCGCAGTAGGACTGCGTTCGATTTGTCGCTAAACTTGCGAATTGCGATAATGTAATTCAGGAAAGGTTGTGTGGTGGACTATATGCTGGATGTGATCCGAGCTTCACATGTGATCATCGTGTGGGGTTAAAGCAGGTCACTGCTGCCCCGGGACGCGGAGCCGCTTCTATCCACAAACTCACCGCAGGTCGGTTTAACGAGAATACAATTAATAATCGTTTGGCCTAAACCAAATGATACGTGTAATTATCATACATTGTGCACGATTGTCGAGGTACTCACCAAAGGACACGCAAGCAGACATTGTCCTCTCAGTGCCCCTTGTAGGGACGAGATGATCAACAGGTTTACCTTTCTGCTGCTGGCTTTAAACCAGCCCTGCAATAAGGACTTTATCAAATAACCCAACTTTACCCGACGTTTGACGTTCACTTAGGTTTGACTTTTGTGTCGGACAGTCGGTCTCCCGGCGTCTCGGACACCTGACCTGATCAATTCAAGGAGATCCACAGGGGATGAATATTTTATAGTGTCAGTGTAACAGAAGCAGCGTGCAGGTCTTTATTTAACCTCGGTATTAAGTATAAAACACCCCAGGCTGTTGGATCAAAAACGGAAAAAAGGAAGTAGGGCAAAAGTCTCCTTCTAATCCACAAAAAAAGGCTATCAATTAAATGCCACATCAGTGTCTCAAGCTCTAAACACTGCTAGTTATTGAGCTTGTTCTCCTCACGGCCCCTGAGATGGTCCCTGTGGGGAAGGGCCACGGAGGGGCCATTTTGGGCTCACCACTGGTGTATCAACCATGTTTTCAAAAAAGTTTTCCCGCTGAAGATATTCTCAAGAGAACTTTTTCATACACATATGACATAACTAGTTCACAGTTGAGTTGAAAAGGGGAGAAAGTCTTTCTCCATGAGGAACATCATGTGTTCATGACCATCCTGTGTTCATTGAAAACTGTTGTGCTGGAGACGCCCCTTCCTCTCTGGAAGAACCCAAACTCTGTTCCCTCAGAAAACAAAATGGTTAAGCCCTAAACCAGCTAACAACGACTTGTTCACAGAGAATCAAGTGTTGGGAAGACGGATCCCCCACTGGCCATGTGCCTCCAAACTGTGTCGCTGCTCAACCTGTAGCCCTGCAGGACTATTGGCCTCCCATTTTATGAACTAAGACATCCTCCCATTCACTGATTTGAGATCTGCTGTCAACAGCTCCTCAACACTCGAGAGGCGGTGTGGGAGACGAGCCCACGAGGGTGGGGGTGGGGGGCTTCAGACCAGCGCCACTCATCGGTTCATTTGGGACATTGACCTGGAAGAACCCCACGCGTGTTCCCGCTCATGTGCTGCTGTATTAAAAAAAAATACATCAGTACTCCTGATGTATTTTTGTGGACATTAATTCCACATATTGATCTTGTTCCAGTGGAAAATCTAGTCTTGCATAAAATATTTGAGTTCAAAGAAATGTAAATGAAGTCTACTTTTGAGTAGACTAATGCTTCTTCTGACATGTGCCATATGTCTTAATAATCGGTAGAACTAGTACAACTAAGTTATCAATAGAAACTTTAGGCAGAAATACAAGGTACATTTTCGAAATCTTCCACAAGCCTCCACCTTATTATTCATTATTAATAATCATAATAATAATAATGTATGCTATCATTCTAATTATAACTACTACTACTATTTATTGAGCTGTATTGTTTTAATTCATTTTGCCAACAGTGTTTCACGTGAAAGGACCCAAATCCCTGTGCTAGATGTACACGGTGCACTCCACTAACAGGTCCCCAGTCGATGCGTTCCCTTCAGGACGCTGACATGTGCATATGGCACATGTCAGAAGAAGCATTAGTCTACTCAAAAGTGCATGTCTTCATTTACATTTCTTTGAACTCAAATATTTTATGCAAGACTAGATTTTCCACTGGAACAAGATCAATATGTGGAATTAATGTCCACAAAAATACATCAGGAGTACTATTGTTTGAATTTAACATCGCTATCACTTATATTACAGATATATAGATTGATTTATTGGACCCTTTTGTGTATTAATGTCCTTACGTGGTGTCACATGAGTTATTGTTCATAATATAAAAAATGGGTATGCCTGAGGAAATTTAATTTATCATATACCCTTATCAGTACTCTCTTGAAATCCACCATTTCTTTGTGTGATGTTTTTGTCATAATTCTTAAAAAATAATAAAATAAGAAGAAGAAAAATCAAAATAATTTTACGTAAGGTAATTTTATAATGATAAAATATTTGGATATCTGACTGCATTGTCCCCATCGGCCCTAGATATGGTAAAAGTCTGAATCTTCAAAGGTAATACTGCCCATGACGCAACAGTTTGAATCCTTATGTATAGGGAATACTGCCCATGATGCAACAGTTTGAATCCTAATGTATAGGGAATACTGCCCATGATGCAACAGTTTGAATCCTAATGTATAGGGAATACTGCCCATGATGCAACAGTTTGAATCCTTATGTATAGGGAATGCTGCCCATGATGCAACAGTTTGAATCCTTATGTATAGGGAACACTGCCCATGATGCAACACTTTGAATCCAGGGAACAGTCTGCTGCTCATGAGGAAGCAGTTTGAATGCCCATGTATGGGAAATAACCTACTGATTATGAGGTAGCAGGTCGTTTGCAGCAGCTGGCCATCATTCAGGACTTGGGGGGGGTCAATAGAATGGTTGGTAGGTTTGTTTTCCGTTCGGCACTGCATGCACGTTGACTTAAGTGGGACCATACAATTAATAATACACATGAATAATATTCAGCAATGGCCAAACATTTGAAGTTAAGCTACATTATTAGCTATAACATTCAAGAATTAATTACTAGCATGAAATATTGTATTATTATGTGAGGAGGAAAATCATATGGTGTGATAAAAGGATATGGTAAAAAGAAAAATATATTTATTAAAGGAAAAACTGGGACATATGATACACCAAATTATGTTTTGTGATATTTTTAATTCTATATATATATATATATATCTCAATAAGGTGCCACATCATACACATGTGTTTGTGAATCTATATATATATATATATATATATATATATATATATATATATGTGTCTAGATATATATAGACAGAG
This sequence comes from Gadus chalcogrammus, assembly GCF_026213295.1. Taxonomy (NCBI): domain Eukaryota; kingdom Metazoa; phylum Chordata; class Actinopteri; order Gadiformes; family Gadidae; genus Gadus; species Gadus chalcogrammus. Next base: position 16,477,385 of record NC_079432.1, on the reverse strand, counting down.
AGAGAGAAAGAATTGTTCTACGAGGAAAAGGCTTGTTAACTAACAGGGAGTTACCGAAAACATGAAGCTGGCTGCTTCGATTGGAACTACGACATACATTTTCTCACGTATTGTTCTCTCTTTATCATCTAAAATAATCTGAGAGTTTTAGAGTTATATTTGTATGCTACATTTCTAAAGCACACAACAGGTTGCCTGATGTCCTGGCTGCTGGCCTCAGAAGCGCCCCCTTGTGGTCATTAAATACACGACCGCTAAGTGACAAAGTGTTTAGGCCTGTTTGATTTCCATGCATCAACATCCTTTATGAAGTCCGGATTTAATATTTTTAATTTTTTTTACAAAGGTCAAGGTAAAATATTAGCACCATTACTTTAAGGTCTGTTTGCAGTTTTAATGTTGGTTTACTACATGAAAGATGATAATTTATGAATTGCTTCGGCATTAAATATGTTAACGTTCATGGCTCAAGTCCACGCAGACTTTACCTATTTCTCCTGAATAAATCAAAGGTTAAAAGTGCTGAAATCTACCGAATGATTTAATTACCGAAACCAATGAGATGGGCCAAGAAATACTGTTTTATTCATTATTCATATTTCCTTAGTTTTATTTAACAAATAAAAAATACAACCAATACGCATGCATTGTTTTAAGGTGGCTCAGTTGCAATTTTGATCATCTTTTTACAAGTAGGCCTAGGTTAAAAAAAAGAGTTGGGCCTTACTAACATTTTCGCCGGGTTTTTCTGATCTTTTTTTTGAACATCAAATACTTTCCAATCCTTTTTTCACAACGCTTTTATAAAAATATAATGCTTAAATTCTGCTTTTTTGTTCTGAGAACAAATGAAATGTGCATTTCCTATTATATATATAGGCTACTATCATACTATGTCGTTATTACAGGCCTATTGTATTTCATGGCAGTACTAATGTTTTAAATAGTTTGAATATGAATGTTATTTACACCTACGGAGCATGTTTATAAGTGTAGTGTAGGCCTATTTTGTTTCGTATCCATTTTTTTTTAATTGTGCTTACAATAAACATTGTTCAATGCCTTTGTTGTGTCGAATTAATTGACCATGAAATGTTGAACAACCGAAGCGTCCGCCTGGAACAAACAAGGTTCAGATGTATTTGCGGTGGAAAAATAAGACTTCCCTTTCTTAATATTTCCTAAGCGAGTTAAATTATCTATAGACCTAGTTTTTCGCATTGTTTTATTTCACCTGCGTATCTGCTCCGATTGTTTTTCCCAAAACGTACAATTTATGAATTATCAGTAAACCTTCTATTAAGTAGGCCTATAGGCATACTGGGTGGAAATTCGTTAATGCCCAAGCCGCTTTGACCAATTATTGGCTTAATTTATCTTATATATATTATACATATATATTCGACATTACCAGCCTTATTATTGATAAAAAAGACCCCAGAAAAACAAATTCTTAACGAAAACAGGTCAGACCACACTTGTTTACGAAGCCCCCCACCCTTTATGAAAATTGCCCCCTTGTGGACACCCATCTCTATGACACCCTAAAATACTGGGATAATTCTTGAACCGCCTGGGGCCTAATCAACGTATTCACGTTTTACACTTACCATACACTAGAGGACACTGCACATATGGCCTGGAATATACGTCAGTAAAGGTGCTCTTGGTTGGCTTAAAAGGGCAAACATTCTACCACCACGCCTGAGTGTGATTAGCTATTACGAGCAGTTTGTGGGTGACCAGCTTATTGTATGATGGATTGATAAATCTACTAGTCCACTCCCCCTCATGCATTAGAAGAAATCCTCAATCTAACCTACAGCACCATTCAATTAAAATTAAGGTTAATAAACATTTTAATATCACACTAAATCAAATCCTGGTTGTCAATGACACTTTAAATTGCTTTAAAAAAAAGAAAATAAACATTATTTTTTTATTGAAGTGCCAATCTCGTTCAGTTCCCTTTAAAAAAAAAAAGGCAAAAGAATCAGCATATGTCCAGAGGTAGAAATCAACTTCTTAAAAAAGGGGTATGAGGGTTGACCTTTAACACATTAACATATGTATGAATACTCAAACACGTGTACACACTCAAAAAAGAGAGAGCATTTGCATTTGCACTCACGCCCTGGCAATTTCAGTTGCATCTTGCATTAAATGCGCAATACTGTGTGTCTACATAAAGTACTACATATGCCTTTTTCCTGGAGTTCTAATGGAAATAAATAGTCTGGATGCCGCGGCTTTGACAGTAATTTAGCGTTCCTAGTGACCTTGAAATGATTAATGTGATGGCTGATTTCATGAGCGTAACAGGAGCCATCTCCCCCTCAAGAGTCAAAGGGAGACTCCTTTGCAACTGTTGTTTCCTTTTAATTAATCATACATATAAAAAAAGAAATATATAAGAGACAAGTGAATTCTCTGCCAACAGAAGATGGGAGGGAGAACTGGCTACAAGTGCTGCGCTGTTAGCTTAGTGACGTGCCCAACAACAGACCAGAGTTCTACCTTTTTACAAGCTAGACAGACCAGAGAGAGAGAGCTAGAGAGACAGCTAGAGAGAGAGAGCGAGACAGACCAGAGAGAGAGCTAGAGAGAGAGAGCTAGGGAGAGAGCGAGAGAGCTAGCGAGAGCGAGAGCTAGACAGAGAGAGCTAGGGAGAGAGCGAGAGAGAGAGCGAGAGAGAGAGAGAGAGAGCAAGAGAGAGAGCAAGAGAGAGAGCTAGCCAGACGAGAGAGAGAGCTAGAGAGAGAGAGCTAGAGAGAGAGCTAGAGAGAGAGCTAGAGAGAGAGAGAGAGAGAGAGAGAGAGAGAGAGAGAGAGAGAGAGAGAGAGAGAGAGAGAGAGAGAGAGAGAGCAAGAGAGAGAGAGAGAGAGAGAGAGAGAGAGAGCAAGAGAGAGAGCTAGAAAGAGAGAGCTAGCCAGACGAGAGAGAGAGCTAGAGAGTGAGAGTTAGGGAGAGAGAGCTAGAGAGAGCTAGAGAGAGCTAGAGAGAGAGCGAGAGCGAGAGAGAGAGCTATGAGAGAGCTAGAGAGAGAGAGAGAGAAATGGATGGCGACGGGACAGCCTATGTTTGAAGACGGCTTGAACGAGAACGGGATGTCTTGTGAGTTGAAGAATGCAGCATTGTTAGCTCAAAGCACTCATTTCAATAAAAAGACCGGTAACCCATCAGAACCGTTGTGTGTGAAGTGCAGGGGGGTGATAAACAAACTGCAAAGAGGCAGTGGGGGGGGTTGAGAGGGGAGTGCGAGCGTTTGGGTGGGAGAGGGGCGCGGTTGCCGGGGCGACTATTTGATCCAGCTCAGGTTGAGGCAGCGGGCGATGAAGGCGTAGGTGTCGGCCACCTCCTGGATGACCTTGCTGGTGGGCTTGCCGGCGCCGTGGCCCGACTTGGTGTCCACGTGGATGAAGAGCGGGTTGGTCTGGCGCGGGCTGCGGCCCACCACGTGCTGCAGCATGGCCAGGTACTTGAGCGAGTGCAGCGGCACCACGCGGTCGTCGTGGTCGCCCGTCAGCAGCAGGACCGACGGGTACTGCACGCCCTCGCCCTCCGGCACGCGGATGTTGTGGAGCGGGGAGTACCTGGAGGAGGAGGAGGAGACGGGGAGGAGGAGGAGACGAGGGGAGGAGGAGGAGGGGAGGAGGAGACGGGGAGGAGGAGGAGGGGGAGGAGACGGGAAGGAGGAGGAGGTGGAGGAGGAGACAGGGAGGAGGAGGAGGAGACGGGGAGGAGGATGAGGAGACGGGGAGACGGGGAGGAGGTGGAGGAGGAGACGGGGAGGCGGGGGAGACGGGTTGGAGGAGGAGGAGACGGGGAGGAGGAGGAGGAGAGGGGGAGGAGGAGGAGGAGGGTGGTTGGTAGTTTAGTATTGATAGTCAGATGTAAAATGACATTACCAATGTTAAGCCATCTCAGATGGTAAAACAGAAGCACCAGTTGTAAACCTCTTTCGTCTAATACTGAACACACGCACAAAACTCTGAGTGGGCACCTACTTGATAAGCCAATCAAATTGGTCCTTAATGTCTGCACAGCCGAAGTCGGTGGTCCACGCGTGTCCGATGGTGAACTTGTGGAACTTGAGCATGTCCATGACGCCCACCTGGGCCACGGCACAGCCGAAGAGGTCCGGCCTCTGGTTCACACACGCCGCTGATCAAGGGAACGCACACGCATTAAAACGGTGCAGTCTAGACTAGCTTCACTACGATATGGCTTCTGGGATCTGCAGTCCAAAGAGAAACATGGCCACGTCCTTCGCAAACACACACACACACACACACACACACACGATTGTCCCATTAAACAGTCTCCTCCTTCAGTCTAAACATGAGGTGTGATGGACGGGTGCCGGACGCCCTACCTACGAGCAGCCCCCCGTTGGAGCCTCCGTTGATGGTGAGCTTGGCGGAGGTGGTGTAGCCCTCCTTCACCAGATACTCGGCGGCACACTGGAAGTCATCAAAGCAGTTCTGCTTGTTGGCCAGCATGCCGGCTACAGGCCAAATACACACAAAGAAAATCATAAGGGGGTGTACAGTGTTTCCCTTGCATTGACCAATGTGTGGCGCAGAATGAACACCGAGCGCCACAAATTGATTCTGTTTTTTGTTTTGTTTTTGCGATTTTGAAATATAAATATCGTTCTGTTCATTAATCTCGGCGTAGCAATCTTTCTCCCCACGTCCTTCTCGTTCACACACGCACACAGAGACAAGCGCGCATACATGCTAATAGTGCGCGGGTACACTACCACTTATTGTATAAACCCGCACGTATACACTGCACACGCACTGACGGATTCGCCCGCGCCTCCTCCCTACGCGCCTACAAAGGAAAACCCGAAGCAGCGGGATATCTACGATTAATGTGAAATGCGGGCATAGTTTATATTTATTACGGTGTTAGACCCCAGCCCGTTGTGCCGGAGATTTGAATTGAATTCGCTCGGGAAGAGGGCCGATCCACTCTGACATGTATTTTGTGCGCGATTGCTCGATTACGCAAATGAGCAAACGCGAAACGCTGCGAAAGACTCCACGTCCTACCCCCCACGCATTGCTACCTGGTCCGTGGGAAACACTGGGTGTGGTATCAAAGTCAAGACATTTATAAACACCCATGATACGCTTCCAAGAGCAAAGCACTCTTGGCCAGATCGTGTCCCGTTAGGACCAACATCCATTTTCAAGACATGATTATGGCCATAGGGGACCAGGGGAAGCCATACCACCCTACACCCAAACTGGCACCCTCCCAGCGGGCCGGCGAGGGGGCCCCACCCACCCTTGTGCCAGGTCTCTCCGTACTCCCCGCCGCCGCGGATGTTGGCCACGGCGAGCACCCCGCCGAGGTGGCGCACGAAGATGAGGCGGGAGACGCTGTAGCTGGGCGTGATGGAGATGTTGAAGCCGCCGTAGCCGTAGAGGAAGGCGGGGTGGGAGCCGTCCAGCTTCAGCCCCTTCTTATGCACCACGAACATGGGCACCTGGGTGCCGTCCTTACTGGGGTAGAAGATCTGCAGGGAGGGACGGGGGAACGATCCATTAGCGTCCAGCTGAACAGACAGGGAGACAGGCTGGTCTGGGCGGTGACGGGACAGGAGGGTCTAGTGGTGGCGTCTAGCCGGATGCTTCTGGTGGATTCTGAATGGAACCATCAAGTAGGCCGGCACGATGTATCGTGATAAATTTGCGATCTCGATTCGTCCCCGTGTGGATTTAAAAGTACAAATTACTTTATTTTATTTTTTTAAGCCTTCATTTACAGTGGTGTGGAGTTGGTTCAGTAGTTATAAAAGGCCAGCAATTAAAGACAATGTGCTGCTATGTGTACAAAATAAATCAATCCGTTTTTGATACTGCACTCTAAGGGCCATATGAAACGCAACGTGCTAGATGTGCCCAAAAACTATGTTTGGTACTGCCATTTTTTTTTGGCATGGTTCATGTGTGCAATAAAAATTACATTACGTGAGAAAATAATCGTGGCAGAGAATCGTTATATCAATTCTAAGCTAAAAAAATCGTGATTCAATTTTTTTCCCGAATCGTGCAGGCCATCAAGTAAACACATTTCATGGTTCCAGTTCCATCTTTATAGTACCTTGTGTCTCTTTTCTAGATACAAATCTAATATATCGATATTTTTTGACTCATGAACCCACCGATATATTTGATTCAAGACTGTATTCTTCCAAGGCTCTTTAATAGCACTAGAGCTGTGTTGCATTTTCATCATCTTTTGAATAATGTATAAAGCAGCTTTTCCTTTTATGATGATATTTTGAAGTACCTCCATACGTTCCAAGCCTTGCGCTTGGAGAGTTTCAAACCTATCAAGGCTATTTTATGTTCAGACAGTTTTACGGTTGCTTGCTTCAATATTTAACTATTCGTCGCGCATGTAAGCAAACCTCCAACAAAAAGTTGGAGCTAGACAGAGTTATTTCATTGAGTGAATATTTGAAGAGCCATTGAACCCAAAACCACATTATTTTGTTTTAGCATGGTCATTTATCTTATATGAGGTTAAGGCCCAATCCCATTTCCCATTTCTGGCCTAACTATGCCATTTTATTAATCCCTAATTGAAAGAAAAATGTGGGTGAAATCCTGTGTTTTTGCTATCCTCCCCCAAACACAATGGAGATTAGGTTTGGATCCATGGATTCTTGTGCCCTATCAATCCCAGCAGGAATACACAGAAGAAGAGCTGGCAAACATGGGGATCAAATATCTTAATATTGAAGCAAGCAGTCAAACAACCATCTCGGGCTTCAGACAAAAGCCCTGGTAGGTGGGAAGATGAGCCCAGACTAGAGGTGCTCTGAAGTGAATTAAAGGGGTCCTGTTTCAATGCGAGCGCTTACACCGGCGCCGCCATACAGCCACGCTATAACCTCCAGCCCTTCTATAAACCTTGGCGCGCCGGCTATTATATTGAATCAAACACAGAACAAGACCTGAATGCAATCGTCCATTATATTTAGTACTTTAGTGCTAGTCTGGTACGCAGCCTGCTTTACATTGAAGCTCGGTTGTGACCTTGTCGGACTCTGAAAGCCACAGACGTCCTTCACACTCATCATATTATAGTTGTGCCGTTTCCAGCGTTATAGAACAGAAGAAAGTGTTACACTAAGTGAACCGTTTCAGTTATAAAACAGGAAAATCACAAAACCAACCTATGCCCGAGTCGTCACAGCCTTACTTAAACGTTACCTGGTGTTGGTATAAAAGGAGCATGGAGGAGCAGTGCCACTAGGACAATCATTTGGGGGGGAACCTCTGCCTAGTAACCAGACAAATCTGCTAGCCCATGTTTTATTTGCTCCAAATTATGCGTCTGGCCCTGCTCTAGTTCAGGCCGGTTTCCAGCAGGGTCCGGCCAATCACAGCCGTTTATCTAAATGGGGTCTGGTTTGGTACCATGACTGATGAAGAAGCACCTTATGGGACTGGTACAATACCATGAGTGATAGCGGCACTGCATTGAGGCCTTTTCATACACAACCCAGATGGCTCAGGCTGATGTGTCACGTGTTTTGTAGCTCTTATTGGTTGTAGGTCTTTCAAATTGTGACCTGAAGCTTTTTTGATCTGCGTCCATTAATAACGCAACTTGGAAATAGAAAAAGAGAACCGAGTCCAGATTAAGATTTGGTCAGGCGAGGTTCGGCTAGGTCTAGGAGAACCCTGGAGGAATGCATAATAGTGTAAAAGACGCAGTGTAGGTGCAAGTCAGAGACCCGGTTCACGCTGACCTGTGTGGTCTGGTACTCGGAGGGGTCGAAGCCCTTGACGGTGACCTCCCGGAACACGTGGGGCTGCAGGGGTTCCTTGGTGAGGTCGCAGTGGTAGATGATGGCTGGGCAGGAGAACCAGAGAGCGAGGGATGAGACAGTTAGAGCCGTTATCCTCATATCCCAGTCCCAGTTTTGCAACTGCGCCCAAGACTCACAATTACTGGTTTTCTATATTTATAAGATGAGTCTATATCTATCCCGGACACTAAATGCGCTTGCCACAGGAGCAAGGGCAGCGGTTGAATAATATCAAAAGGGTCACCTGGCGAGAGAAAGGAGGTGAAGTAGTAGAAGATCTCCGAGTCCATCTTGCGGCCGGTGAAGCCCACCACGGAGCCCACGTCCAGGGGGAAGGTCCGCAGCTCCTCCCCGGAGCCCAGCCGGTACATCTTCAGCACGTTCTTGACGTCGTGCAGGAAGCACACGAACAGGAAGCTGGAGTAGGTGCAGGTGGCGAACACTGTGGGAGGGGGGCGTTAGGACAGGGGCATTGAGGTGGCAACAGAAAACATCAGAACAGAGAACGACAAGTCTACTATAGACCACACGGCGGCTTGGACGGTGATAAAGGAATAGGCTGAGGAACACACACACACACTCTCTCAAAGAAAAACATACCCTTCTATTCAAAGGTGATCACTTCCTGTTTACTTCCTATCCGCTCCAGATTTAGGTCCCTGTCTCTAGTATTGTATCTCCTCACACACACACACACACACACACACACACACACACACACACACACACACACACACACACACACACACACACACACACACACACACACCCACACACACACACACACACACACACACACACACACACACACACACAACCTTTTCATATTTATATTTGATTTAAATATCTACAATTTACTTTGAGAGAGAAAGAGAACTAAACAGAAACAGACAATTTGCTGGGCAGCAAAGTATGTATCAGTCAGTCGAAAAATAAGACAGGGGCAGCGAGTCAGCCAGAGTCAGCCAGAGTCAGTCAGACAGGCTGAGCGAGCCAGCCAGCCAGCCAGTCGGTCAGTCAGACAAGGGGAGCCAGCCAGTACCCACCGATGACGTCCTTGTCGTGCTGGGGGATGAGCTCCTGCCAGCCGCCCTGGGCCGGAGAGGAGAAGTCGATGTTGATGAGGCGGTAGCGCGGCGCGTCCAGGTTGGTCTTGAAGGTGAACACCGTCTCCTCGTTGGTCACGTACTCGTACTCGGCGTCAAAGTTGTCGATGAGCTTGACCCAGGGCAGGAGGCCTGGGGGAGGAGGGTGTTAGGGTCCAGGCACAGGGCGACTACAGGGTCCATCAGGAGGGCGAGCGGGGGAACTGGCCTCTCATTCCCTCAATCATGTGAGAAGTATTTTAATATTAAGGATGATCCCCTAAAGCAATGCACTACTACCTTTGCTTTCCTGTGCTGTGGTGTGTGTTTATGTTCTGTGTGTATTACATATTCCACGTGGGGTACACCTGCGGCAATAAACCTCCTCTCTGGAGGACAATAAAAATAGACTAATAATAACCACATACAGTGCTACCACACTAAAGGGGATTAAAGGCTTTATAACCTATGACGTTTTTCTTGAAATAATAAAACACATGAATCTGTCGCAGTTTCAATTTGGACTAAGGCAGCCGTTTGTTAATTCACCACAACACCACCAAAAATAAATAATTACAATTAATAAAAAGGTCAATGAAATCATAATAACAGTGAAGATAAGAAATGTAAAATGAAATCCTAATAGTGAAGCTAAGATCGTACCAGTGATGCCTTGCGGGAGGCTCTGGAGGTCACAGTACCACAGTTTGTTGACCGGTTCACAGCCCTCCCTGATGGACAGCAGGATGTAGCGCCCGTCGTCCGACACCTGCAACACACACACAGGCAGCACACTGACTCAGAATCCTCGCAATATGGCAGCTATGAGTGGGTGTTTGTGTGCACCTGTGGCAAGGTGCACAAAGATGTAACATTAAAAAGGCAAAAACATACTTTTTCATTCATTTTATGTCATTATCTTTTTATCCATTAACTCAATGAGGTTTTCTGTTGAAGCGCTTTGGAGGACCTCACCTCGACGCCGCTCATCCACTTGGGCTGCTTGGGGAACTCGGCACAGAGGGAGTCCTGGGCCTGGGGGGTGCCCAGCACGTGGTAATACAGCTTCTGGTGCAGGTTGGTGGACGTCTCCGTGCCTGGGGCGGACAGATAGCACGGAACACTACGCTTAGCCTCGTCACCTCCACAGATCGGACGGCTGTCGTCCAAGTTATACGAAAACCATCTGATGCAAGATACATGAATATCGTCATACAAAAAACTATTGAAGGGCTAACGGTTGAGGATGCGCAATTTTGACATGGTTTTCCCTACATCAGTAAACAATCTATAATTGTATGTTTATTTCCATCACATCCCCAATGACATTCAAGGAAATACTAACCCATACATTCATCACAAATGTATATACACTAGGGTTGCCGTGGTGTGGCCAACAACGATTACTCGGTGTTGCACACCGGCAACACCAAGTTTTTTTTGTTGTTTTTTTCAGTAATAAAAAAAAAAAAAAAAAAAAAAACAGTAAAAATGATTATAATTATAATTAAGAAAATTAAAATGTGTAGAATAGGCCACAGTTCCGCTCTGTGCGGAAGAGAATTGGCGCGCCGAGAATTGGCACGCTTCCTTACAAGACCGGTAACCATAGCAACGCCGGTAAACAAACCCTGCGAAGCCCAATCCCTACGTGAGCTCCCCGCGCTACGGCCATCCGGAGGCGCACAGAGCTTTTGGCCATGATATTATGATGTATAAAATTATATTATACTATTATATATAGAACGTTATAAGACGCAGAGAATTGGCGCGCTGCCAGCCGCTGTCACCGAGTGTGAGAGGAGAGTGGACGGAGAAGATGGCGGTTGACCTAGTTTCAAAGTTAATACCGTTTATACTCGGTAATACCGGTGTTGACACGAGCGTATTACTCGGTGTGAAAATGCCCACACCGCGGCAACCCTAATATACACTTCATAATGTTTACGCAACGGACAAACGACAACAACCCCTAGCGGCTCCCTTACAACATGCTGCACCTCAATCCCTAGTTGAGGAGCTTTGGCTTAAAGCGTTGTCCGCTAGAGGAATAAACTCACCGTCGCTCTTGCCCTCCTGCTGGGGGTAGGAGTTGTAGAAGAGCCCCTTGCCGTCGTGCGTCCAGGACATGCAGCTGAACTTGACGCGCTTCAGCCGGTCCTCCAGCAGCGAGGCGCCCTCCACGCGCAGGAAGCGCATCTCCACCCAGTCCGAGCCGCTGTCGCTGGTGCCGTACGCCAGGTACTCCCCGTCCTCGGAGAAGGCATAGCCTGGGGGTGGGGGATGCTAGGTGTTAGGAGACGGCTTTAACAGGGTTTACAGGGTCATGGCAAGGCCGCTATTTGGCACAAAGACTAATGGTTTATAATAAATCGATTTGCTTCTTATAAACGGGAACACGCTTTTCATTATATATATATATATATATATATATATATATATATATATATATATATATATATATATATATATATATATATATACACACACACACACACACACACACGAGAAGAGTTTATCAATATTGTCGTAGCTTGACCAAAAAATACAATAATCAAAGCCGAACAGTAGAATCAGGGTTATAGCAACTCAACATTGCTTCAATTAATTAATTTATCCATATCGTGGAGCCATTGTGGACAAGGGCAAGAAAACAATCAAATCTAAACAAATACCAACTATCAATACATCAATCACTGATGAACCAAACACCATCAATACTTGGGGTTCAATCCAATATGACATGCACAGGGTCCTGACCTACCTCTGAGGGCCACCGTCCCATCTTCAGAGAAGGTGTTGGGGTCCAGGAAGACAGTGGGCTCCGCCTCTAGGCTCTCCTGCACGTACATCACGCTCTGGTTCTGGAGGCCCGTGTTGTAGAAGTGGAAGTACCTGCACCCACCAGAGTCCACCATTAAACACCCATTTCACAGTGTCCATATTTCACTGTGCATAATGGACCACGTCTTAAACTGAGCAAAAAAATAAATACTACATTGTCTTTACCAAGGAGTACTAATTTTAAAGTTAACAAAATAACGTTATTTGACTACTAAAGCAATAATTCATCCAATCTGCATATTCATTTTATACATCTTTTGGGCTGATTAACGTTCTGACTATTTTACTTTATGTAGCGGGCATTAGACTAATAAAGAGGTGTGGTTGTACAACATTGCATGAACTTAT
>NC_079432.1:16457771-16460271 GCF_026213295.1 Gadus chalcogrammus | reverse complement strand
ACACACATACACACACACACAATATGGGTACATGCACGCAAGCTCATATGCGTGCACTGTCACACACAAACACACGCACGCACACACACACAAAATAGGTCAGAGGGGCAATCGGTGCACAAATGAGGTGAGGAAATGTAAAATATGTTTGTGGTTATAAACGTGCGTTCCTGCACGGCAGACAGGTTCATCAGGAAGGCATCACATCCGTACGCAGATTAATCTTTCCCTATAAAGGGGAATGTTATGATTTCAACGTCGGCAAGCAACCCGAGTTCCCTTTGTTTTCCCAATAAAACCCTTCAAATAATGCTGTAGTTGGGCCAGGATGACTCATTCCGATTAGCAGGAAAGTGGACACGTCTCAACACAGGCGACAGAACTCACGCGGGACAATGGGATGAGACACCCACACAAACGCACCAGAGCGCACTTGGTGGGGGGGCATGTTTCATCAGCCTCTCTGATCATGTTGAAAAGCACATGTTGACGCACTGTTTTTCCTTTCACAGTGCTGTTCCCGAGAGAGGTTCAACAGGGATACAGTGTGTGAACATCAGCTCATCTCAGTGGGCCCGGCCGGTCCTCCTCACGCTGAGGAGGACAAACATCCCATTGGGATGCGGACGGTCATGCTCATCAGACTCATCCAGAGGGGCCCCTCCAGATGGTCCCATCAGGAGGGCCCGTCCAGAGGCCCAGTCCAGGAGGGCCCGTCCAGAGGCCCAGTCCAGAGGGGCCCGTCCAGAGGGCCCGTCCATAGGGGCCCATCCAGAGGGGCCCGTCAGGAGGTCCCTTCCAGAGGGCCCCGTCCAGGGGGGCCCGCTCCAGTGGGGCCCGTCCAGAGGGCCACTGTGGTTTTGTGTTCCTGACCTGCGTAGTCTGGCGACAGTGTGGGGGGGGGCAGCGGGGGGGGGGGGTTGCTGGCCGGCGGGTTAGGGTGGGGTAAGGGGGTCAAGGGGGGAAGGGGGGTCTGCCCTTAATGACACATTGGGCCAAGCTTCTGAAGTCTGGGCGTTCTTGTGATCACAGAGGTCAGGGGCCACACTGGCCCCGGGAGGCGAGAGACGAGAGCCAAAATAACAACATTAGCCTCAAACCCCTCGATTCTCATTATTACACCCACCCTCGTTATGGAGAGCATGTGGACATGTGAACACAACTACACACACACCACACACTCAAACACACACAAACACACACACAAACACAAACACACTCACACAAACCAACACAAACACAAACACACAGGTGTGTGGTTTATCAATGCCACTTCTCTTCTTGGTCGCTCCAATCTCATCCTTCTCTTATGTGTTTGAACCTTACTCCCTTTGTTTTCTGGCTTCAACAGACAGAGGAGTTGGGGGAGGGGGGGGGGGGCGTATAACTAGTGTGCAGACACTGAGCAGTCCCTTTCAAAAGCAGAACAAATACATTTACCTATGTGTGGTGTGTGTGCCCTGTAATTTGCTGTTGACATGTGCACTTATAGTGAGGCCGGACCCAGCTAATGACTGGGACAGGTAACCCAGGAGACAGGTGGACGACCTGGCAGTCTGACTGGAGTCTCTGGAGAGGGAGAGAGAGAGAGAGAGAGAGAGAGAGAGAGAGAGAGAGAGAGAGAGAGAGAGAGAGAGAGAGAGAGAGAGAGAGAGAGAGAGAGAGGGAGACACAGATATAGATGATCCTGCTGTCTGATGGACCCTGCACGTTAGGAGAGAGAGAAAGGAAGCGAGAGAGAGAGAGAAAAAAAAAAGAGAGCAAGAGAGTTGGAGAGAGAGGGACATGCATGGCGGCGGTGATACACACCAAAGACACGCAGACCGATAGACACAATGGCACCTGATGAAGTCATCGGTACTGTCACTAAGTGGCTGTAAAGTCCCCCCCCATCCTTTCTTGCTTCTGATCATACTTCATAATCGGATGGAGAGTGAGTGCTTCATTGTTTTGCACTTCTCTCTGTGCTTCCTTGATTCCTGTGATGTTAGCGACTGAGTGCAAAGCTGGATTTCCTGTTTGTGAGTAACATGACATGGTCGTTATGATTCTTCACGTTGATAAGTGAGAGATACAGGTCTGTAGTGTGGATACGATCAGTGAAAGGTTAAAACACACCTTTTTTGTGATATTTTGGTCCACTTGCTCTTGAGGTAATGCGAGAGTGGCAGAGCAGGTCTCCGTGTCAGGTATCACAGTTACACCTACACTGCATAGGAAATATTGCCCACATGCACACGCACACACGTCTTCACTGACTGACACACACACACACACACACACACACATCTTCACTGACTGATGCACACACACAAACACACAAGCTTGTTGTTTGTTTGCGAGACATCTTATGCTTCTACGCTTGCTTTGGTTATTTGGCCGAGCGAGAGAGAGAGAGCAGAGAATGGGAAAGAGAGAAAGTGAATAACCAAAGAGGAGTTTGGGCCCCAGTGTGACGGAGCGGATCACACTCATTTGCTCCAAGAGCAGTTGAGGCTAC
>NC_079432.1:16362771-16447771 GCF_026213295.1 Gadus chalcogrammus | reverse complement strand
GTGTGTGTGTGTGTGTGTGTGTGTGTGTGTGTGTGTGTGTGCGTGTGCTGGTGTGGGTGTGTGTGTGTGTGCGTGTGTGTGTGTGTGTGTGTGTGTGTGTGTGTGTGTGTGTGTCTGTGTGTGTATGTGTGTGTGTGTGTGGGTGTGTGTTCACACAGCTGTTTTCTGCGGTGGCTGCACTGACGCAGTGTTTTCTCTCCGGGCTCTGCTTCAACTGCCAGTAAACCAGGCATGTCTTTGTAAACAGAAACGCTCTCCCTTGTTGCGTCTTAGCTCTCACAATGACTCGGCGAGGAAGTGGCTTTTCTCAGCCCCACCATGACTTCGACTTTATGCTGCGGCTGCAGCACATGACATTTAGAGGAAAAAGAAAGGTATAAGAGGACCATAAAGTGATGAATGTGACATATAACTCATGCAAATGGTTAAACCTCTGTGCGTGTCGGGTAGTCATAACGGGCAAAGGCCTCGGGGTCGAGGCTGTGACTCTGGAGGTGAAACCCTCCTCGTGACACTGGGTTGGACTCGGTCCGGGTTTCACTCTCAGGGCAGAACGCCCGCGTTTGACACCTTCACCCCCCCCCCCCCCCCCCCCCCCCTCCCACTGCAGGTCTTCTCCGGAGGGGAGCTACAGCACATCGTGGACGCGCTGGATCCGGCGCGCAGTAACTGGATGCGCTACGTCAACCCGGCGACGCGGGCCGCCGACCAGAACCTGGTGGCGTGCCAGAGCGGCCGGGACGTCTACTTCTACACCGTGCGCCCACTGCGGCCGGGACAGGAGCTGCTGGTGTGGTACTGCCCCGAGTTCGCCCGGCGCTGCGGCTACCCCCCGCTGGGACGCCTGTTCGGTGAGACTGTGTGTCTGTGTGCGCGTATGTGTGTGAGTGTGTGTGTTTGTCTTTCTTTTTGTGTGCGTTGGTGTGTATGTTTGTGTGTGTGTGTGTGGGGGTGTGTTTGTGTGTGTGTGTGTGGGGGTGTGTTTGTGTGTGTGTGTGTGTGTGTGTGTGTGTGTGTGTGTGTGTGTGTGTGTGTGTGTGTGTGTGTGTGTGTGTGTGTGTGTGTGTGTGTGTGTGTGTGTGTGTTTGTGTGTGTGTGTGTCAGTGTAGGTGCATGTGTGTGTGTGTTTATGTCTGTATTTGAATTTGTGCAGGATGATGGGGGACAACTGTGTGTGTGTGTGTGCATGTGTTTTTTTGTTTGTCATGGCCGGGATGAACGTGGAAAGGTCAAAGGTCGTGGTTGCCATCTTCGGGGAAGTCTGGGACCCGATGTGGAGGAAATAAGAAAGGCTGAAGGCAGAATAAGAGAGGGCCCGGACAGGTTGAAGCACCCGGCCAGCGGACGCACTCTCTCTTTGTCCCGTTAACGCGGCTAAACACCCCCGTCGTACGGTCACACCCATGGCTCTTTATCCCGGGCCTGGGAGGGTGGGAGCAAGGGGCGGGGGGCAACAAAGGATGAGAGGGGGAGAGGTGTAAGGAGAGAGGGTCCGTCTCCAGGTGGAGCCGTGCACCCTGGGTAAGGTGACACGGCTCTGATGACTCAAGGCGATGTGTCAGTTTCCTTTTTTCTTCTTGAAGTTGCCCATAGCAACACAGCTGCTGGTCTCCCTCTCTCAGGGTCTCTCTTTCTCTTTCATTCTCTTGAACACACACACACACACACACACACACACACACACACACACACACACACACACACACACACACACACACACACACACACACACACACACACACACACACACACACGCGCACAGTGACTCATACACAAACACAAACAAACACAATCACAAACACTCTACTAATTATATCATGCTTCTATCTTTGCATGTTAGGGAGCAGTCAGTGCATGAGCGTGCAATCTGCACATACACGCACACAATCACACACACACGTACACACACATACATGCACACACCTACACGTACATGGTGCATGCAGACAAACAAACAACAGCCGACCACAAGCGGCGGCTGTGAGTGCCTGTGTTGCCTGCAGGCTGCCCCGTGTTTAAGTGTCTCTCAGAGAGCAAGGGGGCAGGAAATGCCCCGGTGACAGTCGGAGCTTCCTGACGGGGCGTCCCGCAGACAGACTGATGTCTCGCTGCTCGTGTCAGGCTGTCTGTTGGCCAAGAGCTCTGCACTTAAAAACAAAAAGGTTGGAGGGGGAGGGGAGGGGTGCGCCACTCAAGACATACAGGGTTGTGTCGAGCCGGAGTTAGGCTGATTCATTGATTGTGTGTAAAGGGTCGAGTGATGGTCCTTCAAGATGAAAAATTGGTTGAATGGAAGGAATGTCTTTTTTTTGTTAGTATTTTGTTTGATGAAATAAACGTTTGTTCCTGTCTGTTCTTAGCGCTGCATGTATACTTTACGGTTGGATGTTATCTTCAACATGCAGGCGTCTGTCTTTGTGAATGACAATGCAGGTTTAGATTGAGGACTGCACACAGGAACACACACATACACACAGGCCCACACACGCACAAGCACACAAATCCAGACTACGCTTGTTGAGGTTTCATTTAAGGTTGGTTTTTCCTGTTCAGGTGCGAGCAGGGGAGTGTGAGCAGGGTGAGAGTGGGCCCACCAGCCGAGATGACAGGGCTGCAATCTTCCTGTCTTGTCATATCATTAAACCGACATGGCCCCTATTGTTCTTAAGTCACCAGTGCATTTCTGTAGTGGCATGGCGTGTCTTGTGCGCTATGACAATCTAATAACCCCCCCCCCCCCCCCCCCCCCCCTCCCATCTCCACAGAGGCCCCCAAGAGGAGCGTGGGCAGGCGGGGCCACACCGTCTCAGAGATCCTCCGCCACGAGCCGCCCAGCTCCCCCTCCGCCCGACCGGCTGCACGCCACGAGGGCCCGCGGGGGGCCTCCCCCCCCTCCCCCGGCGTCATCCAGCCCCCGCTGCGCCCGCAACCCCACCGCGGACCCGGCCCCCGCGCAACGCTCCCGTACGGCGCGCCCCCCGACGGAGCCGGCCGATCGGATATGCACTTTGCCTCCAAGTGTCCCCGTGAGGGCAGGCCTGGCGGGACGGCCCCGGCCAACCGCCTCTACAGGGGCCTGAGGTACACCCCCTACCTGCTGCCCCACGTCGCTCTCTGCCTGGGCGGGGTCCCCCACCTCCCCTACCTCCTCTACAGAGACACGCTCCAGCCCCCCACCGCGCCCCCCCCACCTCCCACCGCGCCGCCCTTGGACCGCTGCGCCCGCGCCCCGCATCCGCCCTCCGCCGGGCCCCCAGAGCTGACCTTCGCCCCGTCGGAGCCCAAAGCGGCCCCTGTGTTTCTCCCGCCCGGCGGGGGTAGCGCGGACCGCCGCTACTTCGTGTTCGGCAGGACGAACTACCTCAGGTGCTCCGGCGCTGGGTCGCCCGCCGGCGCTGGGGTCACGGACACGGCTCCGGGGGCTACCTCTCTCCGAGGGCCGGACCCCGCCTCCTGTTCACCCAGGGGCGCGTCCCCGCCCGAGGGCGTGGGGGCCTCCGTGGACCGCCTCCCCTCCACGCCCAGCCCCGCCATGGGGCCGGGGGGGGTCCGCCCACAGGGGGAGGCCGAGAACGCCATGGACCTGAGGAAGAGCAAGGAAGGAGGGTCCGTCGGCTACAAGACCCTGACCTACCCGCTCACCAGGCAGAACGGGAAGATCCGCTACGAGTGCAACGTGTGCCGCAAGATCTTTGGCCAGCTGTCCAACCTCAAGGTGAGTTCTGTCCCTCAAAGGTTCAGGATCAATTATGGCAAGGAACGACGATCCGATACAAGTATGCATACTAATGTATTGATTTATCACGTAGCTAGCTGTCATTAAGATGTCTTTTGTATTAATATGAATAAGTATGCTATGTAAGTAGTAGTACTTTAATAAAAAATGAAGAAACACAAAGCTAGCTTTGTGAGTTTCTTTAACAGTTGATAACAACCCGGTGACGTCACATTATTGACGCTCTGGTGACTCCATGGCAGGTTCATCTGCGCGTGCACAGCGGTGAGCGCCCGTTCAGGTGTCAGACGTGCACCAAGGACTTCACCCAGCTGGCCCACCTGCAGAAACACTTCCTGGTGCATACCGGGGAGAAACCACATCAGTGCAAGGTAAGCCCCCCCCCCCACCCCCCCCCCCAGACACATTCCACCTTAAAGACACCCGCGACCTCGAAGTGTACAGCCATGTCCACGTCTGAGGAGGACGCCCCTCCAAAACGATCCCTAACCCCCGTTTGATACCCCAACAAAGGTGTGCCACAAGCGCTTCAGCAGCACCAGCAACCTCAAGACCCACCAGCGGCTGCACTCGGGCGAGCGCCCGCACCAGTGCAAGGCGTGCCCGGCCCGCTTCACCCAGCACGTCCACCTCAAGCTCCACAAGCGCCTGCACTCGGGGGAGCGGCCCCACCGCTGCCCCCACTGCCCGCGCTCCTACCTCCACCACTGCAGCCTGCGGGTGCACCTGCAGGGCTTCTGCCCCCTGGCCCCGCCCCCCCCCCGGGGGGGCCGGCGCCCCGTCCCGCCGGAGGAGCTGTGCCGCGTGGAAGGCGAGATCCAGCGCTTCGACCTCAGCGAGACGGCGGAGCGGCTGGAGGCGCTGGCGGCCGACGCGGGGCTGGAGGGCGGGGACGTGGGGCGCCTGGTGCGGGCGGCGGAGGCGTGCGTGCAGAGAGGGGGCGGGGCCTTGGAGATGATCTGCTACAAGGCGACGGTGGAGGCGCTGGGGTACCGGGACGGTGCCGCCTCCTTCTACCCGGTGGACGTCAAGCAGGAGTCGGCGGCGTGTCCGAGCCCCTAGGGACCCCCGGGGCTAGCTCATACAACCATCAGATTGTCTATTACCTCCCTCTGTGAAAGACTTCTCACGAACGCCACAATGCCTTGACGACCTTTGCTGTGAAGAAGTAGCCTTTGATGTAACAGTGGTCATTGTCCGAGACCCCATTGGTCTAATGATCTGTTTTTTTTTACTCTTTGTTAATTTATTTCAGGGTTTAATATGAATCGTTATTTTATAAAGACAGAGATGGGATATTTTCACCCACGGGGATTTTTGTGCTTATCTGATATTTTGTATTGCTGTGAACTCTTCCTTAAGTAAACAAGAGATGTGGATTTAAAAAACGAGTGCTCCTTACTGTGGTCATAATTCACGACCACAATTGTAATGCGTTCATTAACAAGCAGAACAACATAATATCAGAATCAAGAATAATCAGATTCTGGATAATGATGAAGCCTTCCGCGGGGGCCAGAAAGATAGTACTATGATTCATTCATCCGTGTGGGCGTGGGATCTTGCTCTTGAGCCTACAATATTCATCAGCAGTTTACCTCGCTACTCAAAGTGAGAACAAACCTGTGCACACACACCACATTATTCTGATGAATCCCATCATGTGCAAGTTTCAATTTGAACACCCTCCGGAGATGCCAAATGAAACCATTACTCAACAGCGATTGAGTACAGACACCTTCACGCCGTGAAGGAAGCTAGATTAAAATGATAAATTCATGTGACTCAGATAGCTTTTGAAGATACCTTGGTATGGAACAACGTGTGAAGATGCCAGCCTCTGCATTCCCGGCACCTGCATTCAGTATGAGAGAAGATAAAGGCTACAGTCAGCCTAATAGGCTATAGTACAGGCTAATTCTTACGGGCTGTGATGTGAACGCATGTCGTTTGAGACACCGAGGAGAACGTGAGAGGGAGCCGAGGGCCCGGGAACAGCAGGGGCCCTGTGGATGGCCCCTGGGGATGGGCGCATTACAGAGGTGGTAGAGGAAGTAGTCGCGGCAGCAGCATGGCCAATGGACTGTCACGTTAATGAAGGAATTGTTACAAACACACAAGATAACCGAGGCACACGCTTTAAGAATTCAAATATAATATAAAGGAAAAATGTTCTTTCTTTACATTTCTTTGAATATTATTTAAAACTATGAGACTGCAGAAAAAGGCAAGTAGGCTAGTACATAACCGTAGGCCTATGTGTGTCTCAATGGTCCAGTTAAATGATGGCTGTCTCCATATATATACACCATATATATATATATATATATACACACACATGGGAAACGTGGTGACCACACCTCGTGACCATAACTCGTCATCCATCATGGACGTACCTCGTTCCAGGTGATGTAATCGTTGACTCACATGAACTCACTGCTTCTACCCTTTTATCCGATACAGGTAGTATATAAAGAGAACATTTCCTGGTTCAGAAAATATCTGATGTGATTGGTAGAACAAAACAATCATAAATATATGGACTTTAATACATATACTTTTTTTTTTACATAAAACATCAATTTTAAGGCCCCTTAATAGAAGAATAACTGTGCAACCATCTTAGAGAACATAAAAATCACATCAGTATTTTCTTTAGGATATTCAAACACAAATATCTGATAAATGTTTATGGTATTAAAGTAGAAAAATCTTGCTCCGGGTAAAAAGACAAAAAAGAAATCCCCTGATTATGTTTCCTTATAAAACATGTTACAAAAAATATAAGTGCGTCCGACGATGAAAAAGTAATATTTTGATCATTTCAATTAAATAAAACAGTACAAACAATAAGCATTTTTTGGCAAAAGCAAAAGTGAACAGTATACCGGTAAACCAATTTTTTTCATCAACAAAAATACCTCCATATATATATATATATATATATATATATATATATATATATATATATATCCCGTTGTAAAAGTTAAAATAGATACAAATTTGTCTTAAAACTGTAGGAGTGTGATTCCATGGCATGTGCAATAGCACGCTAACAATAGCCACCAATCGTACTTGAGCACGGTACAGGTGTGAAACAGGCTTGGGCACGGTACAGATGGCCTAGTGTGAGTGCGCCCTCTCTCTCTCTCCATCGTTTGAGTCGCCTGCCCTAAGAACCCCGAGCTCGCCTCCGAGTCCATCCGCGCAGCCTCTCCGTCCGCCCCGGTTGCTTTGCAATCATCCAACTCCTTTCTTTTTTTTTCTACACAACAAGCAAACGTGGATTTCAATTTTCTATTTTTCTATCGTGTTCATTGCCAATCCTTATCGTTCTCATCCTCCGGCTCGGACGACTCCTCCCTGCTGCTGCTGGGCTCCTCCGGCTCCGCCCCCGCGGTCCCTTCCACGCCGCCCTCGCCCCCGGGCACCGCTATCGTCGCCGCTAGGGCTGCCGACGCCACGGCGGCCGACGCCAGTGCGGCCGCCGCCTGGACCTCCACCTCCACCTCCTCCTCCTCCTCCTTCCTGGCCTGGGCGGCGGCGGCGCTGGCGACCCGCTCCTCCTCCTCCTGCTCCCGGAGCCGCAGGGCGGCCGCCTTCTTCTCCTGCTCGGCGTGGCTCTTCATGTGGGCGCTGCGACTCTTCACCTTGGTGAAAACCCTGCAGTGGGGAGGGGGGGGGGGGAGTGGGGGAGAGGTGCGTGAGGCTGGGGAAGCACACCACTCTGCCTTCGAGACAGGGCTGATTCACTGTCACTGATCGTCCTCTGAACACTTCGAACATCCCACCAAAGATGTGTGTGAGGAAATAGACTGATAGTCATCGATCGTATGAAACACATCCACGACCTTCTGTAGGTTCAACTAGATGTACATCATAAACATCTACTAAATATGAGCACAGGTTTCAATTGGGGAGGGGAATAGAAAGGTTCAGTGTGGCTCCGTGTGCTGGAGAGGATTTCTCCGTAGCGCTGTGCAGTCCAGTCTGCTGTTGGGCACAGAGCCTATGAAGGTGTGAGGAGTGGCCTTGGCCATTGCACTTTACAGAGGTTTTGTGTGAATGTTCTGCCCTCTAGTGGCATGAAACCGAAAATCTATGTGTATGTTTAATAGTGGGAATGATTCACTCTTTAGTTTGTGATTTTAAATTATTTAACATTTAAAATGGACTGTGTTTGGTGCCCGTAGCATCACTACACACCAGAGATAGGACAAAGTCACTGCTTGGCAAGTCCCAAGTAAGTCCCAAGTCTTATCAGTCAAGTCTGAGTCGAGTCCCAAGTCAAGACAGGGAAAGGCAAGTCGAGTCCAAGTCAAGGTCACACCAAAGCCAAGAAGATATTATTGAAGATACGAGTGTGTAGATATGTTAAAAAAAATGAACGAAGGTAAACGGTTGAACAATGATTTAATTACGATGTCTTGCGTTTCAGAGGCTGGCCAGTCGGCTTCAATGGGACCAACTCAAAACGCAGCCGATATGAAACCAAAACTGTTACTCTGAATAAAGTATAAACGATAATGAAATTACTTTTTGATATTATTGAAGTGTAGATTGGTCTTTGCTCGCAGTTTTTTGTTTTCATCTTCACGGAAGTGAATGCGTCTTGAGTGTCTAGCCCTCTAGGTGGGAAATAGGTTAGATATCTAAAACAACAAATGTTTTTGACTCAAGACATGTCGAGTCATCACAAGTCAAAGAGGCAAAGTACGAGTCAAGTCTCAAGTCAATAGCAGTCAAGTCTAAGTCGAGTAGCAAGTCATGCGTAATTTTGTCGAGTCTGGTCCTCAAAATCATGACTCGAGTCTGCCTCCAGTCCAGTGACTCCAGTCCACATCTCTGCAACACACACACACACACACACACACACACACACACACACACACACACACACACACACACACACACACACACACACACACACACACACACACACACACACACACACCTGCTGCACTTCTTGCAGGGGAAGACCCCCTCGGGGTCCTGGGAGGGTTTGGAGGGCGCCCGGTTCTTCCGGCCGGCCGTCTCTGGGCGGGGCTTGCGCGGGGCAGGCACGGGGTGGGCCTGGGGCTGGGTGGCCTTCTTCAGGCCTTCCAGCTTCTCCATCAGCACCATGGAGCCCGCCTGTGCATTTGGAGGGGGGGGCATCATATAACCAACTGTAAAGACACCAACCTTGCAGCCTCGCCAGCTCCTCTCACACACACACACACACACACACACACACACACGGGACGCAGCTATTTTAACAACGCAGGCAAAACTGGTTTTCTGTTCAAATCTGAATGTAACTCCCACTACTTCTACACCTCTTGCTGTTTGATGTCGTTGACTTGTCCACGCCGGCCAACCCCAAGCCCGCACTTTGAATGCAACGCCTCCGCTCCCCCTAATAAAACCTCACACACACACACACACACACACACCCCTTCTGCACTTTGTCCTGCGCAAAATGCACGTTTAACTTGAACTAATAAAAAGGGCAGGAGTCGGTTAAGATATCATCGTCTTCTAATTCTACTTCCTTCACAGGGAGGAAGTCAAGAGTATGTGTGTGGGCGACGCGCCTCCGCTTAAGGACCGCCTGCGTCTAGAAGCATGTTATCTGTTCACAATAGGACCACATTGCGCATCTGCGTTCACGTCAGCAACTGCATTCAGTTTGACAGAACATATAGGCTACTGTCGGCCTAATATGCTATAATATAAGCTTATATAATGTACGTTAAGTACGATAGAACACCGGAAATCAAACAGCGACCTGTCTCTGTGGACAGGTCTGATTACACACGGTTTTCACATCCCATCATGACAAAACCCCGTTGTTAAACACAATGTACAAGCGCCTCACTGAAAACATGTGAATGATGCTTTTCAGTGTCCATACCAAATGCAGCAACATTCAATTTCGCCGCACAAAGTCTGCAGTAAGCCCTCCACAATACAGCATTCTAAAGCAGGGGGCGAGAGGCAGACGCACTGGTCCACGTCAAAGCCAACGCGTTTCTAGCGCTGTCAACTGTTAGAACCGGACCTGAGTTTGCCTCTCTGTCGGCCCCACCTTAGACCCATTGTGTCAGTGTTTGGGTTTCAGTTAACAACGCCAGACTTGGCCCGCAGATCCTAAGATTCATTCCCCACTCAAGATCATTCTATTACTAGTAGCAGAGTAATATATATATATATATATATATATATATATATATATATATATATATATACACATGTGTGTGTCAGTGCACAGGGTATCACAGGGGGCCTCAAAGGGAGTGAAGCATTCTCGTTTCCCAACCAGATAAGCTGGTTTTTCTTTTGACAGATTGACAATATTACAAAGAATGTGTTTTTTCGATCTTTCCAAAAAGCGCAACACCCTAAACCATGAATCATGGAACTTCCTGATACAGAGGAAGGGTTTTCGGTTGCAGTAACAGGCAGTACCTCCCGTTCCCTGCCTCCCGTTCTTAAACCCATCCCTTATTCTAGTACAGAAGAGGGTAGGGACAGTGAACCGTCCGCACAGCAAAGACCCACGGTGGAGGAGCAAAACCAAGGAGTGGATTTTTCAAAATGGTTCAGAAAGGAGTGACCATATAGCAACAAGGAAAGCACTGTTTAAAATGCAATGCTCATTTGCAAACAACAATATGTTTCAGTGTTTTAAAAATATCCTTTTCTTTAATCTTCACTGATGCAGACTCAACCATTTGACATAGCAGTGTTACCTCGAGGGATCTAAAAGAGGTTGAGTCTGCCTGCTGAACTAGAGAAGACACTTTGTAAGGCCTGCTCGGATGGGGAGAGATGACCTTTGGAGCCGATCAGATGCTCAACGCCAGACGAGACACAGCTGGGGCACTTACATAATCATGGGCTTGGAGGGACTGAGTGACTCGTGCCAGGCTGCCATCTTGGGTCTGATCGCAGGAGTCTCTTTCCCTTTGGTCGTCCCTTTCCACCTGTGGAAGAGGAACACACAGAACAGGAACACACATTGATTTTTTTAATGTTCTCAATCTTGTTGCAAGGACTGTTACCCCACTACATCAGATTTAAATAGTGTATTCCAGGATTTATAAAGAAAGTTTAAATCATTATGAATATGCGTAACTTAGATTGTGTCTGAACAGGCATAGGCTAACACTTTCATAAAATCTAAAACCAGTGTTTTTAGCAACTGTTAGCACGCCAAAGTCTACCTTAATGTCCGCCGCAGCCTCCGCACTCTTCTCGGGTGAGTCCGGGGGGCCGTAGGTAGGGGCCCCGTTGCGACCCATCTTGATCTGTTTCTTAAAGGTGTAGTAGAACTCCACGCACTGGCACACTGTCTTCGTCTGCACCTTTAATAATAATCATTATTAAATTAGTATTAATAAGAATATTCATAATATAGGGCAACATTCGCTGCAGAGGCTCTAGAATAACTGCAGACTGCGTGGGCGTCAGGATGCAGACACGGGTTATGTTAAAATAAGTCTTGTTGATTTAAGATCGGGGCGATACAGCTCTTGAGTGTTGACAGAAGCGTCCATGTTACGTGGCTGTAGATATGTATGTGGGTCTTCTGAGGTGTGTGTGAACAAAACGCATCCATCTAAACCTAAGTCAGTCCTTGGTGGCACTGCTCACTCTGCGCTTGCCCAAACTGCCTTATATTCTATATTATTAGGTTACTACTACTTTAATATTATTAAACATGACATGATTCAGATTTTGGTTGACAGTGGCAATATCAACCCCTGATACTGCATGACACAGGGATCTACAACATTGCCAAGCCGTCTTTTGCTATGTTTCAAAATAAACATTTTCTTTAATATCGGACACTGAGTTGCTTCAATGGATATCACATTCAAATCATTTCTGAACGCGATATATTATGAGTTTTCTTTAAATCGATTCTCATTTATGAACAGGAGGCATTAACATGTTTACAGATCATTTAGAACAGAATCTGTTCAGAAGCTGAATCTGACTTGTACTTTTTGTATGTACAAAAAAGTTTAAAGGTCCCATGGCATGCTACTTTATGGATGCTTTAATATAGATATTAGGCCCCAAACAACAATTTGAAGACGTTCCCGAAATTCAGCTGTGGTGCAGAATTACAGCCACTACGAGCCAGTCGCACATTGAGCTTTCCCTAAAACGCGTAGTTTCGGTGTCTGTAGCTTTAATGCAAATGAGGAGGAGAGAGGCGGGTCAAGGAGGAGGGTGGGGGTGTGGCCCTGAGCAGCTTGCGGCCACGGTACCATGCGCTCTGTTTACAGTGGATGTATCGCAATGGCGAGGCGCACACAGCCTTTGGCCATGTTCTGTAAATATTCTAGAACACTCCAGGTGCTCCGGTGGGAGTCCTTGAGCGTTATAACTAAATAATATCATTTTATACATAGATATCTATATCAAATAATACATATTATCACGGCCAAAAGCTGTGTGCGCCTCCAGATGATACTATGAATCACAAACAACTGCGTCACGTCTCTGGTTCTTTCACACCCACATCAATCTGAAGTAGACTGAACCACAACATGGAGGAGAAAGGGATTGTTGACCGCGGTTGTCTCCCGCCGGAGCCTCGCTGCCGAGGGACCACCGCATCGGCAGCAGGCAGCGCTTAGGGACCACCGCCTCCTGAGGCGGCCAGCGCCGAGGCGGTGGTCCCTCGGCAGCGGGCAGCGGGGCTCAAACGGGAGACATTCACGGGCAACAATCCCCTTCTCCACCATGTCGTGGTTCATGTACTTCAGGGAGTCAAAGCCAAAGTTCC
This sequence comes from Gadus chalcogrammus, assembly GCF_026213295.1. Classification (NCBI taxonomy): domain Eukaryota; kingdom Metazoa; phylum Chordata; class Actinopteri; order Gadiformes; family Gadidae; genus Gadus; species Gadus chalcogrammus. The sequence goes on along the minus strand of NC_079432.1, from coordinate 16,435,253 downwards.
TTTCCCCTGATTCCTTCTCAACCATGGCTGAGATAACCCCACTACGAGTCTCGTTGTAGAAATACTAGAGACGAGAGTCCGACGTGTTATGCGCCATAACACCAACAGCAGAACGGTTATCCAAATAACAAAGAAGGGTACAACACTTGTGTTACAGTGTGTGTAATCACACACACACACACACACACACACACACACACACACACACACACACACACACACACACACACACACACACACACACACACACACACACACACACACACACACACACACACACACACACACACACACACACACACACACACCTCATTGGCGGGCCAAATTCTCTGGGCTGGCAAGGCAGAGAAAGGGAAGGTGGCATCTCCCCATATGACGACATACGAGGAAAACTCCAAAACGGCGTGTCTGAGCTTCGTTTTTTCAAAGCCGGAGCAGAATGCCTAGTGCTCGTTTTACACCCAACGAAATTTCTACTACTGGGGGAGCATAGGTAGGCTAGGGGAACTCACATTAATGTTAGAGATGCCATGGGATCTTTAAAACATAGTTCAGTTAAAGCTAAGCAAAAATTATGCATTTGCTCTTGCATTTTTATGGAAGAAAAAAGTTACTTTTCTTTAAGTACTAGGTAGTATCCTGTGAAGAGACTGTACTTCATAAAAAAATACACATTCGCCATCTAAAAGTGATGTTGACGTTAAAGTGAGGCCATAAAGTGATTAGGTAGGGATAGCGATTTGAGAAATGAATCAAGGGGACAGTGATTTAGAGGATATAGTAACTTAATGGAGAAAAATGTGTGCGCATACCAGTTTTTGCACCATGAAGAAGTCCTTCCTGTAGGCAGAGATCCCCTTGTTGAAGTAGCGCTTCTCTGCTGCAGTCCAACAATCTGATCCTGCGCGGAAACACAGCAGCAGTGAGTAGAGGACAACTCTGTCAGCGCGCTCTTAATGTGGTAGGAACAGAGCAGCAGTGAGTAGAGGACTGCTCTGTCAGTGCGCTCTTAATGTGGTAGGAACAGAGCAGCAGTGAGCAGAGGACTGCTCTGTCAGTGCGCTCAGATTCAGATTCAGATTTTATTTGTCACATACACAATACATTGCAGTGAAATGAACCAGTTACATTCCGTCCAAGAAACATAAAAGACAGTGTGGGGAGACAGGACGGAGAGACTGTCAGGCGCTTGTTCAACAAGAACCATGCGGCCCGCGTTAGATAAGAAAGTTTAAAAAGCTAATCAAGAGGGTGGCGAGGAAAAAATTGTCAATACCCCAAACTATGCTCCTTTAAGGGGGCACAGTGTAGGGATTAGCAAAAAAAACACCTTAACACATAAGCATCACATCAAAAACATCACAAACACACTCTTAATGCTCTTAATGTGGTAGGAACAGAGCAGCAGTGAGCAGAGGACTGCTCTGTCAGTGCGCTCTTAATGTGGTAGGAACAGAGCCGCAGTGAGCAGAGGACTGCTCTGTCAGTGCGCTCTTAATGTGGTAGGAGAGAGGCTGCATGCAGGAGAGGGAGGGCTTCAGGGAGACTTCCCCCAGCAGGTTAATGTTTAAGAGACAAGAGGCTGATCACACAGTTTCTTCCCACCAAGTCAATATGTGTGCTCTTCTTAACGCTCTTAACGTGTGTTTTTATGGCAGTGTTTCACAGTAAAGTGGCTTGTTGAAGAGAGGAAACGGCAAAAGAGCAGAAGAGCCGTGTAGCAAACCTGGGTTTGTACAAGGTGTGCAGGCCTACACGGTGGGTCCATTGAACCACAACACATGCGTTCTTACCCGAGTAGTGATAGTCGGCCATGTGATGGCCTTTGGGGAAGACTGGCTGCTCCTGCATTAAATGTTTCAGTGTTTCCTTTAGGAGAAAAGGCAACAAAATGGTTGGTTGTTTAAAGGATATTAAAAAAATCCAGCTGCATAATAATCAAACCTTACTTAATAATCAGACCAGAACTCAAATGCAAAATAACAAAAAACACAAAAGCAACTTTAAGAGGAGAAGAGCTACAGGTCCAATGACTCACCAGGACGTTCCCTCCACATTGATGCAAACAGTGTAGAGCCAGCTCCTGATTGGTTCCCCCGCCGCGGAGCACGCTGGAACAGGCCAGGTTCATGAAGTCCTCCACTGGGTCGAGACGGAGGAAGACGGAGGGTTTAGGATACACCGGTACAGAGAGAACTACCGCAAATGCAAGATAATGACATGATGACATTCTTATGCTAAGATGCTAACGCTAAGCTAGTGCTGAGGTACTGACGGTAGTCCGGCTCGTCCTGTTGGGTGAGCGGCTCCGCCTTGGGAAGCCACAGCAGGTCCGCCCGGTGCTCGTCCGGCGGCAGGGCGGAGTCCCGGCGTAGCTCCGGGACCTCTGCCTGGTACTGCTGGCCAATGTTGATGCGCCTGCCGCGAGAACGGATCCTCAGTTAGGGGTCAATAGTGGAGCGGCACGCGGAACTGCAGTGGACTATTCAATACAAAGCGCTCGTGTTCACTAATGGACATGATCACGCTGATTGATTCTGACTGTAGTGGTTCTCTGACACACACACGCATGCGCGTGCACACACACACACACACACACACACACTTGAGCACACATACGCTCGTGCACACACATACACACAGGACCGTGCGCACACACACACACACACACACACACACACACACACACACACGCACAAGTGCACTAAAACACAAACACACACACTGTGGCGGACATGGCCTTAGCATAGTGCAGCATTGTGTGGTAAATGTGTCATCGTGTTACCAAACGTATTGTGACACCGTGTTACTAACCGTATTGCATGCTACGTTGTGTGACTATACTTCTTGTGCTGTAAACTTGGACCCTGAAGCCATCTACCACGGCTCAGGTCTTCTAGTCTCGGGGGGGGGGTTCGTTATATTGACCGATGACTGTACTCACGGATCAAAGCTGACAGCGGTTGCATCAGTAATCAATGGCAAGACTGGTGGAGTGGGGTCTGAACTGACTGGAAAAACACAAAGGAGGCAGCCCTTTTAGACACATCCCAAGGGTCTGGAACCAACACCCATTCACCCAGATACCAGTCTGGGGAAGGTCAAGTGGCCCATCATTGGGAAAAGAGACTATTACCATGGTTAAAAAAATGTATGTACACACACACACAAATACATATTATCAAATAATTAATGATTATAGATCATTAATGATATATTAATAAAAACGATATTATACAAACGGAGTTATTTATTTTTTTAATTCATTCTCTATATTTATATATTCAAAATCTTTATAGAGCACATTTATCGACAACCAGCATGGCCTTACAAATCACGAAGTAGATGGCAGCAAACAATCAAATCTGAAAATAGCTGGCCCGACGACGTTCATATCTATCCATCTTATGTTTGTATAGCTATGAAACCAATATAACTAACTAACTATTTGAGCAAGTAATGAATAACTAATGTGGAGGGAGCCGTTCCTTTCAGACATTTTAGGTCTCCAAGCACCTTGAGTAGCGACCAAGATGGGAGGCCTGGGGGGTGATGGGGTTGCCGTGGCGACACTCACCGGAGCGCAGGAGGCTGCGTGTCGAAGACTTGGGCGTGGCCGGCGGCGGCAGGCTCGGCGGCGCCAGGGTCGGCGGCGGCAGGGTCGTCGACGGCGGCAGCGTCGGGGGCGGGCCGCCCTGGTTGCCCGCGGCGATGTTGGACAGGAAGGTGGAGAAGTAGAGGCCCGAGCCGCCGCGCACCGGAGACAGGATGGGGGGCGGGGTGTAGGGGGGCAGCGCCAGGGGGTGGTCCGGCAGGCTGTGGACGGGCGAGCGCAGGTGGCTCTGGTAGGGCGTGATGCTGGAGTAGACGGAGGGCGCGATGTAGGTGGACAGCTTGGGGGGCGGGATGAAGAGGGGCTCCGGCCGCGGCCGCTTCGACCGGCCCCTGGCCTTGGCCTCGTGGTCGTCGTCGTCCTGTGGAAGAGGTGGTGAGGCAGGTCAACCAACGGGGATGGAGCGCAGTAGCCTGGCTGTGGCCAGCCCAAGCTCCAGCGTAGATTGCACGCTGGTCTGGGGAGGCTGCTGTCATTCTCTTCAGCACGAGGCCGTGATCAACACGGCCTAGTTCAAACGACTCTTTCAACATTGTGTTAAACCAGCCAATTGCGCGCCAAAGCCAGCTTGGTGATTGGCTCCCACAAAAACGTATCGGAAGCAGAAAGAAATGCATTGCTCTTCTCCAGACCCTTCTGCAGTCTGAATTCAAATCGCCGGCTGAATGGGCTTGGGGTACCCAGTCCAGGAGTACAGGTGAATACCTGGGATCTCACTAGTAGTCATTATACTCTATAACAACCCTATGGTCCTATTCTAAAGCAGGGAAACCAAGGCCAAGAAAAACTAAAAGACAATGGAAGTATGTGGTTCTTAATAGCGTTAAAAATCAATTCAATATTTCTGGGCTGTTTCCAGGAAACTTAAGTTAAGAAGATTATTTTGATTTACATCAGAATAAGCCTCAACCAGGGAATGTCTAATGATGTATAAATTAAAATATACACGAAAAACACAATCAGGACTTTGCATCCATTAGGATTAACATTGCTTGTATGCGTGTTTGCTTAGTACTTAGCCAACCAAGTCCCGCCCGCATCTCACCAGGTAATCACTCCCGATGCAAACTACTTCTCGAAAAGCAATGATTCCTGTTCATCGCAGTGAAACACCAAAGGGAAAGGACGTTCTCCTGACCTGAGCGGAGCTCTCGGAGAGCGACCCTCTGAGGGAGCGCCGGCGGGCCACGATGACGGACAGCTTGTGGTCGCTGTGGGCGAGCCGGTGGTGGTCTCCCGGGTCCATCCTCCCTCTCCAGGGGCTCCCCAGAGTCCCCTGGCCGCCGGACACGGGCACCGACACGGGGATGACCAGGGGCCCCATGCCGCCCGCCTGCTTGCCCACGGGGGCGCCGTCCTCCCCCAGCTTTGGAAACAAAAGTAGGAAGAAGAAGAAGATGAGAAGATTGAGGAAGTCGCAATTAAGGGATAAAACGCTGAGTCAGGGAGGACGAGAAAGGGGAAGATGGGATGAAAGTGGTTCTTTCTTCATTTGAGCCATTTCACAATGGTGTTGTTGTGCGTTTATTAACACACGCACACACTATATACATACAGTACACAAAGTACAACATTAAAGTAACAGTTGCACTGTTAGTCGCAAATGTTGCAAATGGGAACATCATTACTTAAATTGTGGATTACGGAATCAATTCATGCCAACCGTGCAGGAGATTACCGCGCAGTCGGACTCTCCGACGGAAAACAAATCAAAAGAAATCGCACCGATCCACGTACAAAAAAAAAAAAAAGCCTCTTCAATCTTCAGCGCAACCTCTGATTTATCATTCCCAGCCCTAACTACAACAAATTAAATAACACATAAAGATAACATATTAAGAATTGTATTCCTATTCCACTTGTCATGATGAGACTCTGCTTGGTGTTTCTTCCATCGTCACTCAATATAAACCAGTTTGTGGAGGCAGCGGTGGGGCAGTGTGTGGGAGTTGGCCTGGGCAGGGCTGAGGCGTTCAGGGCCCCTCCCAGGCCCTGTACAACGACTGCCAAGAGCCTGAGGAATGTGGAGGTGTGCAGACATGTCACAGCAGAGGAACACAGGAGTGTGTGCGCACAAACACACACACGCACACGCACGCTTTACCCCGCTGTGCTGAATGACTGACGACAGAACGTGTGTCAATAAGATAGTGTGTGCAAGAAATATCTTGTTCACAATAGTTTTGTATAGTGCATCCACTGGAGCTGCCCTAGTGCATGTCTTCTTTAAGGAAGGGTTTAATCTGAATAAAAATAAGAGCAATTCAGCCCATAATGATTCAAGAACTGTTCCATGAAGACAGTTGTAGTTGCAGTAATACCAGTTTCAATGAAAAGAAAAAGCATGGCAGCTGACAGCTGCAACATATGAAACAAATGAATCACCAGGCTCTGGGAAAAGGTTTGGTCCATCCAAAGTTCTGCATTTAAAACAGGCCTCTTCCTCTTTCTCTGGCTGGTGGCATTGCAAACGGCAATCATCTCATTAAGATAATAAATGGTTTGAAGAAAGTCGTTTTATTCCCCCCCAATTTAACTTGTATATTATCTCCTCATGTACGCAATATCAGATTTGTTGTCGTGTAGCGGAACGTAAACTAAAGACAGAAAAATAAGAAAGATCTCACAGATGTGGTGCTGGTGGAATAAGGCAAGCAGATGCCTTCAATGTTTATGTTGACAAATTTAAAATGAGTTTTCCAGAGAGGTGCCCTGTAAAGGAACCCTTAAACATGCAGCACTACATTAGGGTACGCTATAACGACCAGCCACACTCCATACATTACATTGAGTGGATTATTTTTCTTTACCTTGCCCCCCCTTGGGGGAAGGGACTCCCGCTCCGACGCCTGCTGCGCCAGGGTCTCGAGGTTGATCTCCTTCGACGCCCTCCTCCTGCGCCGGGTGCTCTGGATCACCCCCCCGGTGGTCACCAGGCCCTCCGCCCCCGCCGGCAGGCCGTTCTTGGAGAGCGGCGGAGGGGTCCAGGGCTCGTAGGCGCCCGGGGACTGCCCGTCCCTGGAGAGGCGGCGGGAGCGGCGGGGCGGGACACTGGAGCCGCCCGCCGCTCCCGCCGCGCCCGGGGGCTTGGAGTACAACACCTTGTCGGGGGACAACTCCACGGTGGCCGAGGAGTCGCCGCTGGATTGGATCTCCGCTTCCTGTCTGGCGCCGCCCGCGGTCTGGACGGTTTCTTTCTGAGCGCCGGCCACGGACGCGTTGGGCTCGGGAGACTGGTAGGACTGGAAGTTCTGGGTCGGCTTTGGCTGCCCATGCAAATGCAAAGTCTCTGGCGGTGCAACGTGTTGTGGCTGTAGCTGCTGCTGCTGTTTCTGCTGCTGCTGCTGCTGCTGCTGCTGCTGCTGCTGTTGGTGCATTTGTTGGATCTGTTGCCTCCGCTGTTGCTGTTGATACTGCTGCTGCATCTGCTGCATGTGTTGCTGCTGTATTTGATGCTGCTGCTGCTGCTGCTGCTGCTGCATTTGGTGCTGTTGTTGCACATGTTGCTGCACATGCTGCTGCTGCTGTAGCACGTGGCGATGATGAAGTTGCTGCTGCTGCTGCTGCTGTTGGTGCATTTGTTGATGTTGCTGCTGCTGCATCTGTTGCTGGAGGAGATGGTGTTGGCTTTTAGGTTGCTCAGTGTAGCCGAGGCCAGGCATGGCCTTGTTGAATACCGGGTAGTATCCAGGGGGGAACTGCTGTTGCTTGGCAGGCCTGAAGGTCGTCTGGAAGGGCTGCAGCACAGAGCCAGGCATGTTGTGGGAGGCGGTGTGGGACTGACCCTGGATGTCTACGCCTTTATTGCCATGTGGTTGAAAGGTCTGGAGCGGAGCCTGATGCCACTCCAGGCCCCTCACCTGGACCTGGGCCTGGGCCTGGGCCTGGACCTGGACCTGGGCCTGGGCCTGGGCCTGGGCCTGGGCGTACACCTGGGGGCCCTCTCTGTAAACCTCCACAGGTCCGGGGGGCTGAGCCTCCACGGCCCCCATCTGCACACCCCCCACATCGTGACCCCCTTTATGGAACGCTGTCGGGCCCCTCACTCCACCTGGGTAGGTAGTAAAGTTTGGACCCCAAGTGGGGACCGGGGCGTCCTGAGACCAGCCTGAGCCCTGTAGGGGGTCCTGGTGAATCCACTTTACTGGGGGGGCCTGTTGGTAGTGGAGGCGGCCTTGTGCCCCTTTGTCTGGGTTGTAAATCCCAGCGCTGCTCCCAGAATCGTTAAGGTTTGACTCCAGAGCAGGGGGAGCAATCCCATAATAGTTATCCTGGGAGGACTGCACAACCTCTTTCATGTCGGCGGCCCTTTGCCGGCCACTCTTGTCAGTACTCACTTTATGTTGAACAGGAAGGCTCATAGTGATGTTATGCCACTTGGAAAATAGCAAAGTCTGAGCAGTTCCGGGGTTGTGGCCTGTGCAAGGCCCCTGACGTCCCGGGAAGGAGTTCTGTCTGGCTTTATTTAATTGTGTGAACCGAGGTACTCGGGAGGAAATATAAATCCCAAAGGAAACGACCAAGGGTGGAGAGCACACACCCCTCCGTCCAAACTCACATCTGAGATTTGCTGTCCATCTCTGTAGGTTGCTCCGAGTGAGGACCTTGGATCTTTAAAGAAAAAAAAGATAAGTTACATTGTTTGCCCATTGAAATAAGGACATTTTTTTCAGTTGTCGGCAACGAGGTGGAAAATGTACCCCCCCCCCCCCTCCCCTTAATAAGAAAGGAAAAATTACGTGGACATGTAGGTATTCTCGGGAGGACTACAAAACGGGCGCAAAAGCCGCTAGATATCCCATTTTCTCTGTAGTCAAAAACACAAAGTTTCAGCACGATCAAAGTTATGGATTTTATGGAAACGACAGCGACGGCCGCTGTGCAACGCTGCACTTTGGCACGTACAGGAAACGTCCAACCGTTTAGGATTAAACAAGCAAAAGTCAAGAATTTGTAGTGCTAACATCAATAGTGGTCTCAATATTGAAAGTCTGCACGGTTAATCCAACTAATAAACGAAATGTTGTAACATAACACAAAGCGTGTACCTTTCTCAATGTTGCACATAGGCATTCCACGAGTTCCACGGAACTGCAACTTTGGTTTCGATCAGAGTCGACAGCATGCAGCCGCTCCATGACGGGAGTGTGCGCAACAAATGTCATAACAAAAGTCGAACTTTCCCTCGAGTGGAGGATCTCCCTGCGTTGAGATCATGACGAAATGCGTTTCATAATAATAACGGATCGATCGCGCGATCAACAATGAAGTTATAATGTTGCACTCTGTACGTCCGTAAAAGAAAACACTACCAGGAAAACATGTCTAACACAACTTTCACCCCCTTCAGCGAGGGAAGCACGCAGTGACAGTGTCAGTTTCTTTTTGCATGCAACAACCTACTTTAGTTCATCGAATCATGACGCATTCAATCCGCTCCCGTGACTTACGTGTCTCATATAAATATGAAAATTGGAAACATTCTGCAAAATACGCAGAAATCTGCATAATCGAACGCATCGCCTCACCCCAAACAGCTCCACCGCACACACACAGTGTGACCCGATCCGGGGGTTTGACCACGCCTCTCCACATTTGACCATGCCTATCTCTACATTTGGCCACGCCCCTCTCCACATCCGTATACGTTTGTTTTCCTGACACAGTGGCCCGTAAACGGGGTTATTTTCAGAGAATCAGATCAGAATTAGAATTACTTACTGCCTAGAACATCTTATTATTGTACAAGTACACATGAGTTAAAATTCTTAGGCTTGGTACCTCAACAGCCACATAGCAGCAACAATACAAGAAGAGATAGGTGAGAATAAAAAAATGTAAAAAATAAGTAGCAGCATAGATCACAATGATAATAATAAAACAAGTAAAGTATGTGATAATAAGAGAAATTAAGTGGTATTAAGTAATACTAAGTAATGAGGTGTAGTAAATTGTAAAGAGGGCCCCTGGCTGAGGACTGGTTTTCTCAACACTATTGAAGGTATTCATTGTTACATCATTTTTTGTCACTATTTAGTGACATTCTTAAATATGTCAAATGCAACCCCGGCTCTAATAAAGACATTGTTATTCAATGATGTTATTATTCACATTCCTACTGATGCCGTCAGGAGCCCATGCTTTCAACTGGTCCTAGTAGGCCTAAATGCAGTTCTGCAAAGTATCTCTATAAGGTTGAGTTTGACGACTGTTTGGCAAGGATCGTTGCAAATGTTGACCCATTCTCAGGGGCCCCGCGGTTACGCGGGGCCACAACTAATAAGAGGATGGACCCAAAGCGCATCTTAAATGTGTAATGGCTACCTACAGATGGTGAAAAACCCTTTTAAGCCAAATTAGCCTATACCCGATGGTGTATCGTATTGTATTTCATTAGGCTTCTATATTATCATATTCTATTCCATTCTTTCTTCATCATTCCCTCATCCTCAAAGGACATGATAGGGGGTTCCCTGTCCAGGTTCAAAGCACATCCTGCCTCATCAGACTCCAGCTGTGATGCCAAACGCGCAGTTTTTGGTGCTAAACGTGGCGCCCTGGTGACCTTAGTCGGCCGGCATTTTACAGAGCACCCCTCCTGGTGTTGACACCCCTCGGGGTGCTCTCTGAAGATGCTGAGGTGCACAAAACGACCCGTCAGGAGACGCAGGGAAGCGCGCCAGTGACGCAAGCGATGCTGCTGCTGCTGCTGCTGTGAATGGAAACGAGCAGGGCATCCTTGTTGTTCCTCTGGCTAACATTAAGCTACCGTTAGTGATGACCTACCACGGCTCCTATTTAAACATTAAGCAGTTGATCCGATGAGCCAGTGACCTGTTGTACGATGGACATCGTTTGCATGTGCTGAGAATCTCGTTTTAACCATGGTGCAACCACGTCAGGTAAGTTAGCCTGCTTAGGTTTAGCCTCGGTAAACATGCTACATAGCGTGCTAACTGCACCACCAGTTGCCGCATTGCACAACATAATCAGAATAATTTAGCACATTGCGTGTGAACAGTGTCTGATGATCTTATTGTTTCGTTTAACATGAAGTAGAAGACGTAGAAGACGTGATAACCGCGTTAATAAATAACCTTGGGTTGAGCCATAGGAGCCGACTGCAGCCGCTACCCTTTGATGGTTCTGTGCTACCATTAGCTAGCACATAGGAGGACTGCGGTGCCAATGGCAACCATTAAAAGGAAGTGACCATTATTTCTGCATGTTTTGAAAAATACTGGGTGACCGAAACATTTAACACGAGCTAAAGGGGGTTCTGATGTCAATGTTGTCGCGTGGGTCAATGCAGGGCGGTGGTAGATGGGTCATTGTCATGATCGTTCAATCACTTGTGTGTTCAATGTTGTCATGAGAGAACATGTTTTGTAATGATAATCCTAGACCTTTCGATATGCATGTATGTGTGTGTCGTTTTAGTGAGAAGCCTGCGTCACTGATGCCAGGTGCAGGCTCTTCCTGAGAGCACTCAGTATGAGTGGGGCTGGGGAGCAGGCGGACATCCTGTCAGTGGCAGACGTAGTGAGGGAAAGATGGAGAGTGGTAAGTTGCTGTTGCACCAAATAAAAAAAATAACATGCAGCCTTTTTTTTTTTTACATCCTAAAGTAAAGTTGCAAAAGTATAGAGTGGACGTTTAATTACGGCTCAGATTGAATTCCCCAGTGAGGTTGGTTGTACGTTTTATTTACATATCTGCCGACTGCTCCCGCAGGTGAAAAAGATAGGGGGAGGCGGATTTGGCGAGATCTACGAGGTCTTGGATCAGTTAAGCCAGGTCAATGTGGCGTTGAAGGTGGAGTCCGCCCAGCAACCCAAACAGGTTCTAAAGATGGAGGTGGCGGTGCTGAAAAAGCTGCAGGGTGAGTGTTCATCCAACTCAGTTTCTTAGCTTGCATTATGTCACTTAGCCTCCGCCTCCACCCAAAGGGACTGACAAGACAGACAGTTGGTGTTTTTAGAAAAGCATCCAATTAGAAACCGTTGAAAGAACCAGTCATATAGTTCCTTCCTCTTGATGTGAGGGGTTGCAACACAGATAAGACTTTTATCACTTTGCAGCAGGGCATAGTAGACAATACAACAACCATTAGCAATATAAATGAGCACATAATATGCTGTAAGCCTTGGGAAAACTAGTATTCCCACTAGTCTTCATTTCTTTATCTAAGTGTTCATCCTTCAGTAACATGCAGATTCTAGTATGATTTTTGTTGGTTTATGATCCAGCCACAGTATTTGCCCTGGCACAGAAAAGAAGCCAGTAGACTGTAATACAATATGAAAAGATGTGTATCCTACCCTGAATGTACTAAACTGTCTATTTTACTTGCAAAACCTGTTTGCAACTAAAATATGTAGTTGTTGTACGACATTCAGAAGAGGAATTTGGTGTGTGTGCACATTGCAGTTGTAAAATCGGTGGTAATAAGGCAATATATGTGGGTGGCAAATGTCACCAGCATTCAAATGAAGGTGGATAAGTGGATAAATAGTGGATTTAGAGTCATGGTGTCTTTAAAAAGTATATCTAGGTGTTATCTATAAACTTGACAAAATAATATCAGGGTTTAATTTGTAGACATAAACCAGTAACAACAAACATAATAGCAAATATTTCATTAAGTTCTTATTATATCTTTTTTTATTGTTTTAGGTGATTTTCTCTTAAAATTAATCTCAATGTTGAGTGTCCCGAACGATGATATTAATAAAATCCTTATATTTTCCATCAGGTAAAGACCACGTGTGCCGCTTTGTGGGATGTGGCCGAAATGATCGCTTCAACTACGTGGTCATGGAACTCCAGGTTGGGAATGATAAGACTTTCTTTAGTTTTTACTATTGCGTCACCACATGCCCCTGATGGCACTGACCATAACCACAATGAAACGACGCTGTGTGCCTAGGGGAGGAATCTGGCCGATCTGCGCAGAACCATGACCCAGGGGATCTTCTCTGTCTCCACCACGCTGAGGCTGGGCAGACAGATCCTGGCGGCCATCGAGAGCATCCACCTGGTGGGCTTCCTGCACCGCGACATCAAGCCGGTAAGCTAATAACAAACAAAAACAGGCCTTAGTGTAAGTGAGAGAATCAAAAGATTGATCCAGTCGGTTTGATTGAAGTGCACATCTGACGAGTTGCTCTCCCACTGTCCGTCCGTCCCCCAGTCTAACTTTGCAATGGGGCGGCTGGCCAGCACGTGCCGATGCTGCTACATGCTAGACTTTGGCCTGGCTCGGCAGTTCACCAACTCCAACCAAGAAGTCCGCCCCGTGAGTTCCCGTCATCCACCTTGTTCCAAACGATGGCTAAGAAAACCATTGATGTGGTGTAGACCAAAAGTGTGTGTGTGTGTGTGTGTGTGTGTGTGTGTGTGTGTGTGTGTGTGTGTGTGTGTGTGTGTGTGTGTGTGTGTGTGTGTGTGTGTGTGTGTGTGCGTGTGCGCGTGCGTGCGTGAAAAAAGAAACGGGGGAGCTCTCGTAAACTGCCTCTGTGTAAACCCCTGAGTTGGTTGTGATTTGTGTTTTGCCATGTGAACAGATGAGTTTTGGTCATGTGATAAGATCTAGATACAATCATATGTTTCTCTGCAATCACTAGTGCAGATACCATCAAAGGTAGAATGTGTGAAAGCCTGTGAAGCATTTTAAAGCCCTTTTTAATGAGGAGGAGCCTCTTCATTTCCTCAAGTCTCTGTTGTGTCACAGCCTCGTCCTGTGGCAGGGTTCCGCGGTACGGTGCGATATGCCTCCGTCAACGCCCATAAGAACAAGGTAGGCTGAGTCTGAGTACACATCAGTCTTTGTGCTCATCATTCCCGTTTGCCTTGAGCATTCATTCCATGATCCATCCATACGTTTCTTTAACGAACAATCACCCACCACACGAATCCCCCTCACGTGTCTGAACCCCCCAGGAAATGGGTCGTCATGACGACCTCTGGTCCCTGTTCTACATGCTGGTGGAGTTCATGGTGGGCCAGCTGCCCTGGAGAAAGGTCAAAGACAAAGTAGGTGCTTCAGTTGGTCTATCGCAAGCTGTTTTTACATTGGGTGTGTTGACGTAGCGTGTCCTACTAACATGTTGTGCTCTTGACGTCTCAGGAACAAGTGGGGAACCTCAAAGAGACGTACGACCATCACCTCATGCTCAAACACCTCCCCTCAGAGTTCAGTATCTTCCTGGAGCACGTCTTGACCCTGGACTACTTCACTAAGCCAGACTACCAGGTAGGCGGCACAGTGCGTACCCCTTCACATCGGACCCACCTGTTCAGCATCTTCTGGACAGGGGGACTCTGGTCGCTAGTGTTCTCACTCCCCGTCTGTTTACTCCGTCCGCTTCTCGCGGTGCCAGCTCCTGATGTCGGTGTTCGAGAACGCCATGAAGAGCCACAACGTGCTGGAGAATGACCCGTACGACTGGGAGAAGTGTGACTCCAACAGCCTGCTGACCATGGCGTCCACGGCCAACACCGTCCAGCTGACCCGCCTCACGCCCGCCTACATGGGGTAAGATCATGCGGACGTGATGTTGACGGGGGAGGATCTGGGAGTTCCAACCCCACCATTATCATAATAGCCCTATAGTACGGCGTGGCAACAAGGGATGTTTGTTTGATGAACACGCATATGCAAGTCCCTTCTGGATTAAGGCATCTGCTAAATGATTAAACAGCAGTACTAAATGGGTAATATGATGCAATGCACTATTACGATCAAGTATTCTGTAGTGGCCCCTGGGGTCCACCACTCCCTCTGACCTTCCGAGTGGGGCCATTTTGAAGCCTGACAAAGTCGAGAGAGCGGAGGAATTCATTGAGCTTTACGTCCCCGTCCCCACAGCATGGCCAACGCGTCCATGTTGCCGGGCGAGCATCAGAAGGAGAACACGGAGGACGTCCTGCAGGGCGAGCGGCTCAGCGACGCCGACAACTGCCCCCCCATCCCCGCCCACCACCCCCCCCAGGGGGGCGACGTCTGGGAGGAGATGGACCGCAACCGGAACCACAAGCACTCCCAGCCAGCCATCCGCAAGGTCAGCGCCACCCGGCAGTGGACACACACACGGGGCCGGGCAGAGGGGGAGTCGGGGTGGATGCAGATTCAGGGAGCTAGTGGCCGTCAGCACTGTGGGCCATTTTCTATTTCTGCAGTGCGGTGGGCTTTGCGGGTTCATCACAATGCAATGTGATCCGATGCATGCTGGGTGATTAATGGACAATAAGAATGAGGATTGCTTTTCTTTTGCACCAATCCGTTATTTCAGTATAGCTCTAAACTAAATGATCTCTGTGTTGGCGCTAGGGCTGAACGATTTGGGGAAATAATCGAATGGCGACTATTTCGACCAATATTGCGATTCACTATGCGATTTTCTTTTTTTAAAGTTCCATGTTGTATAATATTCACTAAACAAGCAATAAATCATTCTATAGTATGTCCAACGCAACACTGGAAGCAGTCGGCATAAAAACTGCTCTTTCCTTTAGGCCAGGCCTATGTGTTGAGATGAATTGATGAATTAATTGGTATTTTAACATATATATTATGTAACTATTACTATAACACAAATCTAACTGATCTCCAGTCAGTTACAGTTACAAATCCCACAAAATCCTTTATTTTTTCTATTTTCCTTTTTATTTTTTTTATTGCAGTTATTTTGCAAATTGCGTTCTATTGTATCGCAATGTCGGTTGAATCGGATTAATCATTCAGCCCTAGTTTTGAGAATGGATCCTCATGGTTCTTCTCCTCTCCCATCTCACCCCTTGGTGCTCAGGTGGTGAGCGAGGACGAGCACAGTCAGAACCAGGGCAACCAGAGCCCCAACACGGGCTCTGTGCAGAGCTCCCCGCGCCGCGTGCGCTCGGAGACCATGTTCCTGGACCGGGCCGCGCCGCTGCTGCGGAGGATGAGGCACAGCCAGAGCCTGGCCTTCGAGAAGAGGCTGGCCCCGGAGCCCAAGCCCACCATCGAGCGCTTCCTCGAGGCCTAGTGAGACTCCTTACTGGATGGGGTTTGGTGTAGCCAAGGGGAATGGGTTCATTTCAATGTTCATTTGCACAACTCTGGTGTACCTTAATATCTTTATATTATAGTTTGTAATTGTATTGTATGGGACATATAATACAAATTCTGTAGTTTTTATCGTTGGTTTACTTCTTAAATTATATTATTTATTCTTTATTCATGTTATTTTACGCCCTTTATAAAGCTATTCATATATATATATATATATTTTTTTTATTAATATTATTTATTGTCTTCTCTGCCTAAAGTCCCCTTTAGGGGTGAATAAAGTGCCTACCTATCTGTCCCACCATCAGTCTGTGAACACTGGACAGTACCGCCGCCTCAGCGTCCCTGCTCTGACCTCCTTCCCCTGTGCTTCCAGCCTGGGTAAAGCGCGGCCGGTCCTGTCCCAGCTCGGGGAGAGGTCAGGCCCTGCCGAGGGGCCGGCCGATCGCACGGGGCCCTGCGACGAGGAGCACACGGGTGCGGCCACGCCGGACCCGGACGAGGGCGCGGCCAGCGGGGGGTTTGTGGCCGTCAGCCCAATGCCCCCCCCGCAGTCCGGCTCCCAGGAGTGGGTGATGCTGGAGATGGAGTCCGGCAGCGGCTCCGCCTCGGCGGGGGCCAAGCCTGCTTTGGAGCCCCTCCCCCTCGGGGACAAGACCCCTGCCTCGCCATCGGCGGACCCTGGCGACGGACCGCCCCCCTCGGCCCCCAGCAGCCCCGTCCTGTCGCACATGAGCATGCCTGGCTCGTGGCTGATGGGCCACCGGAGGCTGGCGGGCATGACTGGCATGCTGGTGCAAATCCCCTCCGTCATGAATATGGGCCGGTCGCTGGACCAGGTGAGTCCGTTGCGTTTACCCAAGCCTGTAACAATAGGCTCGGGTAAATATTATGCGTTTTCTATACTCGCATAATATTTCTATTAAATTGACCAGACTCTTTTATCGAAAGTGGCTTACAATAAGTACATTCGTCAGAAAAGGGTGAAACAATATATCGCTGTCTGTACAGTAAGGATGTTCATAGGACCAAGTGCAAAGCACTTGCGCAACAAAGCTAGCTAGGAAAAGATCTACACCTCATTTCTATACGTGTGCACTCGGCTCAGAGCACCATATGAGTACAAGTTACAACATACACAAAGTAGATTTCTCGATTTTTCACTTTTAAATTACTAGAAGCGAAACAAGACCAACGTTCTTGTTTCGGATACACATCTGTGTTCTCTGAATCTCTTATCTGTGTTCTCTTAACTCTGAACCCAGAGGTTGTTTTTATCCGGCCAGAGCTTCCTCTACCGTGCCTCCCCTAGTCTGGTCTCAGTTCCCCTTCTGTAAGCCGCGTGTCCTCCTCCCGCAGTCCTCCAGCTGTGGGCCACAGTCTCCCGCGCAGGACCGAAGCGACGCCATCCCCCTGGAGGCGCCCTCTAGCAAGCTGGACGAGCCCTCAGAGGAGGTCCTCAAGGACCGAGAGCGGCTGGCCCTGGCCGCCAAGGGCCCCTGCGCCCAGCTGACCAACGAGCGCGACCCTGAGAGCGACTCGGGCCTGCCCGACCGCTCCTCGGAGCCCAACCAGCAGCCCCAGGCGGACGCGGGCGGCTGCGGGGCGCTGGAGAGCACCGCCGTCACGGTGTCGGCATCCCCGCCGCCGCCGGCGCGGCCCCGGAGGGACTCGTCCTCCACCTCGCCGCGGCAGAGCCGGATCCCCGTGCGGGACCCCGCCTCCCCGACCCTGGACTCCCCCGGCCGAGCGGGGCCCCCCCCCACGGCGGCGGCCGAGCTGCGGCGCTGCCACCGCTGGAGCAGCCCCGTGCACGGCTCGCCCACGCACTCGCCCTCGCCGTCGCTGTCCTGCGACAACCTGCCCGGCGCCCTGCCGCGGGACCGGCCGCCGTCGGAGCGGGGCTCGCGCTGCGACTGGCAGGGGGAGGACCCCCTGTCGCTGTCGTCGTCCTCAGGCAGCAGGAGCAAGATCCCGCGGCCCGTGAGCACCTCGGTGCTGCCCGACCCGCTGGCCAAGGGCTTCCTGCCGCGGCCGCCGCCGGGGAAGCCGCCGGCCCGGCCCTCGGTCGACAGCAGGTATGAGCTGAATAGGTACGGGTATCGCTTTTCTTCCTCTTCGTCTCCTTGCCATGATTTAAGGCCGTGGTGGGAGCGGCTTTGTTCAGTGCGTTGTGCCCCGATGCTCCCCAGACGCAGGCGGTTCCGTGTGCGGGCCAGCAGCACCAGCGACGCCGACTTCCTGGCCAGCCTGACCCAGCTCATGCAGGACCGCGGCGGGGTGCTCTTCAGCCCGCCGCCGTACCCCCGCAACGCCGCCACCCTGCAGCGCTCCCTCAGCTCCTCCCCTTCTCGCCTGGACCCCCGGGACGGGAGCCCCTTCCTGGCCCGCAGCCGGTCCCCGTCGGGGTTCCCGGGGTCGCCCCCTCCCGCTGCGCAGCCCGCCCACGCGCAGGCTCACCGGGCGGCGGGCCAGTGCTCCAGGCAACGGGCCCTGAGCCACGAGGGTAAGGGCTGCGCCAAGGCAAGCCGGTGACTCCGCGCTCAAAGGGACGCCGCAGTCTCCGTGGCGTGCGGAAACTTTAACTTTTTCGAAAAAGCATGTGTAAATATGGTATTAACCCAAGGGAATGTACTGTATGTATTGTAAAATTGTATGATAAAATTTATTTATTTATTTATTCATCCATCCGTTGGACGTGTCTTTCGAAGTATACTTGACATTGTGGCTCGATACTTGCAAGTGAAACTGAAATGTTTGAGAACCATGAGATTGCCAACTTTTACCTCCCCCCCCCCCCTCCTTAAAACTCCATATAGGCCTATTATGAGGCCAAAAGATATGTACTGTAATACTCGAAGGGATGTGTAAAAAGAAAATGCTGATTTAGATTTAATCTTAGGAGAAAATAATAGTATACACTACAAGAAATGCTTAAAATAACACTACAAATATAAACATACCAGCACTACCATTAGTATATAGGAGCAGGGCACGTAGTCTCGAGTAATCATCATTCCTTTTCCTCACCGTATTGCTAGACGATATGTGAAAATGAATCTCTTTGGTATTCAGTGACCTTATATGATTTCTCCTTTTGTTTGTTAAGGTTTTGCTCATGCAAAAGTGTCAAGATGTTGGAATGTAAATGCACTCATACTCGGGTATAGTCACATGCATGGGTATCATTACAAATATATTTGATAATGTATTTTATTTGTACAGTAAGAGTTTTGTTTTTTATTTAATTTTATATTTTACCAACTTTGCTCCAAATACATCAACATGTAGCCAGCAATCATCCAATATTGTTTGTCTTGCATTGGACGGTTGACCATTGAAGAAACTACGATGGAAGTGGTTTGTTTACCATATGCCTATTTACTTTAGAAGTATTAAACAATGACTGAATAAAACATTGCCTTTAAAATACCAGTAGGAAAATCTGTTTTGATTAAAAAATATTTAATTGGAAATCTAGTCTAGATATTGTGACTTTGAAAATACCCTAAGAATCAAACCGGGTATCTAAGCATGTTAGAAATTATGTTTATTAAGCTGGTAAACAACTGGTTATATCTGCTCTGAGCACTGTTTGTTGCATCACAAGAGGTCCAATATGCAAATAAATCACAGTTGTATGTTTACCTGAAGAGGTAAGAAGAATAAGCCACCATTCATAGATCCATTGTTAAATAGGCTCACAGATGTGGGGCTGCTATATTCGGTCATCAGTATTAAGAAATGCACATGAAACACTTTTCAATCAGCATAAGCTAGAAGGGTATAAACAATATTTTGTAGAGGCCACAAAGTACAAACAGTGGAACGGTAAATATGTCAATCGCCGTCATAGTTAACCTTTCAGCAAAAATGTGCATTCCTTTGAGCAAAAAATGCAAAGTCTATGGCTAAAATTGAGATTTATAGAATGTCTTACATTTTTTTTACATTTTTTATCAAGATCACCATACTATCTTCAGTTTGTTTCAAATGAAAGGTTATCATTAAAAAATAGAACAATATGGCTATAATAAGCCATGGAGTCAGCCAAACTTACGGCACACTGAAAACATTTAATTATTTTTTGACAGTAAGGACAGAAGAACGTGATGGGTGTGGCAGAGACCGGTAAACCACATTGGATGATGATTCTTAGTTATCACTGTCCAATATGCAGGCTGACCAGCTGGCTTGTCTCGGAGGGCTAGAAGAGAGGGGCGGACTGCCGGGGGTCGTCTGGAAGCACGCTGATGGAGTCCTCTGCCTTTCCACATAGCATGCACAACATTGTGTATTCCTAGACCATGCAAACATGGGCAGTTAAATAAACGTGAAACAGGGCACTGCAGTACATTTCTCCTCAAAAAGTTTGGCAGTATATTTTTTAAGGGTAATCCCGACGATTTTTATGCCTATAGTAGCCTGTGACAAAAAATGTCTGATGTCATTAGCTATCGCAGAGTGAGGTTACAGAAGGTCATTGTCAACCTGCCCTGTTAGGAGGGCAGTAGCATTTACATTATAAGGAATGTTAAAAACTTTTCGTCAGTGTCAATACCATGGGAACAATCACCACTTATCAACAAAGTGAATGGAATGGAACTATTTGAGTACTCCAATCTTTAATTAATTGTTTATGGTTCATGGAAATATATATTAATTAAGGTATGATACAGTGTGCTACAGAGAATATTTCTTACTTGATATTCGTCCACCACGGAGAACGTATATTCATGTCTGGCGACAACGTGCTCACAGTTTTTGCAAACATCTGCAAGGGGAAGAAAAACAAGTGTCTAGCAAAATTATATTAGGCACCGCCCACTAGGAGTAGTGGGCGGCTGGATTCTTCCAGATGCTACAGTAGATCTGACAATTTTAGAAAGGAAAAATAAAGATAGAGAGTTTGTTTGTAATGCCATAAGTGTGCAGGAGTATATTGATGAGTTCTATGGGTATGTAAAGATATATACAGATGGATCAAAGAGTGCAGAAAGTAAAGTAGGAGTGGCATTTTGGGTCCCGGAGTTTCGGGTGCGGGGTGGTAAAAGGGTCAGTGATGAAGTATCGGTGTATGCAGCAGAAATGATTGCAATTTTATTGGCAATACATTGGGTAGAGGAAACTAGACCGGTAAGTTTTAATATGTTCGGACTCAAGTTCAGTTTTAACCATTCTACAGAGCAGTAAGTCGGATAGCAGGCCGGACATTTTAATAGAGATAAAACAGATTTTATATAGAATAGAGATGATGGGTATAACAGTGGTGTTTGTGTGGGTACCGGCACATATTGGAGTGAGAGGGAATGAGGTGGTAGATAAGGTGGCAAAAGAGGCAACAAAATGTGAGGAAATTGAATTACGTATAAATATCAGCAAGATGGAGGGTAAAAACATAATTAAAAGGAAAATGAAGGAGAAATGGCAGAAGAGGTGGGAGGAGGAGAGGAAGGGAAGGTGGTTTTATAAAATTCAGAGGAAAGTAGGAGAGGCCAGGGGAACAGGAAGGAGCAGAAGGGAAGAAACCGTAATATCAAGGCTGAGATTTGGACATACAGGGCTAAATGCATCGTTATTTATTGTTGGAAAACATGACACAGGGAGGTGTGATCATTGTGAGGAGCAGGAAACTGTAGATCATGTAATGAACAGCTGTAGGAAGTATGAAGTAGAGAGACGACAAATGCAGGATAAGTTGGCAGAAATTAAAGAAAGATATGAGTTGGTGAATATATTAAGGAAGATGTCAGGAGATAGATGCTATAGGCACGTATTTGGATATCTAAAAGAAACACATTTGATAAAGAAAATATGAAATCCGGGTAACTCAGGGTTACAATAGTAAATAAAGACGCATAAAGAAACCAGTAGGTGGCGGTAATGCACATGTTTGTTTGCCAACTGCCAATAAAACCAAAAAGAAGAAGAAGAAGAGTAGTGGGCGGTCCCTAAGGGTGCGAACCATGCATGCAATGCTGCCAAATATCGAGGCTGAAACGGACCATGCCTCGAAAGAAGTAAAATGGTATCTTACGGTCATATGTTACAATCTCCTCCCCATCCTCGTCTTCCATGGTCTTGTTACTGATCAACACGAAGTCCCTCTGGTGGCAGTTCACACAGCCGAGATAATTCATCAGGAAGGAGCCATTCTCCAGACAGGTGTTCCCCTGTTAAAACGAATCGTTGAAATTCATTACAGTTTTACTGTAATGAAGTAAAACTGGCTTCAGGGGCAGAAAGAATGTATGAAAAGTACAATCGACAGGCTTTGCTAGCCATCGGCAGTAGCAAGCTTTGCCGCGTTTTGGATATTGCACAAATAGAGACAATAAAGGAGTTAAGAATATTCCGCAAGCATTCGATCAGATCGGACTTTACTGCTACTCCTCCCCCGAAAAATGGGCTCGGAAAGCGGTGCGCAGAGGAGGAAAAGGGGGTCAAGCGCGGAGGTACCCGGGCTAGGCCAGCGGCTAGTCCAACTCGCCCAGTCATGCCATCCATCATCCTGGCAAATTTACGATCTGAGGTCAGTGAATTGAATGTTAGAGACTTCAGGAGCAGAATGTAACAGCCTTCAGACTCTACCAGATTTCAGACTGGAACAAACTTCAGACTGTAACAGACCTCAGGGGCAGAATGTAACAGACTTCAGGGGTAGAATCTTACAGACTTCAAGGGGCAGAATGTAACAGACTTCAGGGGCAGAATGTAACAATAGACTTCAGGGGGCTACGAGGTGACGCCCTGCCCATATCCTCCTCATTACTTCGCTTTACATTAACACTGCGTCAGGCAATACATACAAATATCAACACTGATCTGAAAAGGATATTTAAAAAATGTATTGAAAACAAAAATTGAATAAAAGGAAAGCAATGTAAAGTTTGTAGACGCTAACTTACCCTGTCAGGGTATTCCTTCTGCACACAACCGTTGCACATTTCGAGTTTTCGTCCACGGTGTAAAATCCAACAGATAATTAGGAGTATAACACAATAATGAAAACGGACCTAATACGGTCTGCCTTAAGTGTTTAATTGTACAAAACCTGCAATTTTAACATCGCAAGTGTTATAAACAACTGTGGATATGAGGAAGAGGAAGAGAACGATACTTCCGGGGACAGCCGGCAGCGACCAATCGGCGTCTGTCTAGGCGTAGAACCTGGACGCCTCTGAAGTGACGTAGATCCCGGAAGTGGTGAAACACCCGCCCTAAGCATGGCGACCTGGTGGTAGAAGTTTTTCTAGTGATTTTGTTTGTTTAGTTCCTTCGATAAATTAGTCCTTCTAAATGTAGTTGGTCTGAGCATTGGTAAGAATGTCTTAAACCACTGTCATTTGGTGCATTTCAGCGATTAAGATTGCTTGTGACTATATATTTATGAATACATATATTTACAGGTGTAACGCATTCATGCATAAGTTATTCCAACTGACTTTACGTGAAATGTCAACTAATAATGTGGGGTATTGATGTTTTCGATTTAGGGCATTCAAATGGCCAAGGCTTCAGTCAAGAAAGTGGTTAATGGCAACGCTCCAGTCCAGACCAGTACAGTGGTTAAGGGTAAAGCCCGATTTAAGACCAAAACAGTGGTTAAAGGTAAAGCCACAGTCAACACGAGGACAGTGGTTGAAAAAAAAGCCCCAGTCAAGACCAATGCAAAGTGGTCTTCCGGAAAGAAAAAGGATCACTTTTGTGTTCTCTGTGGCGAAATTTATTCAACAAAGGTAGGTTTTAACCGTTACCATTTCTAATCAGAAATTTCAAATCGATGTATGCAATTGAAGCCCGGTTATTTTATTGTTCATAATAACATCAACATTTTTTTTATTCAAGGACGGCCATACCCATATGCAAAGTTACCTGCATCATCGGGAGTTTAAGATTGCTTTGGGCAGGTGAGCAATACTTATTCAGAAGCATTGTCATCTTTTGGCAATTTGTTTTGCATAAGTAATGCTAGAGCTTTCTTGCACGCGCAACCTCTAGTTGTTATTAAACCCATAGCAATAATAGCAATAATAGGGAAACCCAGTCGATAATGTAACCCATTTCTGAGAACATAATATAATAACATTTTGCCTATAATTTGACAACGTTTAACATTCTTTCACCACAAATGACTCTTAGAAGCAGTGCCAACATTTAATTATTATTTAACCATTCAGTGAACAAAAGGCCACATGCTGATTATCATTTAGGGGGCCACTCAAGGGGGGGACATCAATATCGCAAGACATTTGGGGAGGCTTAAGGAGAAGAGTAATATTAAGTTTGATCAACAAAGTGTAAAGACATTTCGGGAGGCTCAAGGAGGAAAGTAATATTACATTTTGAGCAACGAAGTGTAGTCTTGTGGTGGACTCTATAGACATAATTCACCATACTGTTTCATTTGCATGTTTTCAGTCTCTGTGTTATAGGGACACTGTCTCTAAGAATCGCGTGACATCTGTGTTGATATGCCGGTCGGTGCGATGTTTGAATTTAACGTTTTTTATATGACAAAATGAATGACCCTCCGTTGCTTGTCGAAGGTGAGGTGAGAAATAGTCTCTTCCCTTCATTTATCGCAATTTCTACAGATAGAACCGTGTTCCCTACGTGTTTAAAAACATAACGTTGGATCTGGACGAAATTCGTCCGTCCTACCAAACGTTGCCTCCCGGACTGGGACTCTCTAAGTCGACGCCACTTCGACCTGGGCGGGACTTAACGTCCTACGTCACTCGCTATGGGTTTGCATGTGTGCGCGTAGCCGTTTGTCTCAGGGATCTGTGCACGAACTCCCTTGCACTACAGATTACGAGCGTCAGTGTCGTACGCGATGGAGGGTGGGTGACATTCCTACAGTCTGTGATGATGATAGGCTATATTTCTACAGATGACTTACTATTACTAGCGATTAACATGACGAAACAACACAAACTAAGCTAACATTAGACTATAGCCATACCAGATAACGCCATACCAGCTAACCCTAACTATTTCTATTAAACTCTGAAACATTTTGCAACAGGCAACTGTGTGTTGGTGCGTCTTATTGGTTCCCACGTCTGTGTCTGCATCTTTCCCACTCCTGGCTAATAGTTTCAGCTTTTGTACTGTATATCAGAAATGATCACCCTGTACCACACTGCTGACTTGTTGATGTTTTGTGAGCACTCACGCATTTCTCTAGGTATCTTAAGTTTCCTACTGGAGTCATCAAAACTTTGGACTTTGTTATTGTAAGAAATATTGTGTTGCAAAAACACTTTGTGTCCCCTTAGGGTTACCTCAACCCCAGTAACATTTCTTCATCATAAACTACAAGTTACGCAAAATGGCATGCAAACATCCAGTCCAATATGAAAGAAAAAAGCTAGCTTCATTAAGGAATCGAACCCCTTATCCCCGCGTTAATGAGTTGTTCTCTGACCACTAACCCATCAGGTCTTAGTACGTGCGATTCAAGAGTTAACCACTTGACAATCTTTAAACTTCGGTTGCCTAGAAATTGTAAAGACAGTGATGTGTGTACATTGTGCGAGTATCCGTCACTCGCGATGTGTGTGCAGTCCAAAATGAAAGAAAAAACCTTGCATCACTAGGGAATCGAACCCCCAATCATCAGTTGGTCGTTGGTAACTGTAAACAAAGAGATCGCATTTTGTTTAACTGCTAACTAACAAATGGGTTTATGCGTTCACTGAACAAAGATTATGGAAATAAAAGACCACTTTTCCATCAGAAAAATCATCAGAACCGTTATTACTAACCCATAGACACTAAAGCCAAAACCTTTCTCACATGCACACCCATCGCGAGTGACGGCTTTGCGCACACATGCACACCCATAGCGAGTGACGTAGGACGTAAAGTCCCGCCCAGGTCGAAGTGGCGTCGATTTAGAGAGTCCCTCCAGGACTACCCTTCAAACGTCTTTGCGTGTGTGTCCGTGCGCTTCCGTGTATGTGTCGCTGCCTTTGTGTTGTCGTGCGGTGTGTGCGCGTGCTTCTGTGTGTGTGTGTGTGTGTTTCCGTGTATGTTCGTGCGCATGTGCGTGCTTGCGGTGTATATATGCATTCGCGCTTGGCACATGCGCACTTGAGTAACTGGTGCGAAAGGCCTGCTATTATAGGAGTAAAGTAGTGTGTTAAGATATGTGCACTACAACCTTCCCTCTGTACCTTCCTTCCGGTAATATAGTGGCATTGAAAGGCGTAACATACTGCTTCAATAAAACATATCTTATGTACTTTATCTAGTGATTTTTTTTCACTTTTGGGTTGTATCTTCATTGTGAAATCATTTTGGAGAAAATCATCACGTCAATAAATGATGTAATATTTATCTTAAAATGATTCTCTAATATACAAGTGCCTTGAACCAACACTAACGTAACATGTGGTCTGTTTCCACAGGGATATCAGCCACTGGTGTCAAGCTTGCCAGACGTCTTCCATTGACCTATCTGCATATGCCAAGCATGTCGACACACCTGAACACAAACTTAAATTGAATCTATTGAGGCTTTGTGAAAAGCCCATTGCTTTATCAAAGATACTGAGCCCGGAGGACTACAAAATAGTTGTTGAAAGAAACCAAAACCTAAAGAGTCTACGGTATGTCTCATTCTTGAGGTTTCGCTATGTCAAATTGTCTGTCATGCTGTTTTAATGACGAGGTTGATAACTAGACGATTGTCATGCAAATCTCGTTTTTTTTTTAATGCTTTTTTTTTTCACAGGAAAAAGACGAGAAATAAGCGAAAAAAGAAAATGCTTCAAGAAAGGAATTTAAGAAATACATGCCAACAAAACAAACATATCAAGCAAGAGGCCTTACTGGGAACGTTGGGACAGCACGCGGGGTCGAGCGGAAGTAGGGTGGAGCTGGTTCAAAACAAGCGGCAGGCTGAAGAGCTGGACTTCACCAGTGACGACGTCTCTCAATTGGGAGCCACGCTGTACGAAGAAGAGCCGGTCAGGACGACCACATCTCAGCCAAGTCCAGGGCCAAACCCAGCAGGTTCAACCCCTCCTGCCCCGCCAGGCGGCCCGTGCAATACCGATGTCGGCGTCATGCTACGCCTAATCCGGAAGGCGCTCGGCACGCCGACGGCGCACACGGTAGACTCTGGGAGTGGGGTAACGCAGAAAATATCAATCAAGCAGGAGACGTCTCAGATGGTTGCCGGGAAGAGGCAGCAAAGGAAGAAAGGCATAGGAATCCCCAGGTAGAGGGTTTTCTAAAGAAGGCTGATGTATTCCATTGAGCATTGACCCTTTTATCCATAGTTGCCTGTGCAAGTAGGAAGAACGGTTAAGAATTATGTCAACCCGAACCCTATGTGTTTCCATTTCATCCTTTTTATCTTTCTTATGTAATTTATATTTCTCACAAATTATCGATGCTATCCTGGAATAGGTTGGGCGTTGATCAGGAGAATCCACCGCTGTGCCCAGTAGACTTTACAGAGGACGAACACCTATACTGGGACTCTTACAGCGCGACGTCAAACAACGGCCAGGGCAACCCGGCTAGGGTGTCGGTCAAGG
Organism: Gadus chalcogrammus; assembly: GCF_026213295.1. Classification (NCBI taxonomy): domain Eukaryota; kingdom Metazoa; phylum Chordata; class Actinopteri; order Gadiformes; family Gadidae; genus Gadus; species Gadus chalcogrammus. The sequence continues at coordinate 16,408,036 of NC_079432.1, read as the reverse complement.
GGGAACCGGGGGAGCTGGACACAAGCCCCCCAGAGAGGAGGAAACGTAAAGGGGTAAGAGCGTGCGGCGTGCTGAGGTAGCAGGCAGGGGCGTCCCCTGTGTTGCTCTGTTGTAATGGCACAGCGTGTTCATGTGGTTGAATCCTGAACTGTACGGATCCTCTCCAGGATGACGGCCTTTCCAGTACGGACAGGAGTAGAAAGAAGAGGATGAGCAAATCAAACAAGGGTCAGTGTGATTCATGATGAGGACGGCACACTTTGTTTATTTCCATTTGCTCTGAGGAATTTTCGATGTGGAAATATGTGTGAAACCATTATACCGTATTGAGGGGAACAGCTGAAAGCCCTACATCGTATGAAATGTATAGATCATCAGATAAACATGGTTCTAAAGGGATGACATTTGACCCGTTATCGTCCGTGGCCCTCTGCTCTGGTAGGCACCGAGGAGGTGGACCAGCTGCTGACGGTGTCCCTGCGGGAGGAGGAAGTGTGCAGGGCCCTGGAGGAGCTGGACCGCTCTCTGGTCCAGGCCCGCACCGCCCTGCAGGCCACGTACGCAGAGGTCCAGCGACTCCTGGCCCTCAGGCAGCAGGTGGACACACACTCTGACCGATGAACGCTAAGCCCCACCCGCTTTTTTGCGTCGTTTAATGGTCAAGTACTTGGTTCATCGTTTCATTTGTCTGGTCCTGTGTTTGTTGTGTAGTTCTCTACTGAGGTCAGCGGCCTAAGGGCGAAGCGTATTGAGATCCTGCACGGCATGCAAGGTAAGATTTGTCCTTGAAACATGGCAGTGTAGGTTGAATTGTGGCCACACAATATGTATCCCGATACATGACACTGTATCTTGCAATTCAAGTCCCAAATAGAATTCGTTGTTCCCTGTGGTAATGAAGCTTTTGGATGGAATTCTCTTGGAACAAGGTTCCCTACTGGGATTAGCTCATTGTGCGTCACTGAAGTGGCAGGAACATAATCCCACTCGTCCCAATTCCTTCAGGTTCCTCTGGGCCATCTACTGCCGCAGACCCCGCCGCCCCCTCCATGCCCCCCAGCCGCTCTCCCCACTCCCCCTTCGCCTGCCTCCCTGCCCCCTCCCCCCTGTTGCAGCTGTCCGCCGCCACCTCGCCGCTGTCCGCTGCCCCGCTGAAGCAGGAGCGCGGAGATCCACCCCAGGCGGCTCCGCTCCTCATCCACGCCTCCCGCCTGCTGCCGCACACGCCCCCCTGGCCCGAGGCCCAGCCCACCGCCGAGAGAGCCACCAACACGGCCCCCGCACCGCCGCTCCCCGCCGTGAAGCAGAGCAGCAGCCCGCCGCTAGCCCCCAAAAGGGAGCCGGAGGAAGAGGAGGAGAGCGACGACAGCGACGAGAGCGAAGGCTCGTTGGTGATCATGGAGCCCCGCCCGGATGACATCATTCACATCGACGAATCGGACAGCGACGTTTCACCCAAGAAGACCCCCCCCGCCCCCGACAGGGAGAACCGGGCTCCCCTTCAGCCCACAACAACCAGCACCCAGGGGGTGAAGGAGCTCACCTCGGTTCCTATGACGACATCCGGTGAGTCATGTGACCCTTAGCTTAAATGAACAGAAAGCCATGAAACAACCTTCGTGTTCAGATGCTATTATGCTTACAAACGCGTCGGACCAAAGACTTAATTAGATTCTTCATTATACGTACGATCTATATTTTATATTTTGTCTCATTTACCAAAGAGCCCGACCAGGGGCCTCCACAGGAGCCGCTGGCCCTGGGGCCCTTCCAGAACCACGCGGGCCCCGTCCACGACCTGCAGATCTATGGCGGGCGGCTCTACTCCTGCTCCGGAGACAACACGGCACGGGCCTATTGCCTCGTGGTAAGCTCCCCACACGGCCTCCACTATGGGGGGCTTTAGCGTCGCATGGGCTCAGCGGGTAGAGCGCGTACCGTTAAGGCCCAGTCCTGATCACAGTGACCCGGGTTCGATTCCTGCCCGTCATGCTTTGCCTCATGCCTTCCCCTCTAGCTCCCATACCTTCCTGTCCATCTCACTCTATCGAAAAGCATAAAAATGCATAAAGAAATCTAAAAAACGAAAAAGACACTCAGATAAAAGACCACTAAATCAAAGGCGAAATTATTATTTAAATTAAGTCGGCTCCAGATGGAACCACCCAGTGCCGCATCTACACCGCTCACTCGCTGGTTCACCAAGGTGCCAGATTACAGCTGGCTTCACAAGGTTGATTCACCAACAGTCACCACTGTTTGTATGTAAAAGCTCCTTAGACCCTTTGATAGAGGCTTCATGGCAGGACAAACTCGGGTCCCGCCCATAACCATTAATTTCATGTTGGCTAATGGTCACGGGCATGGTCAGTCTCTGAGCCAGATGTTTGAAGCTGTCTACTTTTCTGTGAGTGAAGATGCGGAAAGTCGACGGTGATCTTGTTCCGAGTCGCTGCATAGCTTAACCTGTGTATCAGATGTTCAGGGTAGCCAATCAACTCTCACAGGGAAACAAACACTGGACAGCAGGTTGAACTGAAATGGTCCAAGCAAAACGTCAACGCTTGCAAACGGTGGTCCTGTGTTTCTCCCTGGTGCTGCGTGCAGACCAAAGAATGCCAGGGGGTGTTTGAGGGCCACAGCAGCACCATCAACTGCCTGCTGGTGGCACCGGCGGCCCAGGGCATGCTGGCCCGCCTCTACACGGGCTCCAGCGACAAGACGGTGCGCTGCTTCAGCATCAAGGTAACACACCGACCAAACACACACACGCACGCATGCACACACACGCAGAAAACATGCTACACAGGGTATGAAGTCCTCAAAGCCCCATTGGTTCTGTTGTTTTAGTGCAGTACTGCTCTAACAGATTTTTCTGGGTTCCAGTCTCAGAAGTTCCTGGACCAGGTCTCCTTCCCCGACAGGGTGCTGTGCCTGCACATAAGCTGGGGTATTCTCTACGTGGGGCTGGCCAATGGCTCTGTAGTAAGCCTCCACCTGAAGGTGAGTGAGCCAATCGGATCGCCCCTCAGAGACACTTCCTGCCCATACTCGTATCACAGCTCGTACTTCTGATATTTCCATTGCTCTCCCAACTGACTTCTGTTAACTTGGTGAGAAACATCTGGTCTGCTGTAAACCTCTAGCATTATAGCAATATCATCTCAATCTTGCGATAAAGAGCAACAGGTCTACTTGATTTATTGTGAGCTAGCTATAAAGTAGCTGCGTAGTCATCTGTATAGGGGCGGTACGGATCACAAAATGTATGGTTCGGTTCATATCACGGTTTTGGCGTCATGGTATTTGGTACAGTACAGTACGTTTTTGGTAAGGCAGGATGACACAAGCGCATTATGTCATTTGTATTTTTTATATATAACATTAAAGGGTTCTCTCCAAACAATGGGATAGCTGGGCCACCATGTAACATTTTACTATAGGGCTCTCGCTAAGAAGACCTTTTCATTTGATCTGATTTGTACAAAAACAAGATGTAGGGCCCTCAAAACACATGGTTTATTGAAATAAAGCTTCAAAAAGCATCACTGCAATATCAAGTACGCCTCCTCCACCCTTCTCTTCCTCCCCCTCCCCCGGCCCCCCAGACCCTGAAGGAGCTGGACGTGTTGGAGTGCCACGGGCCGCGGGGCGTGAGCTGCCTGGGCACGTCCCAGGAGGGGGCGCGCCGCGTGCTGCTGGTGGGCTCCTACGACAGCACCATCAGCGTGCGCGACGCCAAGAGCGGCCTGATGCTGCGCTCGCTGCAGGGCCACACCAAGACGGTGCTCTGCATGAAGGTGAGGCCGCCGCTCTCCTACGTAGCGCCGTCCTTCAAGTTTTGATGTAGGATCTTTTAGGCGCGCTATTTATTTTGTTCAGTGTTTTCTGGATGATTTTGACGTCTTGCCATTGTTTTACGCGTCAACACATGTGCTCGGTGTAACCATGTCACCGCCGTGTTCGACCCCAAGGTGGTCAACGACCTGGTGTTCAGTGGCTCCAGCGACACGGGCGTCCACGCCCACAACATCCACGTGAGTCCCTTCCCCTTGCCCCTCCTCCTGCTCTCTGCACCGTATCCTCCATTCAGCGCATCATGCCTCTGCTTTGAACCCTTTTGTCCCTCAGACCGGTGAGTTGGTGCGCATCTACAAAGGCCACAGCCACTCCGTCACCTCCATCATCATCCTGGGTAAAGTCATGGTGACGGCCTGTCTGGACAAGCTGCTGCGCGTCTACGAGCTGCAGGTAAACCTTGACTTGCCTCCATCTCGATATACACAAATGTTGTTATAATCACTGGCAAGTTGGATCAGATAATCAATTGAATGATGTCCATTTATAAATGTCAATTTATAAATGGACATGAATTGGATTATGTCATTTTATGTTGAGAATTGGAGTTTAATGAGGTTTTCGTCCTGGTTCTAGTCACATGACCGCCTGCAGGTGTACGGGGGCCACAGCGACATGGTGATGTGTATGGCCATCCATAAGAGCGTGGTAGGTACACCCTCCCTACCTAATGTTTTGACTGCACAGAAGCATGAGGGCTGATGGGGAGGCAGGCGCTCACACCCTCCTCCAATGAGAGGACTCCACTCAGTCCCTCTGCCTTCCTCCTCAGATCTACTCCGGCTGCTACGACGGGAGCATTCAGGCGTCGAAGCTTAACCTGATGAAGAACTACCGCTGCTGGGTAAGAGCGTGGCTGTGCATGCCTGTGTCCTTTCGCAGCTGTTGTGTTGTCTGGTTAAGAAGGGGGGTTAGCTGGTTGGGCTGCGTGTTATTTTTTTCCCGGTTGAATTGACTAATTAGCATTGTGGGTTTCCTTTTTTCTGAAATGGCTGCCACAAAACCACAAATTATTTAAAGTTCTAGACTGCAGATTTTTGTACTTTTTCAATGTTGTCTGTGAGCTTTATATAATGAGAGATGTTTTCAATGAAATGTGCCACACACCGTAGGTTATATTGAGAAACGTAACCATCGTGGACATTTTAATCAAATGTTGCTCATACGGAGCTCCACACATCTTCACACACCGTTGTACTATACTTGTCGGAGAAGCTTAACCCGCTTTCTCTGACGCCGCAATCAGCGACTGCCCAGACTATGGAAGCCAAACGGGTCAAAAATATGTTTTGTTTTTTTTCCTACAAGTTGCCTGCGTGTGTTCAAAGTGCAAAGAACGAATAGTTAACATGCAAAAAAACATATGTTTGAGCTGTTTGGCTTTCCATACCAGACAAGGCGCTACGCGTCGACACACACTTAGCCTCCGGTTTCCCTTGATTATGACCTCGAAGAGTATGCTAACGGGCATGTTCTGGTCTTTTTAGTTTGTTGAGAAAATAATTAAAGAAATCAAGGTTTAAAATCTGTCCATTAGTTTGAAAGAATTTAGATGTTATTCTTTGCCCAAATCCGCCAGCCCCATTGGGCGGTGTCTGAGTCCAGTAGCATATCAGGAGGTGCAGGCCCCCTGTAACGCTACCTGCCACGCAGGTAGGGTATGTTATGCTTATGATTATTGTTGGCGTTGGTCCTCATGCCCTTCTGACCCCTGCTCAGTGGCACGGCTGCTCCTTGATCTTCGGTGTGGAAGAGCATCTCACGCAGCACCTGCTGAGGGATCACAGCAACGCCCACCTCGCCACGGTCGCCTGCCGCTGGAGGGGCTGTGACGCCTTCTTCCCCACGCAGGACGCAGTGCAGCAGGTGAGGGGAACGCCGGCCTGCTGATCTGTGCAGAGTTTGAAACCAGTTTGGTTCGGTTTCGTTGAACTCCTCACTTCTTAAAGATCCCATATCATGCTTTTTTTTTAGGGTTAATAAATGCATTTGGGGGTACTACTAGATCAAGGTTAAGTCATGCATGCCTGTATGTTAGAAATACCCCTTATTATTCTCACACTGTTCATTACCGCAAAGCCAAATTCACCCCCCAAAGAACATTGCGGGTAGCCGGGAGACGCCACTTTTGCCCAGCCTGACGTCACCCCTTTACTTCTTATAGTCCCAGTGATGTTGTCATCTTCCACTATAACTTGAGAGAATGCTATGGGCAATAGCTTCACATTGATGCAATCAAAGACACATTTTGATGCGGTTATGATGCTCATATCTTTTGTTGGTTTTGGCTATCGGAATCTATAAATGAGCAAAGATGTAAAAAGCCAAAGGTACCCTTTTGCACGGTCCCGTTGGCCTCAATGTTGAACGGGTTTCCCATCTCGCTGATTGTTGCAGAAGCTACCTAAACACGTGCAGAGCCACGTTGAGATGGACAGCCAGCTGAATATTTGACGCATGACATGAGGTATACTGAAAGACATGGCACCGTATCGTTTTTCAAACCATGAATAAGAAATGCCATACGTCTTCATATGCGCAAATCACTCACTCCATATTTATTTTTATTTTTCAGATCTTTCATTTGGAAGCAGTATTTATCGTTTGAGTTGGACGATTCCTCCATGTGTTTACTGGCATTGAACCTGTATAGCTGAAGCTAGTTTTTAATTTCACAAAGCAAAGATGTCTATTTAGACCAGCTCAGGCAATGCAACCAGTTACATAATAAGTCAATATTGACAAAAATGGTGTTTGTACTTGTTGTTTGATTTATTTACATTCAGATTGGCAGCAAAATGTGAATTGCAGGTTTTTTTAAATTTATTTTACATCTGCAATTTCATACAAGACGAGTCAATAAATGCCTCATTTGAGTTGAAAATGTTACCCGAATAAAGTTTATTTCAAGGTAAACCACTTTCAACTATGCACACCAAAACATAAGCGAATATTGCACAAAGTTTTTTTTACACATTTTATAAAAGCTTGGCGTCACACTCGAGGTAATTACAATCATTAATGTAGGAGAGAACTTTGCCTGTGGTTTTATCAATGTCAAGAAGCCTTGCTTTAGCAAGGCGTCGGTTTAAAACACAAGCTTTGGTTTAAAACACAACCCTGGTTAAAGTTGAACCAAGTCAAGCCACAGGATAAGCCAAAAACATAAGTTATCCTATTTCCTTCCGAGTGCTTATTTGTAGTTTCACCTGACGCTTGCCTTAATTTTATTAGCAAGTGCACTTTGTAAACTGATGCCAATCGGAAACATGAACTGCAATCGTTTGTTTCGTTGTAGACGGTGGTGGGCTTGAGGTGTAGGTGTAGTTCTGGTCGGTGTGTCGCTCTGCTGGGATCACGGTCCAAGAGAAGGCAGCCAGCCTCCCCTATGAATACATGGTCAGCTGAAGCCACTGCAAAGCAACCACAGAAGGGTCCATTAGTTAGATGTGTGGAATGAGACTTGTATCGTGTTTGATAGTGAAAAGGGTTCATCGCAACCAGGCTTCATCGTGGGACAGAGGCAGAGTCTCTCATGACACCATATGCTACTGTTCTCCAGGTTATGGTTAGTGAACTATACTAGTGAAGATAAGTCTGCTACCAGCAGACCCACGCTTAGTGAGGAGTGTTATGAGCGACCGCTGTGAATAGGGTGATTCTCCTACCTCTAGGACGTTGAGCTTGATCAAACCATCTCCGTCTTTGTCAAACGCATGGAAGGCCCCTGAAAAATACCATTGTATTGTCTCAAAGTGCCACCATCGAAATGTATATTTATAAATCTAGATCTATATATCACACACACACGCATCACGTTTGTTCCTAATTACTAGAAATACTTTGTTTCTAAAGACGAAAACCTTGAACCAACTTGGTCCTTTTTTTAAGACGGGTCTGAATAAAAAATGTAAATGTGTACTACTTACTGAACATTCCTTCTAGCCTCACAAAACAGCAGATGAAGCTGTCAAAGTCAATGTTGTTGCGTTCGTCGGCATAGCGCATGGCTAATATGTCGTACAACTGCTTATTGAGGTGGAAACCTTGGTGAGGAAGGGATTACATGGAGGTTAGGGTAATTGTGATACAAAAGAAAGTTGAAAAGTTACTTTAGATTCATTCGGTTCACAGATATAAAAGATAAGCCTTCATTTGAGATTCAGGGAGCAGGTCTTGGTGTTTGTATAATAAAGTTAACCTACTGTGCTGGATAATAGTAAATAATTGGATAACAAATTGTTTCTTAAATATATATAAAAGGATATAATGTATTACAATAGAATTTTGTCCATACCGGCATCATTCACAGCGTTCCTCATTTCGAAGCTACTGATGGTGCAGGATTTGTCTTTGTCGTACATTCTGAAGATGACCTACAGATGGATAAGACTGTTAGGATAGGACAATATAAAACAACTAAAGATGTGAATTGAACTGGCTTCCTACCTGCCACTGTTTGATTTTATTCCACAAGTGTTTGAATTCTTGTAGATTCAGCTTCCCAGTGCCATCAGTCTGCAGAGGGTTTAGTTAGGACCAAAACTACATGTTCCAAATATGGTTGGGCTGAATTTACAGTCAATGTTTTTATATGTTTGTTCTATTAGCTACAGCTCAATTACAGGACTCATGATTGCTTTTTAAAACGGCAAACTCTGTAGCAGAAACCTGTTGCTAATATTTGCAAACCTGGGTGAGTACAGTTCAATAACTACCTTCTGATGTCCATTGTCCACTGAGACAACGCTCTGCGGGGCATGGAGCGGATTGTATTGGTCAATACAAAAGCTGAACGCTTTCAGTTTTATATAGAGCTGATGTACTCAGGAGTCTAATACATAAAGTCTGTTCATATTCCAGCTCTGTGACAAGCAAAGTCAGATGTTTGACCGTCACCATCTGGGAGAAGGGAGAAGATTATCTTCCTCGACATGGAATGTCCTCTGAGCCCACCTCCCAGCTCTGACCCTGCCAAAATGTGTGTGGGAAACAAAGTCACAGACGCATACGTTATTGAACTGACAAGCCAGCAAGGCCAGCCAACCTTAACCACTCTGCCTCAGGTGACCACAGCGCCCTGGTCTGCCTTCAGTGCTCCTGAAAGGATACGTCCATCAGGGCGATCATGCTCCGACACGTCTCCAGGCTGAAGCCCTCCGTCTTTATCTGGTTGTCTGTGGGAACCAATTGGGAATTGTATCTCAATTTGAGTCCAAGCAGCAGTTGTAGAGTTCAGTGTTTATATTTAATACTTTCTTCCCTTACGTTTTTCCAGCACCCTCTTCATGACAACTTTGAGCTCACTGGCACAGATTTGCATGTCCTAGGAGAGGAGAGAAGTAATGTATCCATGTATTTCCTTTTGCTATTTTCATCTTTTTCTACCTTAGTTCCACATATTAGTCGATCCAGTGTTGATGATAAAGAGTTTGTGAGCTGATAACTTGGACAGGGCGTTGACCGCTGTTACCAGGGACTGGGCCTGGCCCCATATTACGCACCTCACCAGCGATCTGTCTGTAAATGGCCCTGAAGGTTTTGTCCTCTTCAGTCTCCTCCTCGGTTGTTTCAGGCTGGCGGGAGGATAGATGGGGAGAAAGATACAGTCAACAATTGCTTCAACATGACGCAAGTGACTTAATTACAGAACTACTTTGACTTTAGGCTGGGGGCCCTGTATGAAACACCAGTTCAAGATAGGGTAATTATACATGCATACATACTGCCCCCACTAGTGTCTATGGTAACCTTTGAGAATCCAATGTTTTGCTATGAAACAGCCGTGCCAGTCTGAAAACACACAAATGGTGGAGAACTACTAGGTCCTGTAGACTGCACACACAGGTCACAGCTCAACACAGTCTTGCTGTTATTATAAAACTACTCAAGCAATCCAAAGAACATATTTGTAATTGAGTGTAGATAGTTGCGCTGTTCTGTCCTAAAGCGTAGAGAAGAGTTCAATTGGGGGGGTTATTAACATATATATAACTATTTAAATATGTATAGCATAACATGAACTCCACATGCACAACAGGTGCAAATTGGCCTTTGGCAGTTTTTTATAACCAGATTGTCATTCAGCCAAGACTAGGCTTGAACTCCAGGGAGCATGGTGACGATTGAATTTCAGTATCGTCAGTCTGCATTGCAACGGTGCAAAAGGTCACAGGGCTGTCAGTTAAAGAAGGGCTGTTAACTGCAGCATGAGAATACCATTCTTGTTTGTGTCTCTAAAGAAACCTAAACGCATACTTTGGTCCTCTCCATTTCAACACGGGGAGGAAAACCATCAGCAAAACGTCAACACACGCTTGGGTCCTCTCCTGTTCCACACAGGGAGGAAAATCATCAGCAAACCATCAACACACCTTCTTCTTCTTCTTCTTCTTCTCCCCCGGAATGCCGCTGTGCTCAATCTCCTTGTTGGCCTTCGCTCGGTCTGACACAAACACGATGGGCTGCAGAAGAAGAGAAGCATTCTGATCAGACTGAAGTAACAGAGTGGATAAATCGTTAGTAAGAAAACTGTGAAAATGTTGAAGGCCAAATGTTATTATCAAAATTAAAATAGTGAAGAGAAAATAAGTTGGGGCACACGCGGTTAGGAAGTTTAAACAAAAGTGTGGCAGCCATACACTACATGCTTTACCTTTTCTATCTGTTTCTTCCCTGGCTGGAGGCCGGTAAAGAACAGTGAAGGTGGAGATCAGTGAGATGAAATGAGATGGTTAGTTTAAAGGGAAATAAGACTTCTAATTTGTTATTAAACGGAAGTGAACATGAATAGAGATGGAAAATTGTTGGCGACACCAAAAAAAACAAGAATGAAATAAAGTGATAGATAGAAAATGGCATACTCATGAATGTATATGTCAGAGAATGTGTATTAGAATGAGTTTGTTCCACAGGAAAGCTTTAAGGAGATATTCAACTTTATTGAACCTGCAATCTTCTGTTGTAAGATAGTGTCCAGACAACATCTGACAATAATATGACCTCCCCAAAATACAACTCCAACCAAAAAATACAGCTACAGTATATCAGTCTATGTTGTGCGCCAAGACTGCAAACATCAAGTGGACATACCTGTATTCCATCAGATCCAATCTCCTCTTCGACCTCCCTAGAAGAAGAAATCCAGACCAATATCAGGGTTCGGCACAATTATTATTTAAATCCACTTCACTGTCAACAACACCCTGGAACACGGAGTTGTTGCAATGCTTTAATGTACAATGCTTTAATGTGTTTTCCAATCCTTACTCAGAGGTGCTCCTCTTCTCAGAGAACACTCTGAGGATGAACTCCCCCTCATTGTGGGGTTTAAAGGTCGTGGGGATGACCACGTACTCCCCGGGGGGCAGGCGGAAGCGCTCGGTGATCTCCCGCAGGTTGATGTAGGACTGGCACTTGGCCGTGGACTTGGTGTAGAGGAAGAATTCTTTTCCCAGATGTTGTTGGCAGCCATGCATCTGAGAGTAGACACAACATCATACCTGTTACACTATTTTGAACATTGAGTGGACCCAAGAGTTTCCTTATATTAATCTCAATATTGAGTATAAATAATCATTATAAATAGTATAGAGTATAAATATACAAGATACTTAAGAGGATTTGGCTGATCTGAATCTCATCTGATCTTATTTAACAACTAAGTCTGGCTACAAATGCACACAAATGAAAGCACTCTCTCGTAGTTGACTGAACCATCCATACTTGCTTATTAGCACCATTCAGAACAAGAGTACAATTGATTAGTGAAATGATTTGGATCGATTCATGGGTGAAGGTAGAACAGTGTCACGTCTTCCTTGCAGATCTTGATCTCTACAGACCATAGACATGTGAATCCTCCTTCTCCCAGGATATCATACCTCCTTTGGCACCTGCAACAAATCACAACATAGGCATGAAACATGGGCTCCTCCTTCAAACTCAATGAGCAATTTGGTTCCATTGATGTGTTTCAAAACACCCAAGGGGGCTAATTAGTTGAGTCGAAATAGTAAAAGAAATGTAAAAACGCCCCGCAGTGCAATCTGTGAATCAAGGTATGCACGTGCTGTGGCCCCTGGCGGCTCTAAGCACCTCGTAGATGGAGAAGCCGATGGTGTAGAGGGTGGCCCCCTTGCTGCGCTCCTTTCGGCGGCCCTTCTGCATCAGAGCCACCACCACCGTGCACGCCCTCTTCCCGTCCTCGGGGTCGTCGTCCTCCTCGTACAGCAGCATGCGGTACTGGGGGTTGGTCCAGTATGTGTCTGTCACCAGAGAGGAGAGAGGTGGGAGGAGCCAACACTGTGAGCTTTGATTAAATGTTTCGATTAACTAGCACTCTGCTTAAAAATCATCTCCTATGCACGGTAAAATACAAATGTCAATAATGAGTACAACATGCTTTAAACTAAAAAGGAACACCAAACCCGATGACCCCACCTTTAAAACCTTCCTTCGTTCTGGGGCGTGCGGCCTGCCCCCCTATAAACGCCCCTTGTTTCAGCTTCACTAAGCGGAGGTCAGGTGTGTCGCATCAACGCTTCGTCTGCAGGTCACCGGGTTACCGTTGCGGTTACTGTGTATGCAGTATCATGTGTTCAATCTAGAGGGGCGTCGTCTAATGCCGAACAATCTCTCCAAGTGGTGGCTGGTGTGGGTTCTCCTAGTTAACACTAGGGCTGCGTTCCAAATCGCATACGTTTTCTCTTTACTTGTAGTACGTACTGCAGCTACCCTAACAAAGTTGGGGCATATGGGCAATTGGGGCATACAACAGGAGATTTCACTCTTTATTACATTTGTAGTGCCACCCATCCCCCTTTTGCGGGGTCACCCGATGCAACGTAGCTCCTGCTGCACATAGGATTGTGGGGCAGAATAGCCCAAAAGCATGCTGGCTTCCATGCTGCGAAAATGCGGCCGGATGTAGTACAACATCCTGGTATTTCTTGCATACTGAATTTTCCATACTATATATTGGGACATACTAAAGATTTTCTGGCATAGTAAAATAGTACGGTAGTATAGGCAATGGAACGCAGGGTTAGTAGGATTACATACTGCATTCAACAGTGTTTAAACACTTTAAATTGAAAACAGACACATCATTGATGAAATAGTGTGCACAGTGCTGATGAGACACAGACACAGACACTAGATGAGCCAATCGGTCTTCATGCTTCAGGTGACACCAAGAGGGGGATCGGGGTACCTGGGAAGTTCCTGCAGCCCCCCGCGGAGCTGCCTCTCACCCAGCGGCCCTCGTTCACCGCCACGCTCCAGCTGTTCCTCTCGTCGCCACGCAGGGTGTCGGGGGTGAGGTTACACATCTCCAGCTTGGAGTAGCACTTCTTGAAGTCCTCAAAGGATATCCTGTGGAGGGGAAGAAGCGGAGGAGGAAGGTTGAAGTACAGGATCTGTAATGCAGAGAGTGGAACCGCATTGGCTCTAGAACTCACCAGAACTCACTTTCCTGTATGGTCTGCTTCAGTAGATTTTCTTTGTCAGCAGTGGATATGGTGGACCACTCTTTGGAACTGAGAACAGAGTAAACCGAGTCAATCAATCAATTAGGGAATTTATATAAGACCTTAACGACACAAGCATCGATGTGATGAATCTAAGATCTTAGAGCTTCTGAAGAAAGCATTGGTTTTCAAAATGTGTGTGTTTGACTAACCATGCAGCCATGTTTGCTGTCAATAAGCTAACATAAAAAAACGTTATTTGAGAACTTGTGCCAGGGATCGAACAGGGATTGAAGCTATTCGATTGCTTAGTCTCTTCAGAGGGCTCTTACTCTGCACACCACCGTCCCTTCCAGAGCACCCAGCCCCAGGGGTTACGCAACCGAACCAGACGGATCTGGGAGTCGGTTCCCTTTTCATCACACTGAAAAAACATCAGCCCTGCGATTAGTATTGAACACATTTTTACACAGAGAAACATTCCAAAATAATGACAAATATAAACACTGCTTTTTTTTTTTACCGTACCTCTGCCAGACCTATAACAGAGTAGGCATGCCCTTGCACTAGTCCTTGAGAAGTGCGGCTTTCCATCTGGCCTTGTCCCATCACCTGGACAAAAAGAAAAAAAAGTTCAGGGACAATCATTGAGAATATCCTCCTCAGGGATCATCTCAAACTGATCTATCTGATTAGCTGTTGATGCTGACTCTCTTCTCATTCATGCTTTGCTGCTTTGATTGCAAAGATAATGTGTCTTTCCCTTCATGGGTAAATACAGCATGTACTACTAATACTTGAATAAGCGATTTCTGTTATTGTTAATATTTTGCTGCTTGACCTTTCATTTCATGTTTGATTCCTACATGGACTGTTTGACTGTACATGATGGTGCATTGTGCTCAGTGACACTGTACACCCACGTCTATGGAGCAGCCCATGAGCGAGCCCCTCTCCAGGGCCTTCTTCATGATAGAGTACAGGTCCTTGGGGGCCTCCAACAGGTCAAAGTACTCGGTCACGCCCCCCGTGAAGTCCTCCATGGCCTCCAGCGTGTTGCCACCTTTCAGAGCCTCGTAGGAGCCGTGCAATCTGAGGTAGGAGCCCACATTCATCACAACCCAGACATCAGATGTGGCCTGCCGGTCCTCAGCAGAGGTGACTGCTCTAGCCAATTTTGAGAGGAACACGATAAGACACATGCTGCGAGGGCTGATGAGGTGTCTTTTAGTCATCGTCGGGCTGGGAAACCTGAGCCAGGTCAGATGGGTTGCCACCTGGGACCCTCGAACATGACCTAATTTGTTGATTCCCACTCTGGATATTAATAGACTCTGTGTGGGTGGTGTCAGACTTACTTGGCGTACGCTTTCTCCAGGAGAGCGCTCCAGTATTCATTCTTCCGGAAGGATTTGGTGAACACCAGCTTGTCGTTGAAGGTGGGGATGCGGTCGTCAATGATGACGTCAATCCATTCGCCGTAGCGCCAGAACTGGTCACATCAAAAAACAGTTGTTCACATGCTATTTTTTGGCACAAAAGTCTAAACATGGTGTAGACATGGGAACTATGGGGAGCTGTGCGTTCTCATGTAATGTATCCAGCTTGGGGAACTCAGGGAACTGGAAGGATTCCTGCCTGCACAACTTGTGTTAAAACTGCTAACTTCTGATGAAGGCTTGTATGTTGAGTCTTAGGCCATCACATATATTCTGTCAATCTACAATGCTTGGACATGACCTCGAAAACATTAGACATAGACCGCTCAAACTTGTTCTTGTATGAGGAGGTTATATTTTTGATCATCACTGTTTCTAGACCTTTTCTCAATATCTGTTTCTATGTAAGCCCAAACAGGTCAGAGCACCTGGAAGTGGAAGATGCCGGCATAGTTCTCAGTGAAGCTCTGGTCCGGAGGGATGACCCTGTACAGCAGCTTCTCGTTCAGAGTCAGACACGCGATGGCAGCCAGGAGCCAGCAGTCCCCTGTCCAACGCAGAGACACGGAGACACCACATGCAGGTCATGAGCTCACCTTGTCGGATCATGGGGTTCAATAGGATTGGCCAGTTGGCACGACAGTCTTGGATGCGTTTGTGTTTAAGACCTAAGTCATCCCCTGGCTACCTCACCGCACACCCACCCCCTAGCTGTCAGTGCTGTACTAGGCTCTGATTGATACATTCAACCCTTCTACATAGCACATACTTTGGCAGTTTGAGGTGAGAGGTGGCAGGTCTCTCTCTCATTCTCGCAGTGGCTTCCATATTGCATTGCATCTGCTTATCTTCAGCCCGCGTTCTCAAGCACATCCATGTCATCGAGTGCTTATCATGACGGAGTGTACTCTAAACATGTCATGCTTCACTGAACACATTATTAGGTTCAAGAGGCGAAAATCCTAGTTCTGATGGGAAATTGCACATCCCTGTGGTGCGCGTATCAGCTTCTCCCCCTTACACTCTGGACATGTTAAAAATAAGATTTGTTGGTTGATGGGGGTAACCAATGACTAATTATAATACACTTAGCTTCAACAAATTCAAAATAAGGATGTTATCGTTTGCAGATGGTCCTCAAATGCACACAATTAACTGGTTTCAATGAGTTTATATGTTTCATACACACATCATTTCTGATGTACACTCCTGTCAAATATTGGCCTATTTCATATAATTAATTCAGTTAATTCATTGACAGCATTCATCTATTTTGTAAATTGAATTTACATTTAAAATATTACCTAATTCTCCTTGACAGATATCTGATCTGTTGGCTCCATCTATGATGAAGTGGGGATTTCCACAGATTTCCTGAAAGCAGAATTTGATGACTGTAACATTCTCTCTCTGTATGAGTGAATATGGACATCTAGGCATAGACACACATTTGATGTTGAATATGAGAGGAAGGTCAAACATAAATCAAAAATTGAAACATATTTATATACTG
The DNA here is from genome assembly GCF_026213295.1 of Gadus chalcogrammus. NCBI lineage: Eukaryota > Metazoa > Chordata > Actinopteri > Gadiformes > Gadidae > Gadus > Gadus chalcogrammus. The sequence continues at coordinate 16,391,756 of NC_079432.1, read as the reverse complement.
TACATTATTTTCATTAACTTAATGTTCACCTACACTTTTTATCATAGGATTGGTTTGCATGACTAAACGTCAATCACATATTACTTTAAATGTAAATGTGTCAAATAAGTTCAATTAAAACTTGTTCATATATTTAACAAGTTTAAAGGGATTTATGGATGTACATTATTAGCATTTCATTATTAGCAATTATTATGTACCCATAATCAAAATAATGTTTGGAAGAATGTTTTATGGTCCAATGCAAAGTCCCAATGAATAATGGGTGAGTGATTGAAACAAATGCCAACCTTTTTTGATGTGATGTTTACCAACATTGTAGTGGATGAGAGGCAGACAGGTTTAGCATATCTTTAGCACCACTTCCTTGTGAAAAATCAGGCTGTAAACATGAGTGATCCTTATGACCCTTGTCCTGTTACCAAGTTACACTTTAAGCTTAAAGGATCAAAGAAGGAATTTGTAAAGTGTTACTACTTTGCAATCGTAATTAAACAGTATATATTACAAAAACAATCCATCCGTGTGGATTTTCTTTTCCAATGAATTCAATTCAATTGCATTGTGAAATTGAATGCCCTTTTTGCGATTCTAACACAATGCAAAAATGAATGCAGTTTTTTTCAACTGAACCATCAATAACCAAACTATATTGCCTTGAACACTAAGCGTCTGGTCTTAATGGAATGCACTATAATAAGTACATGAGACAAAGTGCATTTTGTTTCCATTAAGTAGCATTAACCAAGCCTGGGCTTAATAAGTTGTGTATACGTGGTCCTGAACTGAACTGTCTTGGCGGGCTAGCTATTCCAAACTCCCAACAGATCCCGTCATGCTGAATACAGCACTGCTGGTCATCTGTGTCGGTCAGCTGTCTGTGACTCTAGAAGGTGATAACCCAGAGAAATGTATTCACCACTATGCTCACAAATCACTCTACACCCCCCACAACTCCCCCAATCCACTGTGCCGGGAAATGTTTAACTGCGTGGAGAGTTTGAAACAATTATTGTTTTGAAAATACCGTCATTGATCCTTTCTGATCCTGTGAGGGCACTCACCGTTGGACGCTTCCATTCAAACTTCATGGGGCTTTTACAGCTGTAATACAGAGAAGAGTCGTCTGCAGGGAACAGGGGGTCTTCAAACAGCACTTTCTTGTGCACATACTTGTCCCGCAGTTCCAGAAAAGTCTTCAGCCGCTTGGCATCTTTGACGGTCTCGTTCCTGCTGAGGATGGCAGTGTAAATTGAGTTGGACCCCACAGGAGGATAGTCCAGTTTCCCTTCAGGCCCAACTAGTGCCTCCGTCTCCAGGTTGGTTCTCTCTTCAACCACCTCTATGACCATAGTCCTTTCTGGAAGCCTCCCTTCTCCCTCCGGATCCACTCGTGGCTCTGCCATTTGCATTCAGGGTTTAAGAGGTCACTCTGGAAGCAGAAAAGTTATTATTTGCAGAAGCAGATGATGGACTTGCCACACATCCAAAGAAACTTCCTGTGTCGTCTCAGTACCGGCTATTCACTCCCAGTTCCTCAATTTCTTGTGGGTGCTCAAGCAAAAACCCCAACTGAGCCTTGTATGTCAGCACTTGCATTTGCAGTGGCCTGTCCGAGTGTGAGTGCTAAATATAGGCCTCTTCGTTGAAGAAAAGGGAGGTGGCTTCACAAAGACTTTCACTCTCTCCATCTATCTATCTATTCTTACTAGACCTATGTATCTATATATCTATCGATCTATATATCTGTATCTGTTTGTCTATCTGACTGGCTGGCATGGCTGACTGTCAGTAGATTAATCCAAAGCCATGTTAAATGGCTTTGTACGTGTGTTGAATAAGTGAACATTATATGTGTGCAGCAATATCTTTTACTACACACTACCTAGGTGACCTTTGCTTGGCTCCTCCAAACACAAAGGACGCATGGTGGCAATGCTAAAGCCGGTTCATTTTATTTTTTGAAGGTAATGAAAATGGAAAGGGTGCTCCACTGCCATGCAGGAGATGGCTGGTTTAACAGGCGCGAAGCCTCACCCAGCCCCAGAGTCCTATCAGCATCAGCCAGGTGAGTCTTTGTAAACCAGCCATCATCCACACACACTCCCAGGAAGCTTAGTCAGTTCTTCAGGTTGTAACATTATGATGGTGTGATTATGACCGGGTCTGACTTCGTCTTCTGCCTAACTCTGGTGAGACATCTCAAGCCACCATTTTTAAATGTTTCCAATTTTCTTCTTCCCCCAATGAGCACTGCTCTGCAGGGGGTTCAGTAGCCACGCCTGCATCCTGTTCTTTTTATACCGTCGTCCGCCTAGTATCTGTAAACTAAAGTGTTCAGACCGGGACAGACCATTTAGCTGTCAGCCATATTTGGACCATTGCAGTTTAGGGTTAGTTGAGGCTATGCACCACGTGGGCGAGTTCCTCTCCATGTGTTCAGTTCATTACCAGTAAGTGTGCACCCCCTGACACCTTCCAAGCTCCCACCTTGTCGGTGATCTCCTATTTCTGAACCGAACGATCAACCATGACTAATATGTATTTGTCATGAACAGCATACCGAGATTGGTCATTTTATGCTTCCTTCGTGATTGGTCAATACATGTCTTTGAAGTCATGAAAGTCATGAATTATCACCAGTGATCACCAGTTCTAAAATACAGTAGTGATAGGCTAGGAGTGATAGGTAGATCCAGGTAACAACAGCAGAGCATTGAAAATGATGACAGCACAATTCCTTCTTATTTTTGCATTGATTGAGAAACATTTGATTAGCCTACACTCAGTCCGTATAGAATTTAGTAATCTAGCACATACTTGTATCCAAAGTGACTGACAATGAATTCAACATGGGTTATTTAGGAGCGGAGTCACGCAGCCTACTCAATGGTGCCTCCTACTGGTAGCATGTATGCACTGTTGACATCGCCACTGCATACACAATCCTAACCACTGAGCATTATGATATCCTCCTGATGAATAATATACAGTCTTGGTCAAAGATGTCCACTTTCCAGGTGGCCATATCCTCTACAATCTTATTTTCCTATCCTTGCTATTATATTGTTCTATAGGAGATTCTCAAGGCTGTTGAAAGTATGGGTGACCGATATAAGGAAACCCTGAATACAATAGTAAATATTACATGCCGGGACACAACTGTAAATAACATACATAATTAAGTAGAAAATATAACAGTATGATTTCCGTCCAGTGGCGTAAAGACGGACGTCCAGAGCAAATATATGAGTGTTAAAATATCGGGGACGGTGTTAAATAAAGAGTGTTTGTGTTGTTTCAGCACCACACAGCAATGAAATAACATTGCTAGTGTCTGATGTGACATTATTACGATGTGAAATTCAGTTTCCTGAATTTGACCCTGATTGGTGTGATCTACTCGATCCAGTAGGTTGAAGCCACGCCCTCACGTAACGGCTCTAGAATGCGTAGTCTTCTTCAAGATTTTTTCCCCCGCGCCATTTCCCCCTCGCTTGTGCAAGGAAGGACTTGACTGCTCAAGGTAAGCAAAACTCTCAAATGCCATGATGAGTGATATTGTTCGATGAAAATGTATTTTTCCGTCATAGCTTTGGTGAATAGTTACATTTTAACTGTCTGTTTTGTATTGCTACGAACAGGTAAGGTTTATTAGGCTAGCGAACTTGGCCTACAGCTCGGATACCACCACATGCTGGTATCTAGCATTAGCTAGCACCCATTCCTTGATTCCTCCTGCCGCAGCACAAACATTAATTTCGCTCCGATGTTCGTCCAATCCACTCCAATAGAGCTCCTGCATTGAGTTTAAATCCAACTCTAACGAATAAATTGTCCAGTTTTAAGTTTCAAAGAATATTCAACCTGGTCTCACCGGAATCCCTGAAATGACCACTGAAAGTTAATGGAACACACGCAGATCTAGCAATAGCTAAAGCTAAGCTTTCCTCTAATAAGCCACGTTGCGGCAAGCTGAAAAGTGCGGTGCTAGCCAAGCAAACGTTGAGCTAATCGCTAGTAATAATGGTTATACAATGTGGTAGCAATGTTAATAGGGTACTTGTCATTTAATATAATTTACATGTTATATTTATATATTCATGTTGTCTGGTTGTCTTGAGTTTTTGTGTTTTATTTCAAAGTCATGCTGGTGGAAGTGGAGTACAAGGGAGTCCATAAATGGGTGCGTGTTCCAACGAATGAGGAGGACCGCTATGATTACTCCACATTCATTCGAGAATGTATCGCCCGATTTACCATTACTATTCCTAACGTTCAGAATTGAATACAGTTTGATGGTTGAATAAACCGTGGACTAGACACTGCCTCCGCCTCGTATTTGAGAACATTATAATATATAATATCACGGCCAAAAGCTGTGTGCGCCTCCGGAATATTATGCACAGAATTGCAACCCTTTGGTTCCGACAGTTTTTAAGCACTCTACAAATTACGTGATTTTGAAATTCGTCACGCCTGATTTCCACCGGGGACGTACGCGCCGCGGAACGGCTGCGAACTCTGCCCTGCGTCAATTGCCACCGGGCGTGCAAAGGCAACGCAGCGCTGCCTTGCGAGCCAGCCGTATTCACACGAGATCACGCGATAATCCTAAACCTAATGTACTCACCTTCCACTCCCGAGACTATGCAATTAAATGCCAGGCTTTGTCCTTTCTTACATTGTCCTGATAAAAAGGATGATTTATTTCATAAATTATTTTATGTTGCTCCACTTCGACAATCAGTCTCTCGTCCTCCATGTTGCCGACCCTCTGAGACCCTTTGGCTCAGTGTTGCTAGGTGGGAAATGTAGGATTATCGTACCAGAGACATAAAATTATCGTATTTTGAGGGAAATTATCGTACACCCGTCATAATCAAAATAACAAGTCTATTGATGCGCTATATAGTCACTCGAGTGTTGAATAGCATCTATCAGGCACTAACGGCTTTGCGTTGGTACGGAATGGATTCATCAGCAGCCCCACAGTTACGTTAGGCTAACGTGTCTCCCATAAACAATGACGGGTGGGAACTAATGAGCCAAATCATGAGGCCTGGAGGCCAGCCACCCACTTTTAGTAAATAGACATAGCACCAGGTTTAAAAGGGAAATAGTATTCATGATAAATGACAAGAAAATAAAGATTTGGTTTCACATATTGAAATTTTATTTTCAGAGAAACAACATTGTCTCTGTCCTCAAAATGACAACAATTCATAAAATAAACAAAAACTGCACTTAGGAAAACTTAAAAGTGCCTACACCAGGTTCTTACTTAAAATAAAGTGCAGTTCTATGTCATTTTTTGTTTTATGTTCTGTTCTGAACATAGTAAGGCAGCTAACATATGTTGACATGTTGCAGGAATGTCAAAGACTGTATTTCTCTTTGCTATGGTGCTTAAAACTCTAATAAAGATATTGTGGAAAAAATAAATAAAATAAAGTGCATATATAACCTGGCTATATAATAAGGTTCTTTCATTTTCTTTTCCGCGCTTCTCCAGACCGGGCTGAGCCGTCTCTGCTTCTTCTTTTCTTTCTTTCTTTTTTTTTTCCTGGGGCGGGCGGAGCGGACTATTCAGCCAATCATTGCCGTTGTTCTGAGGCAAGCTCACATTTAGAAAAGCACGATTGGCTTGAAATTTGTCACATGGAAAGAGATGCCTTCAGGGTTCACAAAAAGAAATCCGACAGACAGTTGCGACAGGCTGATTACAACCGATTACAACCACACATTCACTGAATGGTCAAATTATCGTATTTTTGGCCTTTTTTGGGATTATTGATCGTACATCGTACAGAGGGCCAAATTATCGTACAAATACGATAATTATCGTACACCTGGCAACACTGCTTTGGCTGTGTCGATCGTTCCCTATCACGGATATAGTGCACTATATATTGTCTTTGGCTGTACATTAGTGCTTCATCTTAGATATTTTATTAGAAATCTTTTTTCTGTGTTTACATTAAAGGATTTAATTAGGCAATATATATTTTTTGTTTCAGCTAAATTTAATTTGCTGAATGGAGCTGTTGTGGACCTGAATTCCTCTGGGGTCAATGTGGAGTGTAGCTCCCTCCAGTCAACAGTCACTGACACAAGGCTTTCTTGTTTACGGGCATTTATTAGCTGAGTCTCATCATCCTCTTTGCCATCAAACATGCCGTGAGAACTCATTGGCCGCGTTAACTTCAGGGAGTGAAACGGGTAACACAAAGGCAACTTCTCTCCAGTGTGTCTCACGTTGAACTAACAAAGGTAATATTCCCGCACTTATCTCAAAAAGCGGTTGGGCACGCGCTGCATGCTCCGATGCTGGTGCTACAACAATAAACGTCACCTCTTGCACCTCAGAACAATAGTTCCGCTATACATTGATTACATTAACAGGTAAGCTTGTAAACATACTTAAAACTAAATTAAATGCAGATACATATATAATATATATTTAAATGTGGTGTCATTCTTAATAAACTATTACTTTATGAAACTTACATTTATTCTAATAATCCAAATAATGCAACTGTTTCTGCTGGCAGCTACACTCCCACCAAATCACTGGTGATTTCTTTTAAATGAATAAACTAAATAAAGATTATGAGACTTGGTTTAAATGAGGTAGCTGCATTACTCAGCTTCAAGCAGGGTAACTGTCTTGTGAATAGGCCGTGCTAGGTACGTTTGCTTTGTGAGCCGCTTTCCTTGGTCATCCAGTGCTGACTCACTGATCAGCATTTGCAGCTTTCTCACATGTCCATCTTCACCAGGATACACTTCTGTGACCTTGGCGATCTTGAAAGACCCAGATACTCCGATGCCCTTGGGTGTGGACCAGGGTTCCCTTTTCCAGCAAGCTTCTGATGGCGACCTTGATGCGGGTGTCTTCTCCACGCTTTCGCCGGGGATTTTCTTCTATACATTGATTACATTAACAGGTAAGCTTGTAAACATACTTAAAACTAAATTAAACGCAGATAAATATATAATATATATTTAATTGTGGTGTCATTCTTAATAAACTATTATTTTATGAAACTTACATTTATTCTAATAATCCAAATAATGCAACTGTTTCTGCTGGCAGCTACATGGAGGCTGATATATTCGACAAACTACTGCGATCTGCTAAAGTATCTTTCAAGGTGTCCACTGAGCTCTCTCGTAAGAAATTGTGCTGTGTACATAAATGCATTGCAATCATTCAATTTATTGGAATTTCATTGTCTTATTTTAAGCATTTAGCAGATGTTTTTATCAAGTGCATTTGTCCGTAAGAAGTAACTAACAGCAATGTACCACTATTAATTTAGTATAGGGGGATTATTTGTTTATCAACACGGCAGATGCGCGAGCAGAATGATGGTAAAAGAAAATTTGTTTGACCGGTTGCCATGGTTATCTCTGTGTGGTTAATTTGCAGTTGCGGTGTTAATTAGCGATTTTGTCAGTTTACTGTTACATTAAACTTTAATCAGAAAACTCGGTTATATGCTATAGATCAGGGCTATTCAATTAGTTTTGAATGGGGGCCGGTTGGTGGAAATGATCCAGAATGAGGGGCCAGAAAAAACATAGGAGTGCATATATTTTCTTTATTTAATCAAATGGAGACCAACAGCTTCTCAAAAACAATCCCTATTTGATTAACGTCATAGGCTGCCTGTTAGTGTTTAATAATCTTATCAGTTCAGGAAAAGACAGTAGGTTAACTCTGCAACAGCTTATCAAATTACATAGTTATAGGTTAACTCAAGAGTGCAACAGCTTATCAAAATACAGGTAGTAATAGCAGCTTATCAAAATACAAGTAGGCCTAGGTTTACTCAAGAGTGCCACAGCTTATCAAAATACATAGTAATAGATTACTTTAAGTGCAACAGTCTTTTCAAAAACAATCCTTATTTAATAAACATAGGCTGACTGTTAGTGTTAACTGGCATGCAGTGACCTTCTTGGTCAAATGTGCCATCTAATGAGAGAAATGGCATTTGTTTGATTTTGCAAGAGCAGTGAAATCGGGAATATATGACGTCATGGCAATATGCATACAGTGGTGCAGGTGCTCGGCAGTGAGGGATGCGCGATTACTCGTTTTAATAGCATTCATGTGTGAGAATGCAGATTCTGACTTGTAAGTTGATCCAAACATAGTGAGGACAAAAAGTGCAAGATGCCTTGAATTAGGGAATTTCTGGTGGCTGACTTCACTAGTCCAGAACCTGCCAGCTGTAATGACTGTCGCAGGTCAGCTGATGACTGAATGTCAATGAGTTTATTTAGTTTATTAATTTAAAATAAAACACCAGTGATTTGGTGGGAGTGTAGCTGCCAGCAGAAATGAGTTCAATGAGTTCCAGTCGTAAACACGTCATGTTTAATGACACAACCAGGGGTCTCATTTATAAAACTGGGATCGTTGCTAAAAGTGTACGTACGCCCAAAAGCCAAATTTTGTGTGCGCCAAAAAGTATTCCGATTTATAAAACCCTGCGTACGCACACCATACGCAATCTTTGCTTTATAAATCAGAGTGCCTACAAGTGTGCGCAGCTGAATCAGCTTCACGTTCTGCCCTGTACACGCCCCTTTTTAACCATAAATGGTCAATGCAAATGACCTCATGAATGCGATCTGCATACAAAACAGACTCGGATGCAAGTATTATGTCTTGTCGGAAACAATGGCAGAAGTACTTAGAAAAGCAAAAATGCGATATTTCACGGAGGTTGAAGTGGAGACACTTGTGGGTGAGATGGAGGCCCGAAAAGTAGTTTTGTTCGGCTGTCACGGGTTTGGGATCGCCAACAACAAAAAGCAGAGTGAGTGGCAACATGTTGCTGCAGCAGTGAACTCTTGTCAGTAGCACGGAGCGCACAGTCCCAGAATTAAAAAATAAGTGGTCTGACATAAATTTGGTTTTCTTTTTTTGCGGATGCATTATTAAAAAAAATATCGCGAGAATACGTATCATCGTGGGACGCCAATATCGTCATCGCGATAAAAATTCGATACATTGTGCAGCCCTAATAGAGGCAAAGCTGTGCTTTGTCCAAGAGTCTCAAAAACATCCGATGCAAGGGTCTACTCTCCTTGATGTTGACGTGTTAGAGATGGAAATTTTCTTGATTGAATCAAACACGCTGTTTCGGGTTTTCTCATCTGTAACCACCTCCTCGATCGATGCAAGCATACACTCTTTGACGGTCTCAGCATCTGTAAACTGCCTTTTCTTTTTGCCTAATGTCCAGGTGACTCGTAGTGATGCTGATCTTGTTCTGAACAACGGTTAGGGTTCGGCGTCTCTGTTCATAGCATGAAGTTAGCCCCAAAATCTTCTGGCGGCGAGCATCAGAGCCCAGTGGGAAAGTGGTATTGAAGTTGGCATGATTATAATAATAATAATAAGTTACCGGCGAGCAGCGGCATCAAGTTGCCAGCGTTCACTCGTTGCCATTATCTTACAATGCCTTCTCAGTTCTTTACACACCAATATACACTCGCAACAAGAAAACAACATTGTGTTGATTCAACCAGGCAGAACGATCATCAAAACAACATTAGGCGTGAACTTCGAAGCGGAGCCCGCCAAGCAGTTGAGAGGAGCAATGCAAAAGCTCACGACGAAGCTCGTAGTGGGAGCATGCGGGGAGGATTGTTGTGGCTGCGCGCCTCGTCTACGCTGTGCTGCGCGGAGATGAGAGAGGGCGGCTCATATCGGCCCCTATAAGGCCAGCAGTTAAAACTTATTATTTTATTTTTTTTGTAGTTAAAAAAAAACAAAACTTAGTTTTTTCACTAAAAGAGCCAGTAAATATTTCTCCGTGGGCCAGGTCCGGCCCGGGGACCATGAATTGAATAGCCCTGCTATAGACCCCAGTGTTTCCCCTAGAATTTTTTTTAGGCCCGGTGGTAAGAGCTGATAGTGTGATTTGTTATACATTTTTCACGGGATGCTAGAGTATTTGTTGGTTATTTCCATATATAACACTTGCTTAGCCATCACAAGTTGATAATGATTCAACACTGACAAGTGTTGGGAGGAGATAATGATCTCCTCCCTCTGCCCCTCTGACTTGTTCCTCCACACCTGTCACTCGCCCTTCTTCCCCACCTGTACTCTCGTTTGGCACCGTGTTTAGGAAGTACCTTGAAATACCTTTTTGTCCTTCATCCCTTTTACGTTTTTTTGGTGGTGCCATGCTAATGATGATGTAACTTAATGCTGTCAGATTGTCCGTTATGATGGGGCATCATCTGCGCACGCGCGACACCGCATTATTATTTTTTTTTGGCCGGTTGTTGGCCTGGCGGGGGCGCTCGTTGGCCTGGCGACCCGCCAGGCCTGAACAATGGTAGGGGAAACACTGGACCCTATAGCAGGCCTATTCAACTAGCGGCCCGTGGGCCAAATGCGGCCCTTAATTTTTTTCTGGCCCGCAAGAGGTTGCATGCAAAAAAATAATAAAATAAAGGAGAAACATAGTTGCATGTAAATCAGGTTTCTGTGTGTAGCCGGTGATACTAGCCAGTATCGGTACCCCACAATCAGGAACTGGCATCACTGATTCTGACAATGTTTGGCTCCACCGATGCGTGCGAGTCAAGCTTTTCTCATATGAATGCCATCAGAACAAGGGCACTTTGCTCCATGACCTATGAGAATCTGCATGAGTGTCTCAGAATGAGCCAAACTAGGCAAACAAGGCAGTTCAATCTTTCTCACTGACTCAAAATGTCTCATATGTACAGTAGTTCTGTTTTGTGATGATTCAAACAACATTTTTTAATTCTAAATACGTGTCCAAAATATGTGAGAACAAAATCTTTTATAATGATACGATTAAAAGTGAAGAAGGAAGGAATGCGTCTGACAAGTTTATTCCATGTAGTAGTACTATATATATTAAGTTAACACTACTTTAAGTACGAATTATTTGTAGCGATTCATTCACGTAGTTTTACTGTTTGGCCCAGTATGCTCCGTTAGCGTCTTACCTCGTGGACGGGGGAGGTCTAACTGGCCTACTTCAACGGAGCTAGTCTTATCTATGCTAATGTTAACAGTAGCCTTTACCATCCGTTGTTTGGAATTATAAGCACAGAGCGAATAAACTAACTTCAGGAGTCACTTAAAATACTGAACACGGCTGCTTGGCATGGACGTTAAAAGGGCCGTTGGATAATACAGTAGTGCTCCATGCAGCATGCATGCACTGCAGTAGTAACTCCGGATCTTCTGTAACAGCATAATTTCACCTCTTAAATAAACGCGAAAAGAGGGGGGGCGCCCTCTGTTGGCCGGAGGGGGCAACAACGTGATATCTTTATTATCTGGGTCGTTCTTTACGTGTAACTTTATATGCTACTAGGGTGTGCTTTTACTTATTTAATCTTACCTTGAATATTAAACTTGCCTCTAAAAACTGTTTTTTTTCTCTTGTCTGTATTTTCAGAAAATGGCTTTAGGTCCAATGAGAGGCTACACTCGATCACCATAAAAATAGTGGTATTGAGAGAGCAGACGAAGGTGAGGAGGCATTGGCCGGCACCACCTTAAAAAAACATGTTGCTGGGGTGTCAGATGGGAAAAGGGCAACTACATGCATTCTATTTGAGGAATTGGCAAAGGGAATAGAGGAGGGGAATTCGTATAGAATAAAACATTTTGGGTGGAGCAACTACGGGGACATCAACAAAGCTGCGAACTTGTCGCTTCTCGGCAACAATCGCCGTTTTCTTGGTCAATTTGGTCATTCACGTGAATCGTAGAACCGGAGAGTTTTGTTTTGGGGGGGGGGGGGGGGGGCAGCGGATCGCTGACCGCGTAAATGCGTAAGTTACACGTCAAAAGCATGATCCTTAATATTTGAGCCATGAATATATAAATATCCCAGTTAAGAATTCTTAAAGAACCTACCACATAACCCCTTTCTTCTTAAAAAAATATGTACTCCGATGGCTGCCAAGCGGTCAGCGGATCAAGTATAAAAATGAAGTATAGAACCGTGATGTTGATAGGTTTTCAATGTAGTGAGTCCCCGGGACCCACAGGTGGCGAGTTGGGTGGGTCCCTGAGAAATTCAATGGGTCCCGAGTCGACTCCCCAGTTTAAAAAATTTATTTCTTTTTTATTATTATTCTATTTCTTAAGTTAAATTAATAGTGTTAAACTCCTTGATGGTGGTATGATATGGTTATAATAAACGGATTTATTAATGTATGTTCAAAATGTAATTGTATGCTGACCTGCAATAGGTTTCATCTTTTTCTTTGGTGGCATTTTTGCGTTCTCTCTTCTCTGCCTGTTTCTCGAGAAAAACGGGATCTCGTTGGAAGCGCGATGTATGCGCAGGCGCCGTTTGGGCATAACAAAATGGCGGCTGCCGTTCAATGTAGTTTTCATCACCACCACCGGATTATGTTTCATTTATTTCATTACAGCACGTCCCCTAAACGTTACAACATAATCGACACGAATGAGCACAGCATCGAGCAGTGGAAACGTGGGTTTATTTACTATGAAGTTCGTATTTTTAATTGTTGAAATGAAATCAGCGGTGACGAGCTAGTTGTTTTGGTAGCGGCTAAATTAGCATGTCGCGATACTTTGTACAGGGGATCACGTCTGCGCCGAGTAGATGCGCAGAGGGTTGAAACAGCGCTTGTCCAGTCTGCTCACAAGAAGGTTTCTTTGGCCAGTTACTGTGATTAAACACGAGTTGTTTAATGTTCACAATGTATCGTTTTTCATGGGGGAAATGAGATGCGTCCCCGGGACGCATGGATAGTGAGTTTAGTGCGTCCTTTCAGATTTTAATGCGTCAGGGACGCAGGACGCGTACCTAGCAACATCACTGATAGAAAACATACAAACTGGTAAGCTTTTTTTTGGTATAAATATAAATAAGCCATTCGTGAAAAGGCCGACAGTCGTCAGAATGGATCTGGCCCTCAAATTGTCTTGACCCCGGTGGGGGAGCTGTTAATAAACATAAATTCAGGGCGCCCTGGCATGGAGGGGGTACCTGGAGGTACCTACCTCCTCAGAGAGTCAGGGGCCATACCCCTCTGGTTGAATGTAGGTTTTTGTGTTTTCTTGTATTTTAGATTTTTTTTGCCTTCGAAGTAGTCTTGCAAAGCCAGACCAAACTACAGCAAGTAGAATACCTTCGAAGTAACACATGCAAACCATGTGCTTGCCACAGGGCATACTATTCCAAATGTTTCTTTTTTGGTAACTGGGTAGAAAACCTAAAAGTGCCAATTCATCAACTTCACAGATCAAGATGGATTAGTGCGTGTAACGATCAAACATTCTCCAGTGGATGCAAGTCCGTTAGGACTATTTTATACTTTGTGTTGTAAGTGCCTCTCGGCATAGTACTCAGAAAATATTGCTCTTTGTATGATAGGAGGCCAATACAAATCTTGGATGGGTCATCTGAAAGGACTGAGATGTGCTCAGAATCTCCAACATTATAGCCTAGATAAAACTACCATTTGCAAAAAACGGAGGGCTACGCAAATAGTCTGGAGTGAACTGAGGCCAGGTCCTCGATTGGTAGTGTTGGCTATGTAGGGCTATTTAAATATATTAAAGATTTGCGCGATAATCTATAGGCCTATCTCTCCAGTCCAGCAAAAAGTAATTTGATATGCCAAGATGTCGAGCCGTGGTCTTATCAATCGCTCCCGGTGGATTGCACGTATAATTTGCGCTCCGATATCAGCAGTTCTCTAATCAAAAGGGCATGCCATTGTGAACACATGAAATCTGCGGTGAACGCGGGTTTAAATACCCAAAACCGGGTTATGTTTCAAACTTAACCTGCGCAAAACCTGCTCCGACCAGGTTTGATTCAAGGCATTTTTCTATAGCAACTAACATACCGTGATGCTTTTGGAACGGAAAACCTAGGGTTACCGCGAACCCTGGGTTAACTTACCCGGTTATGTGATAAAACCGGCTTTGTGGAACACCCCAGAGGCTAAGAGACAAAAAAGAAAATTGTGACAGTTGTAAATAAAATATTTTTTATAAGCCTCAAGGATGTTTTGACATTGATTTTTGATAAAGTATGCTGAGTTTTGTTAAGTCACGCTCAGACTAGTGTCATTATTACAATTAAACAAAATTCCCCCCGTGACACTGTCACCTTTATTCCTCTGAGGAGTTTGCAGGTCTGCATCAAAGTGATGCTCACAAGGCATCAGACCGTGGCCTATATCGCTGCCGCGGTAGAAGTCCCCGCCCACCTGGAGGCAGAGGCTCGGGAATTAATATGTCCCGAGTCAATGCTCGTCCCTCTGCGAGAGATGGCAGAGGTCGAGGACATTACACTGGTGACTGTTCAGGGCTGGGTCAAAGAAGTAAGTTATAATATAATTTGAATTTAACCACTTGACTGGCAGTTTGCAGAAACCCTCTCTTATAATGGTTGCAGCAATTCTATCAAAACAAATAGAAAATACTAAAACCACTTTCTCTGTGACATTATTTTCTGTAGCTTACATTTAAATCAGTCCTGAAACATCTTACAATGGTATTGGATAAAGGTGAACTATATTGGAATACATTTTAGAAAAGAAAAATCTATACTTAAAAATCGTACCGCTTATCATGCATGAAACTTTGTTACTGTCATCGCTTAGATAGAAAGCTATCCGGGTTGTGTAATGCCATTTTCCCATTTCTCATTTAGCTAGGTGCGTTCCACCCGCACACAACACCCGGTGGCCCGCCAGTGCCTCGAAGGACCGTGGTGCTGAAAGATGTAAGGAATTGGGACTGAGCCTCCACTCGACAGGGCACACTTCAGTGGAAGTGAGTAAATGACAATAGGCTATACATTGTATTGATTTTAAAGCATTTAGGTATAACCTTTTTACTCTGCATCCAACGGGCGCGTCCAAGCAAAAACTAATATATTAATTTCCTGTAGGTTATCAATGGAGACAAGGAGGTCCAGGTCATGGGGTACAGGACCCTCCCAGACAGGGACATGGAGGTCCTGGACCCCAGTGACAATGAACACGTCGTTCCACAGGCCATGTGGGATGCAGTCGTTGGCAAGACCGTCCCAGCCATGCCTTTCCAATTATTATTTAAATTTGAAAAGGCCAAATTACTTAAATTACTTTAAGGGAGGAGTAGTCATCGCCCCCCCCCCCTCCTGTTCGAGTTTTGTTTAACTGACATTAAATAATTATTTCCGTTTGTCGTTGTTGTCCCATCATCATTTTTACTTTCAAATGACATCACCGCAGCACGAATATTCATGACAGCCCAGGGCCCAGTTTCCCGAAAGCATCGTTGGCGTAAGTGGATCTTGAAGTGCGTCGTACGAGCATCGTTGAGTTTTCAGAACGTTTCCCGAAAGCATCGTTGGTAACGAACGTCGTGAAAGCGCTCGTAGCTAACGAGTGCTCCAGACACTCAGTAGTGTTAGCTAAACACCCAATAGTGTCATTATTACATAGACTTTCAACACAAATTTTGTTGCATTCACACTACACCGGTGTTGGTGTTGGAAAAATAGTGTTAGCATAGACACTCAGTGTTAGTTAAAACACCCAATAATGACATTATTACATAGACTTTCAACACTCCATATTGTTGCATTCACACTGGTGTTGTTGGGAAAATAGATTTAACTTTTAACATTGTATTTGAACACTAACACCAGTGTAATGTTAATACAACACTGGTGTAATACTTTTACACCATGTAGTGTGGATGCATATAGACTCTTTGCCGGTGTTAAATTTGACATCACAGCTGTTAATTTAACACCAGTGTTTTTGCTGTGTAGGAGTTGATCTCTTTTTTTTTTCCTTATTTCTTAAGGCCTATAATTGCCTGAGATTAATCACGTGGTGTTTTTGTGTAGCACTACTTTGAAAAATGCCTTTGGCAATAAATGAAGGTTAAATCAAATCTCTTACTCTTATTCTCATCAACAGAGAATGAACGGTGGCATCAAAAAATAAATGAGAATTTGAAGCTCCAAAAGGAGGATAGGCCCATGCGTCTGGCAACTCTGCCTCTGACGTATCACGTGACGCTCCTTCACATTCTGTCCGCATCCTTGAACCTCGTCGCCATCATCTTTAGCTAGCTAACATCTCACTTTAACCTTTAAGTGTGAGAGTTGGTCACTTATACTTGCTATTATGACATCTGTCACTTCAGTCTGTGGGTATTTTACTCTGCTAGAATGATATAATGCGAGTTTTCAATAAATCTATGTCAGACATTACGCGGAAGTGTATAACCAGATACACTAGCCATAGCTGTTATCACACTAGTCTTTGGTCTTGAGAAGTCACGTTAGCAAGGACCAAGTTGCGAAGGGTCGCTAGCCTCGCATTGCGCCAGCCAGCCAGCTCGGTGTCTCTCCAGGCCTGGGACAGAGCCGAGGCAGTGGAGATAGTTGAGTTAAACTAGCGGAGTGGTTGAAACAACCCCAGGATCTCTTGAAGCGGATCGTCCCCGACGCCCCAGACCGGCTCCTCTGCAGCGTCACTGACACCAGCTCACCCACGTACGTCTCCATTTGTTGTTTACAGTCACAATGTTTTTGTATTGCGAAAAGAATACATGGTCAACGGTACTATAACTTATGGTCAGGCCTCTTTCTCAAGCGCATCCATGTAATCGAATACTAATCAGTGTACTCTAAACATGTCATGCTTCACTGAACACATTATTAGATTCAAAAGGCGAAATTATTGTAGTACTGTGTTGTCATTATCAAGACGGTGTTGTGAGGTGAATGCTCGTTAGTGCTCTAGTTAGACAAGTGATTAACTTGTTGAATAGTGTTATTATAACTAAATGTTTTGTGCAGGCGGCTGTGCCTTAGGGGAAGTGAAGATGTCTGAGGGAGAGAACAAGCAGGCTCCTGTCCAGGAAGTGCGACAGGAGTCCGGCGCGGCTGCCGCCGCATCGACGGTTCAGGGGGTGTCATCAGTATCTCCCCCGGTGTCCATGGTAACACAGCCTCCGCCAACGGCAGCCACAGAAGATGAGGAAGAAGAAAGTGAGGACGAGTCAGAGATCCTGGAAGAAAGTCCATGTGGTCGCTGGCAGAAACGAAAAGAAGAGGTAGGCGGTGCGAAACGATTGTATGTGATGTAGGGTTGCCGCGGTACGGTGTGACCGGTGTTGAGGCCAACAGTTATTTTGTATTATTTTTTTCCAGTAATAAAAGAAAAATTCGCCGTCACCTTTTTTTTTTTTTTTAATGTGTTTTCTCATGAAAAAAAATTTGACACAAACCTAATAGGCTACCTAATAAAGCGTTGGAACACACAAGACCGGTAACCATAGCAACGCCGGTAAACAAACCCCGAGAAGCCCAATCCCTGCGCTACGGCCATCCGGAGGCGCACAGAGCTTTTGGCCGTGATTTGATATTTAAGCAATAGCTCACGAGAGGCTGTGGTACGTTCTCATTATACCACTGTTAAGGGGCGTTTTTTAAAGAATACAAAAAATTAGTCCCTCCTGGCTGCCTTCAAAATGCACGACGGTCGCTATACAACACACTTTAGCGTCCCTCCGAGAGAAGGCTCGGCTAGAGCGGTTCGCCGGCAATTTATCCTATGGAGAACAAAGTAGGAGCAGTAGTTCCTAGGCCACTCCCAACAACTGCTACTTTGTAACCGTTTCTACTTCCGTTTCTTAGGCTTCTACCAACAACTGCTACTTTGTAACCGTTGCTACTTCCAGGCGCAGAGTGATATGCACACTTTCACAAAATGATTGGGCGTCATAGCAGTTATGTATACGCTCATTATACAACAGTTAGGAACCAATCAGATCGCTGGATTTAAGCCACCCGTTGTATAAGTAAATTATACAACGGGGGGCCTGAATCCAGCGATCTGATTGGTTCCTAACTGTTGTATAATGAGCGTATACATAACTGCTATGACGCCCAATTATTTTGTGAAAGTATCACTCCGCGCCTTGAAGTGGAAAGTGTCAAAGAATACAACCGTGTTTTTACTAGTGTGTGTGTGTGTGGAGTCATTTTGCCATAATTTTAACAGTTGTGTAAAATAAATAGAACAGTTCACTGAAGCCTAAAATCGGCGAGTGAACTGCTCCATAGGATAAATTGCCGGCAAACCGCTTTAGCCGAGCCTTCTCTCGGAGGGACGCTAAAGTGTGTTGCATAGCGACCGTCGTGCATTTTGAAGGCAGCCAGGAGGGACTACTTTTTGGTAGTCTATAATAAAACGGCTACTTTGACTTTCTTGGTTTCTTTTTAAATGTAGTGTGTCTATGACTTTCGTTTCGCCATAACAGTAACCGTTGTATAAAAGCAATAGATCACTTCAGTCAGTGGCATGTCAGGATCTATTGCTTAATTATACAACGGGTGGCTTAAATCCAGCGACCTGATTGGTTCCTAACTGTTGTATAATGAGCGTATACATAACTGCTATGACGCCCAATCATTTTGTGAAAGTTTGCATATCACTCCGCGCCTGGAAGTAGAAACAGTTACAAAGTAAAAAATATGTTGAACGATGGAGAGGGTGTAAATGTTGAGCAAGGCGATGGAGAGACTAACGAAAGCTTAGGCACACGGCGAGTGAACTGCTCCATAGGATAAATTGCCGGCAAACCGCTCTAGCCGAGCCTTCTCTCGGAGGGACGCTAAAGTGTGTTGCATAGCGTCGTGCATTTTGAAGGCAGCCAGGAGGGACTACTTTTTTGTATTCTTTAATAAAACAGCTACTTTGACTTTCTTGTTGTTTTTTTTAAATGTAGTGTGTCTATGACTTTCGTTTTGCCATAATAGTAACTGTTTTATAAAAGCAATAGATCACTTCAGTCAGGGGTATGTGCTCATTATACCACTGTGAAGGGGGTCGCCGGCCCCCCGCTGCGCGTCGGGCCGAACAACGCCCCTTAACAGTGGTATAATGAGCACATACCACAGCCTGTCGTGATATATTGCTTAATTATATTATACTATTATATATAGAACGTTATAGACGCTGTCACCGAGAATTGGCGCGCTGCCAGACGCTGTCACCGAGTGTGAGAGGAGTTGACGGAGAAGATGGCGGTTGACCTAGTTTCAAAGTTTATACCGTTTATACTCTGTATTACCGGTGTTGACACGAGTGTATTACTCGGTGTGAAAATGTCCACACCGCGGCAACCCTAATGTGATGTGTCAATTTCATCAGCATACAGTGACTGACCCCTGATCTGTTGTTCCTAAAAGGTGAATCAACGCAATGTTCCCGGGATTGATAATGCCTACTTGGCAATGGACACAGAGGAAGGAGTGGAGGTGGTTTGGAATGAGGTCATGTTCTCAGAAAGGAAAAACTTCAAACTGCAGGAGGTGAGTTAAGATCTAAGATGATATTTTAATGAAGCCTTTTTGTTTGTAGGTCTTTTGAGCATCAGGATTACTGCTGCCAACACCACTTGAATACGGCACCCAACACCTCTGTGATCATGCTAATTTTTTAGAGCAGGATTTTTGGAATATAATGGCTGCTTATGTACACGGCACTTAATGTACATACTTATTGAATGTGTTACGTCCTTAAAAATAGTTCATTGTATAGCATCTTATCCTAGCTATCTTTGTTGTGTACGGGGAATGGGTCAACCTAGCGATCATTAGTGCTTAGCACATGGTTCTATGAACATCCTTACTGTACCGACAGCGATATATTGTTTCTCTTTCTTCTAACAAATGTACTTATTGTAAGTCGCTTTGGGTAAAATAATCTGCTAAATGTTAATGTTAATGCTAATATGCCGGCAAATTGATGGTCTCTGAATGGTTGCCGTGTGGCTGTGACAGGTTTTCATTGTTGTTGTTTCACAATGGTTATGCAGATAGTAATAGTTATACCTCTTGTCTTCCCGTTTTGCACAGGAAAAGGTTAAAGCAGTTTTTGACAACTTGATCCAACTGGAGCATTTGAACATTGTGAAGTTTCACAAGTACTGGGCCGATGTGAAGGAAAACAGAGCGAGGGTATGTTGGCATCTCACTATTCCTCTTTCTCCAATCCTTCTCTAATTTATATGGAGGGTAGTGCTAAGAGTTGTTTTACTGTCGACCTTTGCAGGTTATCTTCATCACTGAATACATGTCCTCGGGAAGTCTAAAACAGTTTCTGAAAAAGACGAAGAAAAACCACAAGACGATGAATGAAAAGGTACGTAGGGTCATATTTAGTTTTCCCATCTGAAACAAACCTCTGCCTCTGACTTACCCATGTTAGTGCTACAGATGTTCTTCATGCTGCATCAGAAATCCCCCCAAACCACCAAAATGTTGGTCCTGTCCCATTCAATGTAATTGATTTTTCGAAGATAAAAGTTCTATCAGAAATTAGTGATGTGCATTTCTGGCAAAAATACTATTCGATATTCGCTGAGAAGTATTCGAATAATATTCGAAAATCGGTCATTCAAGAACCCCCCACGCACGCACGCACCTCACGCACACAGAATGACACAGGGGGAAGCTTTTATGATTTGTTTGAAATCAATCGGTTTATTTCAACAACTGCGCCATACACATTCAACATCAAAATTATTACAACGTGGGCTTAGGCAAATAGGCCTACATGCGCCGAAAACAGCTCGCTATTTATTTTACTGAACACAGCCTGCATGACAGTGAACTAGACGCCAAAAAAATAACACTTCTTTTTACAATTTATTTGTTACTTACCAGCATTCGTAGTGTTGATCAGCAGAGAAATAGTCTACCAAAGACGTTGACGTCGCTTAGCAACCGATGACGCTGGGGTTGATAAGTTACCGGACTACGTCCGGAGTGATGCAATAGAAAAGAAAAAATCGACTTTCCTTGACAGTGGTCATTATATGCTTAGCAACGGTGAATTATCAAAAAATTATTCACCACCGGAAGTTGTGAAGGCCCATGCAAGTGAACGGAGCGTTCAACTGCATTGAGAAGAGCTATGTAATAAATAACTATAGTCACATTCATTATTCGATATTTTTTGTGACTATTCGACTATTCGACGATCGTTGCCCATTAATCTTGAAGATTCCCATTTTGTTCTCTTTGGTGCCACCTTTGGTGATAAACAGTAATTCTTCCCAGATGTACAAACAGTCTCAAGTGCAAGGGCTTTAATAACCATTGTGTTGCTTCATTCTGGGTATTGACTTTATTTATTACATGAAAATCGACATGATTTGTATTTAAAAAAATATATCACCATCTACTATGATATTGTAATGGAATGTTGCAATTAACTCTTACAAAATCTCTTGCCTTCTCTGTCTATCAGGCTTGGAAGCGCTGGTGCACACAGATACTCTCTGCTCTCAGGTCAGTTCTGCAAACAACTGCATTTCATCCCACATATGACATCCTGTTTTAGCTATATCAGTTAATATTCATTTTGAAGATATATTTTTGATTACAAATATTGGAAATTGTAGATCACAGATGGACCAACCTCTAAAACGAGGTCCAAATATTCATATGAATAAAGGGTGCTTGATTTTAATGACACTATGTTTGCATTGCTGGTCCTCAGCTACCTGCATTTATGTGAGCCTCCCATCATCCACGGCAACCTCACCTGTGACACCATCTTCATCCAGCACAACGGCCTCATCAAGATCGGCTCAGGTGGGAGCCAGAGGAGACTGTTAACATCCAGTCGCACAATGGCCTCACGCTGCGTGAAGACTGAGGTCGGATTTTATAATAATCCCCTCATCCGCGTACTGCCATTCACTATATTATTTTACACTTTGATTAAAGAGTGAAACCCCATTCTAATTGAATGCTCTAAATTCATAGGATAATTTGGTGGAAGGACGGAGCACTTAATCCTCAATTAAATCCATCTGTCGGTATCACCGGCGCTCTTCTTATTAGAAAATATTGCATGTTCACGTCTAGTAAGGATAAGGCAGCAAAGAAGGCTATGTTCATTTAATTTTGTTTATTCAAATATTTTTGTCACAATACGATACGTTAGATTTGGTATTTTAATCGAATCGGTCAGTAAATGGCTAGCGGAAACCCTGGAGCACCTTGTCTCAGTGTTGCATTTGAGGGAAAGATGATGTATTGTGTAGTCTGCCGTCTAGTTGTCAGGAATGACTTAATGCTGCTTTAACTAACATGTGTATGGCCTTTATTTTGATCCATGCCTTTCCCCTGTTTGTTTGTTTTCCAGTGGCCCCAGACACCATTAACAACCACGTCAAAACGTGTCGGGAGGAGCAGAAGAGCTTGCATTTCTTCGCCCCCGAGTATGGAGGTGAGGCCGTGACGAGCTACTGAATGGTCTGAGATACTGCTCGGGGCATGGAGTGTGAGTCATGCGTCTGGTCCACAGCCTTGACTCTTTGTCTCTGTCCTTAGCCGTGGCCGACGTCACCACCGCTGTGGACATCTATTCCTTTGGAATGTGCGCCTTGGAGGTAACGGCCACTTCACTATCGTCCTATTGAAGAGAAGAAAGACCTTCCCCATGACTCTGTGCCACCATGGCACCCATACTCCTCATCGTGCTCCCACATTGTGCTTTAGCACGTGTCTTCTGGTCCTTCCACAGTGCACCGGAGGTTGACATGCATGGTGACCGTTATCCTTGTTTTGTGCCTCTACCTCAGATGGCCGTGCTGGAGATCCAGAGCAACGGAGAGTCCTCCTACGTCTCCCAGGAGGCCATCAACAGTGCCATCCTGTTCCTGGAGGATCCGCTGCAGAGGGTCAGCACATGCCGGCGTCCCCATGAATCAGTGCAGGCCGTATCCATCCCAACCAGCCACTGATGCGTGTTGTGGTTGTGTTTGCATCTTTTAAGGAGTTCATCCAGAAGTGTCTGGAGGTGGACCCCAGCAAGCGGCCCACGGCCAAGGAGCTGCTGTTCCACCCCGCCCTCTTTGAGGTGCCCCTGCTGAAGCTGCTGGCTGCCCACTGCATCGTCAGCCTCCAGCGTGAGCACGCACGCACACACACACACACACACACACACACACACACACACACACACACACACACACACACACACACACACACACACACACACACACACACACTCCGTCATACCGCAATATATTTTTGACAAACGTATATTGCAAACACAAATATTGTTTGTGTAAAAATACCATGTACGTTTTTATAAAAGACGGCTCTTATTAGATTGCGCAGGAGATATTCTCCAATAAGATGTGCATGATTTTTCTCTCCTCTCGGTACGTTCAGACATGATTCCAGAGAACGCTTTAGAGGAGATAACCAAGAACATGGATCCTAACCTGGTCATCGTGGAGATCAAGGAAGGGGTTCAGCTCAAGTAAGTCTGATAGTTATAGTCCAGTGAAAGTTATAGAAAATGACCTAAGGTGTTGGATCTCTTGAACACTGTCTTCTGAGCCATGTAGTTAGGAATATGCCACTTGAATAATGAACAGTGAATATAACTTCTTAAATGAGAACTGAGCTACTCTCGTGTTCTTTTGCCATGAACAGTTCAATTCAACCAACTAAGAGAAAGAGGACAAACAGCCTCGTCTTTGTATGGCTAGGCTAGCTTCATGGTGCAATGACTGTGTTTGATGAAAGTGTGATTTCCTTCTCTTTGTTAGACTCTCCCAGTTCCCTGCGCTAGAACTGGACAAGTTCCTGGAAGACGTGAGGTAGGAAAACAACACAAGTAATGCAAACGGTGTAGGGGTGGTTGGTGGGGTCGGTGTTACTGTAGTTGCACACTCTGTCAGGGCAGCCCCACGTCCTGGAAAACCTGCACTTAAACTCATGGAAAATGGCCAAATTGATCCAATGTCCTGGAAATGCTAGAAAATGTAGAAGTTGCGCTACAAAACAGAATTCATTTTTCTGTGTGGGCTGTGTTAAGTCACCAACTCAAAGTTGTACTCAAAAACGATTTCATGTACACGAAATATCAGTCACTGAGTGAACCACTGCACCTCACTCAAGTCGGTTCACAGCTGACTGATTAAGAAAAGGAGAGAAGTTGGTCTGTCATGCTTCTGCTTTAATAGAGTTTAGGGGGGCTGCTTCCGAGTGAAACATGACCCCCGGGAGGTTTCAGTGTCTAATAACACTGGGATCCCTGCCCTGTTGGTGAAGATAATCCATCACTTGCTGGGTTCATGTGTGGTTCACTGTGTGATCATGTGAGCTGAGGACTAGTGTGGTGGGGGCCCCTTCCCAGGCGCCCCAGGGGCACAGTGCTTAACCAGAGGGGGGGTCTTCACAGGAATGGGATCTACCCCCTGACGGCGTTCGGCGTGCCCGGCTCCCAGCAGCCCCAGCAGGAGACCGTCAAGTCCCCAGTGGTGCTCCCCTCGGTGAAGTCCCCCACGCCAGAGCCCTCTGAGCTGGAGACCCGGAAGGTAAGGAGGCTGGAGCCTGACCCAGGCCGGGAATGAGTCTCTTAATTAATAATTAAACTGCTTTGAAAGGGCGCTCGTAACCAGTGTTGCCAGATTGGGCACGATTTCCCACCAAATCTGACAACACTGGCTGCAGCTTCAAATCTGACCCGATCTGGCAACACTGATCGCAACTGGCTTTACATCGGCAGACAAAAGCGTATTAGGCTGAAACCTCCTGAGATAATTTTCAATTTCCAAGGGAGTTCTAAAAGGACGCATACCAAAATGACAATCATGATGCAATTTCTCTGAAACCGATATGTGGCTCAGTTAGGTCATGTTTCCAACCTGCCCCATTTTAGATAAACAGTGTTTGGTACGACCCGAGCCAGTTCTGCTGGACATCTGTTCATGTGCAAGAGCAGATAAAACATGAGCCCGCAGATTTGTCTGGTTACCAGCCTAACTGGCGATATCTTCTTAATTAAATGGGCTAGAACGTGTATGACAATATATTTTAAAAGCAGGGCTGTTTGAATATAGTTTGAATGCATGTTTTCACCCCTCAGGTCCTGCAGATGCAGTGCAACATTGAGCCTGTTGACGAGGGCTCTAAACATCACGTGAGTCCCAAACATCCCACTCCTCCTCCTCACTTTATTATTGGAGAGGAGGCTTTGCTTCATGATCGTTGTGTGTGTGTGTGTGTGTGTGTGTGTGTGTGTGCGTGTGCGTGTGTGTGCGTGTGTGCGCGCGGATGAGCTGAACTGAATCTCTCCTCCGTCTCTCTTTCAGCTCACGCTGCTGTTGAAGCTGGAGGATAAGCTGAACCGACACTTGAGCTGTGATTTGTTACCCAGTAAGTTTCCTCCACGTTCCCAGTGGCGCTTGTCTCCATTCCAATAGCGCTCGGTTCAGCAGGATGGATTGGTTAAGACTGCTTTAAGATTAGATTAAGATTGTCCTATTTACTCATCTGCGTTTACCGGATCCGGTTGGATGTGGGCTTATAGATCTTTAAACACTTTCACTTAGCTATTTGAGAGATTTTTAGTCTAAATGTAAAAAAAATAAATCATTAATGGTCCCATGAATTGAAAGGCTTGATGACCGGTCTTGTGCTCTATGGAGAACCCGTGGGAGAAATCAGAATCATGTGCTCGTTCTTATGCAACCATCACCAGGGTTGAGAGTAGGCAGGAAAAATACATTGGAAATAGATCATCTTTTCAACCAAAAATTGAGTTTCGGTCAGCCGCGCTGCAATCAGGATGTGAAAGCATCAGCATGTTCCTTCATATTGTCCTCAGAGATAAAGCGCTGTGAGTTTCCCTTGGATTCTATGACCGATACACACAACCCGTTCAGCAGGGGGTCATATGTTAACATGGCTTTTTAATTCAGTATTTTTTTTTATGTTAGAACACAAACATACCGTTAGCCTAATAGCACAATTGCCTCAGTCATAATTTGGCCAAATTATGATATCTAGCCTAACTACCTTCCTAACGCTGCCGAATCACAGTGATTGGCTGTAACCTAAGCCAATCAGAGTGCTTTTTACATCCCATAATATAATTATAAATACCTCGAGGCATTTTTTACGCTTAATACAAGATGAACCTTAAAACGTGACTTTGGGAATTATGCAATGAGGCCAATGATGTGCAATCCAGTCGGAATTGAGTAGTTAATGCACTGTCGCACCGTCACCTTTATCCTGTGTGTGTGTCTTTGTCTACTGGCTCAGATGAGAACGTCCAGGAGCTGACAGTGGAGCTGGTTCAGCTGGGCTTCATCAACGAGGTAGGCTGAGCGTGGTCCCTTCTGCCTCGTTATTCATGATGGCCGCCGTCATGACCACTCATCTCTGCTCTTACCTCCCGGCCTCAGGGGGATCAGCCGCGGCTGGCGCTGGTCCTGGAAGAGGCCTTCTCCAAGTTCTATGGCCGGAGCGGCTCGCTGAATCCGGTCACCGTCTCCTCCTAGCGCGACCCTCCCCCTCCTCCTCGTCCCCCCCCATACCTCCTCCTCTCCCTGAACCCGCCGCCCCTCGATCTGGTCTGGAGCCACGGGGGGCCCCCCCCTCCCAGGGAGGAGGGTCTGATCGGGGGGGGGGGGTGTTGGGGGTTGTATTTTTCAACTGCTGCCATGGCCTGCTTGCCTTCGCATCCTCGTCATTTCTTAGCCCTCCAGTGCCCGCCCATTCCCCCCAGTGTTGCTTCTTTCCTCTGAACCAGCTGGGAGAGCCCGCAGAATGGCATTTCTACATTTAAGCTTGGTTCCCTCAAGTCTCTCTAAAGATCTAGAGAACAATGGAAACAAGTGGCTCCAACCTTCATATAAGTCTGTATTGAACTTTGTTTTTTGATAATGAGAAATGAGAAAATCCCCCCCCCCCCGGGGTTCTATTGGTCTATGTGATTCCTGTGTGTGTGAGTGTCTGATAACCTCTTGTCTTCTGTCGATCATCCAGTCTCTGCCTTCAAAGGGCCTGAAGCTAACGATCTATTGTCTTTATTACTGTCAACTTCTCTGCCAACAAACACAATCCATCGTCTGTTTATTTGTTTCTAGCGCACCGTATTTCAATTCCAGCACTTGAACAAGTGGTCTTTTGGTGAATATGGTTCTTTGATTATTTGAAAAATGTTTAAACCTCACCTGGCTTTGGTGTCCGGTGGGCTGTTATTATTTTAACTTGTCTATTACATTGCCTTTTCAGGATAAGGTTGAACAACATGATATGCTGGTGCCATGTGTGTGTGTGTCAGTGTGTATAGAAAATATGTACATATAAATATCCATTGGCCTGAAGCTGTGGCCTCTAAACCCTAAAGATGACCGTGGATCCAGTGTTTATGAAACGGGGATCATTTCCATCCCCTGTTTTTAGTCTAGCTCTACGAGGTGGTTAAAGACCTATGGTAAAACTTGAATGGTTTATAATCTTCAGCCATTCCTGAACGTTATCATATCGTCTCTCCGAGGGTGGCCCTACAATGGCTGATCCTTTGTCGAACGCCCTGCGGTCCAGCACTGGTCGATATCAACAACTGGTGACCTCTGGTAGAGCTCACTGTTTGTTCTGTCTGGATCTTCACAGGGTCTGTCTAATCCATGAGATGCAGGCACCGGAGTGCATGGCATGCTAGTAACCATCTTGTATGCACTGTATGCTGGCTGCACGGCTGTAACTGTATGTCTGTTTCTGCACAATACCGCCCTCCTCTTTTTCAATTACTCCAATAAAAATATGCACCTTGAAAACGTGTGTGTTGGTTCTGCTTTGTGTGCGTGTTCAGCGTGTGAGTAATTTGATTACTAAGACACAGAATTGGTCGTTTCCCTTCAGCATTTGGTACACTGCAATCCAAACGGTGATGTCCTTTCTGCCTCGGTGTCTTGTATCCATAAGTCAATCAAAATGCAGCCACTATGGATGTGGCCTCGTCTGCATTTTGACCAGCAGTCAAAAGGTTAGAACCAGGACAAGCTTTAAGAAAACTTTATTTTTTCCTAAGTGTTTATTAGTAAAAAAAAAAAAAATACAGGACCATCATTGTTTCAATCGTCTGATCAAAATATTACGAAACTAGCCCTTGTTCAATTAAAATGCTTTACATATCTTCCGTCACAATGTGTGCTCAAAGAAATTGCAATTGAGTAAGACATTTCATGCGGACAAACACATTGCCGTACAAAATTACAGTAAGTAATAAATTACATCAAAACTAAAAAATACTTTTATGAAATATAAAACACCCCTAGAAAGACAATCTAAACAAGAAAACCTACCCAAGTGGCAACATCCATGAAATATTTTTGTATTTGAATTTTTTTTATCGTCAATACAGGGTATTTTCCATTTCTTTACATCTTGAGTAAGAAAGACTACAAAAACAGTACATAGCACTTCAATTCAAACACATTACTCTTTCACATTAAATTAGTTTGACTTCCCAGTATTAAAATAATGTAATATAGGCACAATCATGAAATTTAGGAACAAATTTTCCCCACAATTTTGGTCACATTTGGTCACATGTTGTGTTAATTACACAACTACACTTTAATTTACTGAAAAATTGAAACTTTTGATGATAATGTTTCACACATAGCAACTAATTAGCCCACTATTGTGAATTTACTTTCTCCAATTCCTTCTTAAAGGATAGCCAATGCAGGGTTCCAACAGTTACCAAACATCCAAACATCCAAACATTACGATGTTAAACACTGGCTTAAGGCCAGAGATAAATTCAATACTGTCATCTCACAGTTTACATTTTTGTCTTTGAAGTGACACCCGTACCTTTAAAACATTAACCCGAGGAACCTCCGCTCTCACAGTGAAGCAGCAACAGCACCACCGCAGTCATCTGGCTCCATCAACCCCTTTGAATACCTACGTCCCCAGGGCCGCCTCAAACCTAAAATACTGGGAGGGATTATCCGGGAGGAAACTGATTTCAATGCTCATTATTTGTCAAGAAAGCTTGTGTAATAACAACATCATAGAAAACGTTGGTAAAAGTCAGATGTAAACAAATACCATCAATGGTATTCAATGTAAAGCCTTTCA
>NC_079432.1:16337771-16357771 GCF_026213295.1 Gadus chalcogrammus | reverse complement strand
TTGGGGTACAGCTGCAGGCCCTGGGGGAGGGAGTGCTGGAGGAGGTGCATGTGGAAGTGGTTGTCGCTCTGCACGGCCTTCTGCGTGCGCAGCTTGAAGATGTTGGTGAAGTAGCAAGTGGCGTCGAAGCCCAGATACACGACGGGGTAGCCGATGCTGAGCGTGGAACGCGGGAGGGAGAGATGGAGAGATACGGTTAGAGAGAGGCACTGCTGTGAAATGAACGTTTCACACTCTGAGACTTCTCTTTCTCATTAAATTGATTGTGTGTGGGAAAAAAACTACTCCGATATCAAGATCCATCAGAATAATGCATTTTCTGTTCGGATGATCCATTACGAATGGCTATATATTCTATATTTTTATATCAGATTGGTGGTAGTGGGGTGTGCAATTTAAACCAATGCGTAAGTATGATGCACACTGGAGAAATCATGCTAATATTATTCCATTCTGGAAGGCAAGAGGTCATTGCTCATTTTTAAACCTCAAGAAGAATACTTTTTACAGGCATTGTCCTATGGAACTTGTTGATTGTAAAAAGTGGTCTGCTGTTTTTAATGATCATATGTGATCCACAAATAAAGACATTCAGGGATTTTTTGACGCAATGTTCATCGACAGAAACAACATACCAGTGTGCAGCAAACAAATGAGACAGGTTAGCACTGGAGATTTTGAGGTCTTTGAGTCGAAGGGAAGCCTCTGTGTACACCAGGAGGATCCACAGGGACACTGTGGAAATACAGATGCCCTTCTCTGCAAGGGGAACAACATATGAAACATCAATGTACACCTACTGTATGTAAGAGGGGATACCATGAAACCTGTAATATCTTCCTGACAGTATGGCACTTCATTAAGGATGGCAAACCAAAACATTTGAAGTGTTTGGAAGTGAAAGAGGTACTAAATGAAAATGAGTCATTTCGGAAAAAAAATTAAATATTTGCCTAGACTAGTAGTCGAGAGTCCAGACTAGTTTGCTAATATTTGCTGAGAATGTGCTAACTTCTTAAATCCACACCTAGAGGGTTTGGTGTCAGCCTTGGGAGACAATCCAAATTAGTTTCTGTTTGGCCAATATATCAGTCTGGCCTTGGGGCCTTGGGCGGAAATGTATTTATCAAATAACGGCAGCCAATCAGATGGCCTATCTATACGCTCTCGATCTCTTTCCTCTTTCCAAATCCTTTTAACATTTATATTCATTCTATTTGAGAAAAGCATTTTTTATTGCTGCGTAGATTGCTTCACTTTCCCTGGACACCATTTATTTGATGCCGGCAGGCTGCAAGGCGCTGATTGGTCCTAACAATGTTTTTTTTGAAGAGGCTCTCAACGGGCTTGAGGTCACACTGAACTGAAGAGAGAAACTGAATGTGAACCCAGGAGATCAGGATTTGTCTCACAAGGCAAGGCCTCATGATGCTCTCATGATTTTGCATTAAAAAATGTGTGTGTGTATCTTGGTTTGAGCGATCTGGTTCACCATCAGAGCAGTTTAGGGACAGATATCTCCACATTGTTGGTGTTAAGTAAAGCATATTTAAAGATAGCAAAAATAAATTGGTCGTACAACATAACACTATGTATTATAATACTTATTACAATGCTTATATTTTAAGCTAAACTAACACCAAGTAGAGTTACAGTCTATACATTTTCAGCTCACTATAAATGGTCAAATTAGAATAACAAATACTATTAAATATATGATGAGTCATAATATGAATACATGTAATACAAAATAAAAGTAATTCATAGATAAATAAAAGTGTATACCGTAATTTGCTGTATATATGCTGCAAGATAATATTTATAATCACCTTTAACATAAATGTCACTCACCTGTGTGCCAAATGTAGTTAAACAACACATAAGTACTGGCCACAAAAAACAGCCAGTGCAGGGGGACAAAAATTAAACAAAAGATATCCAAAGTGAACGCAGCACAGACGAACACCACACAGATGACCTGGGAACAGAGAGCGACGTCCACGTTAGTTCAACCCGTCTGATTCACACCTGCTGACATACAAACTCATCCTCAACATGGATGGATGACAACAAAGGCAGGGTCTCACCAGCCCGTAGCAGTGGAAGGTGGTGTACACGCTCCCGAAAAACATCCAGCAAGGCCAAAGGTATTCCAGTCTGAACTCCAGTGCAAAGTCGGCCAGCAGCACCAGAGACCACACCATCATGCACTTCAGGAAGGTGTAAGCGCTGGGGGGATTCAGATGGAGAACGTTTGTGTGATTATTAAGTCAAACTCGTCCTTGAACGGTTGAGGTTGTACACCGTATATATTTAGTGTAGCTTTTAGTAAAGACCTAACCAGGGGTTGCAAATTTGTCTTGCCTAGAAACCTGAATGCATGGCATCTATTTTATAAGAAAAAATGTACAATGTATTCGTCAAAACACTTCTAAACTAAACATATGTCTCTTATCCATAACAATTATAACTACATTAATAACAATCTCAGAAGCAAACAAAGACAGCGGACAGACAAGCCAGCACAAGCCAGTCACACTATCGGTGTTACACGTGGTCTTTCAGGACATTTGGTATTCATCGTTCACTCACACTACCCTGGAAGTGGAATAATGTGATGGAAGTGAATGGAAGTGAATATGTGTATGCCTACAGTGTGTTTCCACGTTGAAAAGCAAGGAGAGAATGGCTATTTGTTAATTACACATGCATTGTGTCCCCCACTGCATGCCAAACAGGAGCCGGGGTTTTTCTCCTTTGTTCTGGCTCGTCTATAGGCTGCTATCGCCGCGGAGCCGCCTCTTTGTTTGGTTACCATGGCAATAATTCATCTCAGAGAGCAAGAAAGGAAGAGCACATCACTAGGAGCCTTAAGTCAGAGGAAAGGGTGTCGAAGTGTGTCTCCAGCCACATCTCTGTTCGTCTATCCCCTTTATCTCGCGGCCGACACCAGACAGCTCCATTGTAACAGAGCTGCGCTACTGGGATGTAACATTAATACAAACCTATAGCCATGGCTGAATAAGTCAAATATAATTATTTAGGCAAATGATACCCTAACAAAAGATCAAAATGTTGCATACTTAAATTGCATAGGGTTGTTACAGATAAAAACCTGTAAAAAAAAAAAAAGATCTCCTCTGTGTGAAATGCTTTTAGTCTAGACTGGGTCTAGACGCTTTCTGTAACGCTGTAAAATAAATGTCATGGATGAAAAAGCAGTGCATGAAGGCCTCGTTTTAGAACAACAATAGCAATAAGGGCAGACCACCTCTTAATACAAATAAAAATTATATTATAGTCATCAACAAAAATAACCAATAATAATGATGATGAAGATAACAGCCTAATTATCACTATGTGGCTATGTATATTTACAATAACATTTGAGGTTGGGCTCTTTATGTCTAGATCTTTACTCAAGTGTGAGGTGATGCTAGCCTGTTCTGATTGAAGATGACCAACACACCTACACAGCGATAGCTCTCTGTCAACAATATGCCATAATAAAGTAACCAAGAGGCGCCCTACACTCGGCTATGGTGGATCATAATATTGTACATCAGGCCTGTGACAAACGCCTATTTATGATACCGTTATGCTTCAATGCATGCGAAATACGATGTGGGTGGTTGAAAAACAACAACAGGACAAATCAAGTCTTGAGGTGAGACTACATGATGGGAAGATTACACAAAGACGGCACCACAACAAAAGCAATGGCACCCTGCGGTGCGTCACACACACACAGCGCTACCTCTCAGACAGCTTCTCCGTCAATTTCATCTTCTTCATTTTCCTCAGCCTATTGGCATCCACATAACGTTTCTTCATCTTCTACTGTCAATTTCCTCCGCACTCTTACACCGCCGGAGCGCGGTTTTGAAGGATAGAAGAAAATCCCCTTATGGAGAAGATGTTCAGCCTGATGTCCGGGAACAAATAAAACCTCTTGATTTGACCATAGCGGACGCGCCTGCGCATGCGCCCGCCTCGGTGCACCTACACCCCTTCATCGCGCGATGGGAGCAATCCACAGTAGAAACAGGCCCGGCCCTTAGCTTTATAAGCGATAACGCACAACAATCACAGCCAATTGTTCCGAAAAAATAAATGGTTCATGCATAGGAATACACTAGAAACGTATTAATAGGTCGAATCCTGGGCTATGCTTTGGTTGAATGAGCTGTTAGTACACCTAGTTGAACATACCTGATGATTGATTCACTGGTGTTTGTTAGAACCTTCTCAAAACGGATATTCAACTCTCTAAACTCATGTATGAGTTAACATGTGGACTATTTACAGTGTATTTATTTTATATTATTCTGTGTATGGGTCTTACTTTGATATGTTAGTGAAATCACACAAAGGTTGTAGAGCAGGAGGCCATGAAACCAATGGGAATGGTATATTCAGGATATATATGGAATACAATATATTCAGATTGTAAACATGTCTCACTCAGAACATACAGTATATGCATGCCTTCCAATCTTTACTTTCAACAATGGTCAACAATGGTACAATGGAGCTTTCAAGAGAAATTAATTCAGAGGTTGTTATTTGAGTTTTGGTAGTTCTAACTGAATGAATGGTCTACAACATTGGAAATATAAATACAAAAATACCTATATTTCTAGCTATAGGATATACCATCTCTGGTTTTATGAAATTGCATCAAGCATTTGTAGGATGTAGGAAGTGTTCTTGACTAGGTAGATAGGTGCTCAGACTCAAGAGTGATGAACTATAGGTGTGAAAACCCCACTGCTGATTTTCAATCATAGAACTATAGTTATATAGATCCTGTCTAGCAAATGTTCACAGTAAATTCAAATCCATAATCACGTTGATATGACAACAATGGTTGACTCAATCCATCACTCCTAACCCATACAACCCCTGTCTAGTTGCCATAAAGTGCTCTATTTTGCACATGGCGTCACATCCCTACTGATGATATTATGAATCATCAAGACTTCGTCTGACGTCTCTAGTACTTCCACAACAAGTAATGTCCCCTTTAAGGTTAATAGAAATAAGCATCTCTCTGCAAAGGGAGTGTTTTAAAAATAACTTCTCTGTTAAAGGAGACATATTATTGCGTTTTCACAACATAGTATTTGAGTTCCAGAAAACATGTTTTTGAAGCTGTTTGCTGGAAATAGCTTTTAGGAAAAAAAATATCTCACCTACCACTATTCCCCTCTGTTTCAGTTGTTCAGTTTGTTTCTGGTGTCTGTAGCTTTAATGCAAATTAGCTGCTGCCCATTGACCAATGAGCTGTCAGACTGAACCACAGCATGGAGGAGAAGGGATTGTTGCCGTTTGCGGACTCCTGGAGCTCTATATCTATATAATATAATATAATACAATAATGATATATGTGGATTTATATAATATTATATCTAATATCACGGCCAAAAGCTATGTGCGCCTCGGATGATAATATGAATCATAAAGACTGCGTCGGACGTCTCTGGCACTTTTACAACAAGTAAAGACTCGTAGTCATGGTTGAGATGAATTGGGGGAAGGGAACTTTGACCATGACTCTCTGAAGTCCATGAACCGCGACATGGAGGAGAAAGGGATTGTACTCTTGGAGCTAAGATGCCGAACTGCCACAGAGCTCCCCTCGCCGGAGCTGCCGGACGGCCGCCGAAGCTTCGGCGGCACCACCGGAGCTGCCGGACTAGTCCGGCCGCCATCGAAGCCGTCCGGCCGCCTCCGAAGCTTCGGCGGCAGTCCAGCAGTTCCGGCAGTGTAGTCCGGAAGCTGAACTGCCGCCGAAGCTTTCAGGCTGCTCAGGCGGGTGTCCTCCGGGAGCTGAAAAGTCTGGCGGGGGTAGCTCTGCGGCAGTCCGGCAGTCCGGCAGCTCAGCTCCGGGAGTACATCCCTTTCTTGTCCATGTCTCCTCCTCTGGACTGCCGCCAAAGCTTCGGCGGCAGTCCGGCAGCTCCGGCGGTGCCGCCGGCAGAGAAAGGGATTGTACTCCCGGAGCTGAGCTGCCGCCGAGTTCCCCCCGCCGGAGCTGCTCGTCCGCTGGTCCAAAAAAATTCTTAGCTATGCTGATTGGAGGGGAATGGGGAAGTGGGGGGTAATATTCAACTATGCCCCCTTCCGACGTAGGAGGGGGTGCCGTTACTGACTGGCTCGTTTGGTAACTGTAGGCGGGGTACTTTCAGAAATGCATATCTCACTCAAGAAATCAGGTACAGACTTTTTTCAAAGTTTGTATGCGTGTGGGAGCACCAGAGACCCAAAACAACACCCCAAATCCAAGGAAAAGTGTTGTTTTCACAATATGTCCCCTTCAACAAATGAGACAAACACCTCTTTTTAAATTATTTATTTATTCATCCTCCACTATGGAGGTAATAATACTATTTATTTATTAGGCTTAGGCAAGGATTTTTATTTTTATTTTCTGCAGGGCTGATGGTGTATGTTTGCGAGTGTGTGCATGTTTTTCTTTTGTTTATTGTATGTACTGTTGGGTATGGACACACCCTGCTGCTCCTCCACATCTGAAGTTCCTAACGGAAAAATAAAGTAATTTGAATTTGAATTTGAATTTGAATCTGAATTGTAAATATATTTGCCTAAACCTATTGCAGGAATAGGCAAATATCTTTTTGCAAATATTAATACATAGACAGCTTTAAACTGCCTTAAGGGCAATATTTGCAGCACACATAAGTTTACTTGTTCACTGGTCAGGAAAGTGAATGCAACAGATTCCTTTCATCAAGTTTCCATCTTCTGGCAACAGGATCCTCTTCTTCAGACATAGACTGTTTCCCTCAACCTGCAATGAGGCAAATGTAGGTGCGTCAGCTTTATAAGCGATGACTACCTGCATCGACTCTTTGGACACAGTTGTCATGGTCATTCCTGACACAACCATATATGAAATTGTAATTGGTTGATTGTTCAATTAGATTATCTATTACCCTTAATTTAATTAGAACTGTGAAACATAGCACTATAATCAGCCATCTGCGATATTGACCCCTGTAATTGTGTTACATTCATTTTAGATCGGAATGCAGAAAATGAAAGAAATTCCTGAGAAAAGAAATAAAAAGACACCTAGATTACTAGTTAAGGAAGGGTCAAATATTTGTCAGACTTTCATTGATTCTCTGGCAAAACATGGAAGCGTGTTATATATATACATTCACATAATAATGTGTCATGTGGCAGACCAGTTGTGGAACCAGCTGGGAAGCTCTTTACTGAAGTCCATGGACCCTTGTGGGACAGGACTACGTGTTGCCAGTAGCAGGTCACTCGGAGGGAAAGATCAGGCGACATTTGAACATATTGACCAAGAAGACAAAAGTAGACACAGGTGTGGTTAATATATTGATAATCATTACTTTTTTTCATATATCATATAATGTATTTTTTTGCTCTATAGTAATTGAGACATCAATAGAAAACGTCATCAAAAAGTATAACATTTTGATGTTTAACTTAAAAAATATATAAGAATTTCATGTACATAACAGCAGTTGTTAGCTTGATCGATTAAAGGTCCCATTGCATGAAAATCTCACTTTATGAGGTTTTCTAACAATAATATGAGTTGTCCAAGCCTGCCTATGGTCCCCCAGTGGTAAAAACTTGCGTTCGGGATAATTCCCGATGGGCCGTTAACGTTTCGGGGCTGTCGGGCTGATTACTGCGGGATAACAATATTGCGTTTATAAAAGCTCCTTGCAGCACCGACGGCAGCCTGAGCTGTGCAACCGCAACCTCACTCACTCAACAGATGCAAAAATCACAAACTGTAAACGTCGCAACCGAGTCGATTTTTAGAGTGGAGTAACTGCTAATGACAACATTGAACTCTTGTGTAGGCTCGAACAGAGTGACACACAAACACACTTTTAAGGAGTTTTTCACCCGCTCCATATCCTTGCTTTCCCCAACAAGTTTGTGCGGCGTGCTTGTTGTTTTGTTTCCGGTGTAGCTAGATCCGGTATGGTGCTTGTAGTTTTCTAACGTGACTAGTTGTTGCTAGACAGCAGGTGAAAAAACGACAATGTTTGCCAAGCCAAAAGAGCGTTAATCGCGCGATAAAAAATAATAACGCGTTAAACTGACTAATTATATGATATAGATATCTATGTATAATATGACATTATTTAGATATAGAGCTCAAGGACTCCTGCCGGAGCACCCAGAGTATTCTAGAATATTTACAGAACACTGCAAAAGGCTGTGTGCGCCTCGTACCGTGGAAGCAAGCTGCTCTGGGCCACACCCCCACCCTCCTCCTTCAATTCAATTCAATTCAAAGTGTTTATTGTCATATGCATAAATGAGACGTTCTCAGTTGTGCAATGAAACTCTTCCTTTGTTTCCACAGACTGAATGCCAAGATTTTTTTTACAAGATAGATAGAACAAATAATACATACTTGACTCGCCTCTCTCCTCCTCATTTGCATTAAAGCTACAGACACCAAAACGGCGCGTTTGATAATCTGACCCAAAATGTAATTTTTTCTAAAGATTATTTTATCGTCGGAAAAAAATGAAGATAATCTGTCAGTCTGTTGAATAATCAAATTCGTATAGTAGTACGTACAATAGGATGTTTGAATCTACGGTTGGAAATGCCAACAGTTTATTATTCATAGCAGTGGTCTTCTATTCAGAAACAACCAACCGTAGAATGCTGTAAATGACAGAATGGAGGATTCAAAGCCGTCTAATATATCGGTCTAAAGCTGGGAGCGAAAGGAACACTCAACAGTCAAAAAGGCGTTGGGTTTAGCGGTGCTTTCTGAAGAAGGGCATTGCTCACAGTAGTAGCAGTGTTTTCACGTAAACAGTGGCGGTCGTCTGTTTACGTGAAAATACCTCACATGCTCTTGTTAATGTACCAGCATATATGTCTGGGAGATTCTTGCCTATGTCCTGTCTGATAAAGAGGATCCTGTTTCAAGAAGATGGAAACTTGTTAGTCGAAGACTAATGCCCTCACTTCTCTAACCAGTAAACAACTTCTGCAAATATTGTGTGCTGCAAATATTGCCCTGAAGGAAGTTTATAGCTGTTTATATATCAATATATACAGAGACAGAGGTTGAATATAATCATTGGTTTGGTTATCTTGGTCTGGTGGGGAACCTGGTCTACATGGAAACATACTTTTTGGAAAATGTATGATAGATTGTGTTGCCATAATGCGAGTTACCTTTTTAAGTGCATGGGGACTTAGACACATATGTCAGTATGTATATGTCAAAGCACTATCACTAATCTCAAATATGTTTCCTCTCTCAGCCCCACACCCAACCGAATGTCCACTCGCATACAAGAATGATATTTATTGTTTGTCAAGTACACATAAGCCTCCATAGGCAACAAACAAGGCACATTGAATGTGTGCGTTTGTGTGTGTGCGTTTGTGCGTGTTGTTTGGCTATATAACCTGTGTCAGTGGACGTCTCTGCAGTCAACCATGAAGATGTACACCTTTGCCTTCCTGTGCGCTTGTGGTCTCCTGGCCTTGCAGGTGCCCAGCACCACCGCAGTGGCCGCCACTACTGTAAGCCTCACTTCATTCAGTTATTCAAACTACTAATGGCATATGATGGCGTTTTTACATCATCAATTTCGGTATCTCTATGGCCACCGTTGACTTATCTCCAAAGTAACGACTCTTTCTGTCCTTCTCTTTTCTTCACTGGTGTCTCCCCGCCCGAAGGCAGGTGAGTGCGGCCCGCCGGTCTCTGATCAGCCCTGTGTGCTTCAGGGATCATCGTCCTTTCAACAGCGCAACCACTTTTGTATCCATGTCTGAATTGCACACTTAATGTATTGGTCTTTGCTCTTCCCCCGTGTGGTTGTGGCCCTCAGAGCAGGAGGAGATCGTGGAGAAGCACAACGCCCTGAGGAGAGGAGTCCAGCCGACCGCCAGCAACATGCTGAAGATGGTAAACCCCGCGCTGCACGTCCACGCTGTCAATGTGGACCCAAAGCGCCCAACGCAACATTCATGGGACATCAGTGTTTGTTTGTCCTTCAGTGTTTACATTGTTTTCTTTACAAATGAACGCTTTCTTGGACCTCTTCTCTTACTGGATTGGCCCCGGAATTTTTGCGAAACTGTGGTGGTGATGTAGCATGTCCAGTGGAGGAATCAGCTGACCCTTTGTCTTCTTCCTCCCCACACAAAAACACACACGCGCACAACACAAAAACACACACACAAAGACATGGAGCAGCGAGGCTGCAGCCCACGCTCAGCAATGGGCCGACACCTGCTCCATGAAGCACAGCACTGAAGCCTTCAGACAGATCAGCAGTAAGCACAACCTGGATTGATACTCTTGGAAGCTGTCCTTGCATGCTGTCCTCTGTGCACATTATGTGTATTGAAAGGTCGGTACTGTGGCGCACTGCTCTGTATTTGAGAATATGTGCTCTACAAGAACCAAGCTCTACAATGTGATTGGTTAGATGAACCGCATCCACAAGAGGTTTGACAAAGATCAGAAGACCTGTAAATTGCAATTTTTTAAATGCTACAAAGGTAGCATCTCAAACTCCCCTTTGAAGGAATCCTCTCCTATATCCCTGTCTTTCTCCACCTGCAGCCAGTGACTGTGGTGAGAACCTCGCCATGACCAGCTATAAAACCAGCTGGACCAACTCCATCCAGGCCTGGTACAACGAGGTGCAGGACTGGAAGTACGGTGTCGGATCCTACAACGGACGAGATGTCGGACATTACACCCAGGTGTCCCAGCTTCTGTTCATTCCCCTTCGCAGTCCTTCGTTGAATCCCCCTACCCTCTGTTGTGCCTCCGTTTAGAGATACCTCGAGTCAAATACTACTGAAAAATAGGAAATTGCCATGGAGACGATCATTTGCTGTTTTCCTTCTCTGCGGACAGGTTGTGTGGTACCGGTCCAACGTGATCGGCTGTGGGATGGCTTACTGCCCCAACGCCGAGAAGAAGTACTTCTTCGTCTGCCATTACTGCCCAGCGTAAGCACCAAGTTGTCATATTCCAATTTGAATTCTTTGCCCTCTATGAAATGTTCATATTGTACTTTGTGTAGACTCTCCGATATAACAGATAGATAGACTCAAACAGGACCTTCAATATAAACCATCCGCTTTGACAGTTCTATGAATCCATCGGTTGCAGAGTAGATGGTCAACTGATTTCCAGCGGTCTTTCAGTGAGGTTTAATGCATGATATCCTTTGCCTACGTCACAGCGGGAACTACGGGTTTGCCCTGCCATACAATTCCGGACCCACTTGCGGAGATTGTCCCAATGACTGTGACGATAAACTGTGCAGTAAGTGGCCGAGGCAACCCCTGGCCGCCGCACACACACACACCAACACACTACCTCCCCTCAGCTCCATTAAGCCATCTCCAGTTTATACAAGCCTATGGTCGTGTCCCCAGGCTGACTGATCACAAACCTTTATGTGAATCAATCATGGACCTTCCCTGATGTTCACCATGTGCATGCTGTCCTATCTGTCACAGTCCCCATGTAACCATTGCTCTCTCTATCCCTCTCTCTCTCTGTGTGTCTGCCACAGCCAACCCCTGTCCCCATACTGATCAGTACAGTAACTGTGCGTACCTGGCGCAGCAGTGGGGCTGCGGCCACAGGCAGGTGGCCTCCTGGTGCCCAGCCACCTGCAAATGCGCCAATCTGATCAAATGATCATGGTGAAGAATCACCCATAAGAAGAGTTCTTCCATTCCTAGCTATGCTGTGAACCACGATTAGCATGGTCAATGGAACCTCATCCATTTAGATTGTGATTTGGCCACATGTTCAACCTTTTAAATGATTCTGATATGATGAAATTATTAAATAAATTCAAATGAAATAAACGTGTGGGTTGTAAGCAGCAGTGCCTAATGTCTTCTTCCCCACTTTGATGGGGAGGTTTTTGATGGGGAGGGCGGTACAGGTGCTCCTCCCCGGGTCTCCGGAGGACGTCTGCGTGACATTTACATTTACATGCAAGGCATTTTATCCAACATTCAAGGACACTTTTATCCGAAGCAACATACAGTAAGTTCCTCTGTCAGAAGAAAGAGAAACAATCTATGGTAGTCAGGATGTTCATAAATCCAAGTGCCAAGGATTAACAATCGCTAGGTTAACACTTTGCATGTACACAACGTAGATAGCTGGGATAAGATAGCTGGGATGAGATGCTTCACAACTAAGCACTATAACTAAGTGCAACACACAATAAGTGCGTAGATTAAATGCCAGGACGTACGACATACAATAAGTAGGAGGGGTGGAGTGGGGTGGCTAGGCAGATTCTAGGTGAACTCTTAAATGAGGGACGTATTAAAAGGTACTTCATTACTTTTTGAACACAATCTCACGGTCTTATGAAATGACGGCAGAGACAAACCATTAAAAATGTCCAAGATGTGTCCCATAAGAGGAAGAGGGACCCACTGATGAACCGTGGCTCTGGCAGCCTCAGCATGGATCGACCTCATCAACCATAGTGTTTCCCCACATAATGTCTCCCCCCCCCCCCCCACACACACACACACACACACACACACACACACACACACACACACACACACACACACACACACACACACACACACACACACACACACACACACACACACACACACACACACACACACACACCACAAACGAGAAAACACACAGAAACACACACACACACACACATCCACAGAAACACCCAGACACTTCCTCCCTTACTGGCATGTTGATTCGGAATATCTTTTCTGGCTCTCCGGTGTTTCTGGTGTGTGCCTAATCCCCTATCATCCTTTTGATATATTTTTTAATGATATTTGGAACTCCCTTGTTTTCTTGTTTCTATGTTTTAATGCAGTTGCCTAAAGATGAGGTGTAATTTTGTGTAAGGAAGATTTATGTGTCCAAATTCAACTGGACTTTTGTTGTGTTTTTGGGCAAAAGCTGTGGTCTTGTGGTGAAGTCTTTGCATGGTCTCATTGAATAAATGTATCCAACATACATTTATTTACACATCCCAGCCAGCATCCATTTCTCACCCTTGAACTAAGAATTATTCTGGCTTGTGGGCTCTTCACTCTACACCTCATCTCTGATTTCCTATCCCCTGAATCACCACACGCACGCTATTGTGTTTAATTTAGTTTGCTTTCCATGTGATAATGCGCCAATTACTCTTTTAAATAAACACTGCGGCTGGACTCTTGG
The DNA here is from genome assembly GCF_026213295.1 of Gadus chalcogrammus. NCBI lineage: Eukaryota > Metazoa > Chordata > Actinopteri > Gadiformes > Gadidae > Gadus > Gadus chalcogrammus. Next base: position 16,344,528 of record NC_079432.1, on the reverse strand, counting down.
CAAGCGAGCGGCCTGGCTCCCAGAGTGGAAGCAACCTGCCGTTACAACCGCCCCCCTGGAGCTCAGCGACAATAACAAAGAGACGCTCAAGGAAACAGTGGAGGAAGACGTAACTGCGTCAGTCCGTCCCAAACACAAACCCAAAGAGAGAAACAGTCTGTGCCAGGGTGCTCTGAACCGACCAGAGTTTATCCCTGAGGAAGGGGACAAGAAAGACTCAGGGAGACTTCGGTTTCGTTAGCTCAGAGTTAAGTGTCCCTCCCTTGTCGACGGCAGATAAAACTCTGTTTTTTTTCCCTGAGAGATAGCAGAGGGCCTCTTTGTCTGGCACTGCATGATAAGCCCCGGCCCCGGCCATGTGGCCCCGCAAGGCTTATCGGCCCGGAGCATTGCGGCACATGTTAGCCCACAGAGCCGGCTTCATCTCACACCAGCAGGCCTACTGTAGCAGGCTTACTGTAGCAGGCCTACTGTAGCAGGCCTATTGTAGCAGGCCTACTGTAGCAGGCCTACTGTAGCAGGCCTATTGTAGAAGGCCTACTGTAGCAGGCCTACTATAGCAGGCCTACTGTAGCAGGCTTACTGTAGCAGGCCTACTGTAGCAGGCTTACTGTAGCAGGCCTACTGTAGCAGGCTTACTGTAGCAGGCCTACTGTAGCAGGCCTACTGTAGCAGGCTTACTGTAGCAGGCCTACTGTAGCAGGCCTACTGTAGCAGGCTTACTGTAGCAGGCCTACTGTAACAGGCTTACTGTAGCAGGCCTACTGTAGCAGGCCTACTGTAGCAGGCCTACTGTAGCAGGCTTACTGTAGCAGGCCTATTGTAGCAGGCCTGTAGAAGGCCTACTGTATACTCTCCGGTTTTTTAACTTTGAATACATGGGGGTTGAACCATTGAGTTGCTGCAGAAGCACTACTTCTGTTGTCATTGCTACCAAGTAGTAATGAGGTCCTGGGTCTGAACATGGCACAGAGCAGCAGGACAGCTGGTTGTGTGCGTGTACAGGCCGGCGGAGACTGAAGACAGGCTCCACTATGAGATGAGATGGCATGCAGGGCCTCTCGACGCTATCTGCTCATCTGTCTGCGGGCTGAAAGACGTTTGATTTAGTCTGAGGGTTTATCTCTTCCCATGGAGGGTCCATAGAGAGACACAGACAGGATGGTGGACGGGTAATTAGCACAGCACAGACTACATTGCATATATATGTTATGCTCATGCAGAGTACCAGCAAACGCATTGTGACCTATATGTACATCCATTTGGCATTTAGCTAGCACCTTCATGTTATTAAAGTTGTTGTCCACCATCAAAATATGCGCTAATTATGTTTGTCACTTTGGATTGCACGAGATGGCATACATCCACAACGTATGTAATTATAGGGAACTGACAAGAAAGGTGAACACATCTTATCTCATCACGGTTCAAATTAAGATGCTGACCCATGTTGTCGGTCAGAATCAAGCATCTTTTGTGTTATAAAGTGATTAGAGGGAGATTAGAGAAACAAAGATAGGATTGTGGGCGAAGTGGAACCTTTCTGGACACGTTGATGCACTACAGTGCGGCTCTCGGGCCCAACGAGAGTCCAACGAGTCAGACGAGAAGGTGATCCTACGAGCGTCCATCAAGGATGTCTATTGTTGGAGGTGAGGACCTGCCCCCTGGCGCAGTCCTGCTTCCTTCCATTCACTGTGTCTAGGTGCAGAATAACAGAACCTTTAGGACCTCCAAACACTCCCCAGCGCCCCTCTAAAGCTGTCATCGAACCCCCGAAGGAGCACTGTCAAGAGCTCCTACAATAACAGAAACACCCCCTTCCCATCACACACACATACACACACACACGCACACACATGCAGACACACAAACACATGTACATGCACACGCACACACAGAAACACCAACACACTAACATACACATGTCCACAAACAAACACACAAACACACGCACATGTACACACACATGCTCATAAACACACACACAAAAACACACACATGCACACACACATGCACGCAAACACACACATGCACGCAAACAAACACACAAACACACACTCATGCGCACACACATGCCCACAAACACACACACACACACAAACTGTACATACACACAAACACAAATGCACGCACACACAGTATAAACACACATGCATTCACAGTACACACACACACAAACACACACACACACACACACAAACACACACACACACACACACACACACACACACACACACACACACACACACACACACACACACACACACACACACACACACACACACAGATAAATGTATACATAAACTCAATGTGAGAGTGAAAGGTCACTTTCACTCCTTTAAAAAAACAGGATGGAAGTTATGTGGGAAAATGCTTCTTATTGTACACACCCGTCGCCTCAGATCTGTACGTAGCAATACGTGGGTACCCCTCACACAAACGGTCTTCCTTTTCGGACCACATTGAACCTATTACTGTAAAGTCTATCTAAACGGACTGAGGCGGAATGCCTGTTTGAAAAGAAAATGATTGCATTTTTTGACATGGGATTTCTATAGTCGCTGATCGTGAGAACATAGTTTATTATCTGATCCCTGGAGGGAGACAGATCTATGAGCTCAACCGAAACACCAAAGATGGATGTCTGGAATCTCACTTTCACACTAGGGGACCTCAAGTTCAAGTTTAGGTTCCTGTAATGACCACACAACCTAGGAAGTACAGTATGTTGGCACAGTTCTGCTCAACATAAACGACATACCAACTGAGGCCTACAGCAGGAGGACATGGTTCAGGAGGCTGCAGGCCTCAGGTTGTTTGTCTCACAATATGTCAAATTGTATTGTTTTAATAATGAAGAAATGTCAGATTGGGTTTTTCATAACTTCAGAAATTGCATGTGCAAATTCACTAATTGTAAGCAATGACTCTTGCCCGGTTTGTAAATTAATACTTGGTCACAAAAGGTGTGTTCAATCAATAAGATAATCTTTCAATAAGATAATCATTTTTATTTCATATGTAGGGAACGAGTTCTCACTCTCTCAGTCTCTTCGACACACGAGCACACATAGCTAGACACACACACGTACGCACGCACGCACGCACACACACACACACACACACACACACACACACACACACACACACACACACACACACACACACACACACACACACACACACACACACACACACACACACACACACACACACACACACACACATACACACACACACACACACACCACACACAAACACACACACACACACTCACATATATATACACAAGAGAGGCCATGACACCCTACAAATAAATATTGCATGAGTGCATATTATTTTCTCTTTTATTTTCTCCATTATTAACCACACCAACCCCGCCCTGATAATATGAAAAAATAAAAAGTTGAAGGGGCCCCCTTGCATCTGCTTTTTCACTGCCGCTGCGGTAATCCGACACAGACGTTTGCCAGGCCTGCCGTCGACACAAAAGGAACGGGAGGAAGGGAGTATTCCTTCATTTTCTTGCTCCTTGTCCACGTTCAGTCTGTCTGCCATTAGATGCTGTCGTACAGCTGCAGCAATATAATCCATAAGCATTGCTTCACTCAGGAATGGCCTGGTCGTGCAAGGGTCAGTAACTCACCCCTCCAGAGCCTATAAGGGACAGCCCCAGTGCCTTCTGGGGTATGGGAGTTTGTACTAAATTATGACGTTGGATGAAGGAAACGTTCCAACTTAATGTGTAGGATTATCGTGCATATGTTAGCACGCTATGTCCCAGGCTATGCAAACCATAGCTACTCTATGACTTTAAACAGATGCATCTATATCCTTAGATAAAGGATCTCTTAATATAATATGAGTTACAATTATAATAATAATAATAACAGTAGTAGCAAAAATAGATGCAAATTAAGATACTCTAGATACTCAAATGAAAATATGCAATCGTCCCTGTAGTTCTCACACACACACTCCAATGAAGGTGGCTGCATGGGGTGATTACATTTCTGCTCGAGGCATTTGAAGCTACCCTTAAAACCCAGGGCTTTGTTTATCCTTACACTAAACAGTTTCCCTTCTATAGCCACTCTCGCTCGGAAAAGCACATGTTTCCCCAGCCGTGTCCAAACTGAATAAGTGGGAACAGCTAAATAGTGTAGATGCATGATTAGAGAGGCCCCCTAATATCTAACATGTGGCTAAACATTCCAACAGTTAAAGATGCATTTAAGAAAACACAAATTCGGTCTCATGCACCAAAAATGATTAGCCATAATCAGGGAATTGCTTGTAAATGCTACATCTTTTCCGGTTGGCGGCAAACTCTTTGATGTCGTTATTGAAAGATGCAAAACCTGTATTCTTTGTTGCCGTGCCCACTTATATGCACGCTCACAGAGGGTCAACAAGAGCGAGTCACGTCAATCCAACCTTACACACTTATGTCCAGCCTCCCTAACGACCATCTGCTCTTGCGTGACATGTCATCTCATATTCTGTCCATTCTTCTCTTCTCAGCCGACATGTCTTAGAGCGATCCGGCCCATATCCTGTGCATTAAAGGAGCCAGGATGTTTCTGTTTCTCCTCCTTCTTCTTCTCTTTTTTCCCCCTTCCTCCTCTGCCTTGTTGTCCCAGTACCGAGGGAAGTCCTGGGTGGAGGTCCAATCATTCCAGTTTCTAGTGAGATGCAGTGATAACGCGGGCAGGTTGATTGCCGTGTGGGGCCACGTTGAGGAAAGGGTGCGGTGAGCACCCTCAATTACAGCGCCGCCATTTAAAGAGGCCAGCGCCACTAGATAAAGCAATTAGCCAGGGAGGCTGGGTTTAGAGGGGAAGCATGACGTCACGTGTCAGTCATGGCCTTTTACGCCCAAAACGCTTTGATGTAATGCTGTTCATTCTTGGGTTTCTCTGGCATCTGTTCATCATCGTATAATAGTCTGTTCATTTCAAATAGATATAGGGCCCTAACTTGCCTCCGGCGCAATTGACTTTCTCACTGGCGCATGTGTCGTTGCTAGTTTGCAACTGGCGCAGAGCATTCTTTTCCCTCCTCCGCCACGTGAACACATATTTTCTTGACACAGACATCGTGTACATGGCCATAACTTTTAGGATTGATGAGTATTTGATCGTGAGAAAACATTGTTTTACTGCGAGTGAGTGTTAAAAGTAATGAATTAATGCGGGCGTGCGTTTGTGTACGTGTCCAATAATTAGTGAATGCGGGCGCGTGTGTGTGCGTCTATCTGTTTAAACGCACGCAAACTAAACACGTAAAGCATAATACAGGCCATGGCAATGTATATTAACGGGGGGACACATGCATATTAGGAACACAAGTCGATAACGATAATGCATGCAATACTGATAAGAAACAATGTTTATAATGTATTGCGTGTATCATTAAATAGAACCACAGTTTCCGCATATCATATTTGTGTTAAGTTTTGCCGAAATTTATTTGAGGACTCAGTTTCAGCACTATTTCTGTTACAATTCACAATGGATGCCATCATGCATATTTCTAGCTAGCAGCATCCTGGGATCCTTTGCTTGGGTTATCGTCATCATTACAGGAAACTTGAAAGTAAAGAAAGAATTTTCTATGTGTGGGAGCACGGAAAGGTCCCAGAGCTCTACACAAAATCGTCTCATAAACACTCCTCCACCACCTTTTACATTAAGCCAGTTGCAGCAGCTGTGTTGCATATCCGACACAGAGGCTTAGACAACATCTCGGTTGCCTGAACATGGGTGCCTTTGGGACTCGGTACAGATCCAGGTGAAGGGGATGGTTGAGTCAATACTGAGCACATGTGCCAACAACAAACTGTTGTTGGCACATGTGCCCAGAACCCTTTCGCTTTCTGCGTTTCCTTGTTTTCTATATTTCGGGAAAAAAATTGCAACAGTTTACACCTGTGTTACGTTTCCACGTTCCCAGTTGCACCAAGGCTGACAGCATTCATTCTTCTGGACTGAATAGACTGGAAGTTAATGATCTATCATGTCTGTACTAATAAGGTTACTTTGCCACCATAAGCAAAGTACTTGTACTCTGTTGATATCCATGGAGAATGAAGGAGGTTTCTCATTCCCACTGAAGCTGTGGTGGGCAGGTGGCTTGCTCCTCGATCAGGTAAAGGTCGGGCCGGAGAGGACTCCCCCGTTACCGGATGGTGAACAGCTGGAAAGGCTGGACTACAGTAGTTACACAATCATTTCATGGTAAAAAACACAGATCACTTTTAACCCTCTAATTGAATGAATGCATGCATTCCAATAATATCATAGACACCAATTAGAATATTTGTCACAGTGTGTCCATATTCATCAATTACACTTTAATATTCGCAGCTTTAATTTTCACTCTACAGTTTTTTTCGATTGCTTGAACACTATAGACACATGCTTAGACCAAAGCAACACAACTTGAAGTTTTTGTTTCTATACCTTAAACACATGTAACCATTCCTTAAACAAAAGCGCTGCTTTGCACTTTAGTTGCAATTGTGCAACACACTTGCTCCTTTCTGCAACACACTTGCACCTGCACACTACACACTATTTCATACATAAGACACATAATTCAAAAAGGACGTCTCATTGAGCCATTGGGAAAACACATCTATTCAAAATCCTAAACACATTGGTTAATTGAGAATACTTACTTACACACCTTAAAACACTTTCTTCCAAAACTGAACACCAATCAGCCAGCTGCAAAAAGGCCTCAGTTAAGC
>NC_079432.1:16222771-16332771 GCF_026213295.1 Gadus chalcogrammus | reverse complement strand
TAAAAATAACAAATGTGTGTGTTATAATATAAATGTGAAGATGTGAATGGCATCTTCACTGTGTTCAACCATGTTTTAAAACGATGCACACGTTCCTGTCAGGCTGTTAGCCATGTGATAGTCTGCAGCTGGGGCTCATGGCTTAATTGAGCCACACCCATCCTGGAGGTCCTACAGTAGAGTTCTAGACTGGAGGGAGTCTTGAGTTGTGCAAGTGAAATTACATCTATTTTTAACACATATCATCTATCTAAGTATTATTTTAAGCAAAAATTAGTTCAACAACATTGTGCTTCAAGGAAATTATTTATTCAGATTTGGTGGCAGTGGAGGATTCCTCTAGCCGAGTGGAAGAGACCCACATTTCGAAAAACATTGTTCAAGGTGGTCCTCAGCGAAGGTGAGCAGAGAGACAAAGTGTAACCGGTTATATTCCTTCTTGAAACAGGCCTCAGGTCTCTTTCTATGTTTCTCTTCCATCTGGTCTCTGGTTACTTTCTCAGAGGCACAGCCACGCAGCGTTCGACCAGTAGGAATGTTGGAGAGGCACCAGCCTGCCATTCCACCAAGAAGCTCCATGACCCCCCCCCCCCCCCCCCCTACACACACACACACGCACGCACACACTCACCCACACACATGCACACGCACACACTCACCCACGCCATGCACACCGACACAAACACATGCATGCGTACACATTTACACACACACACACACACACACACACACACACACACACAAATGCACACACGCAAATGTACATGCACACACACATACATGCTCCCACACATATAAATACACACATATTCAAACTCATACACGCAGCCGTGCGTGTAGACACACTAGCTGCTAGCAGGAGTTCGGAGGCTACCTCCTACCCACTCCCCACACAGTAGAAAGAAACTACTGGTCCTTCTGAGGAGTGATCAGATGATGGGGGGGGGGGGGGGGGGGGGGGATGCGTGCGGAGCCCACCTTTGCATGAGAAGCAGAAAAGCCTGAGCAAACACAGGCGCAAGGAGGAATGTGTTTGAGACGAAAACATATAAAGTGCATGCAGGGAGGATAAGTGATGGACATGGGATGGAGAGCAGATCTCTCCGGCACGCCTCGAGGTCATAACACGCTTGTGATCAGGAGAACGGGGACTAGCGCTATCTGAATAGTAGTGGTTCATATGTTATGAAGCACTGCATCGCTTTGTTTTAACAGCATGATTCATCTTCAATGTAGCTGCATTAGAGATCTTCATGGAAGGAGAAAGGGAGAGTGTGGTGGTTTAAACATAATTGGACATTGGAGATTCCCAACTTAAAAGTCCAAGTTTTTATTTAAAACCTACATCTAATTGTGTTTGCTGGAATTGCTAGAATATTAAAATATTTACAATTACCAACATAGGGAAGAGCTGGATCTCCCCCGTAAACGATCACATATGAAGCCCCATGCGTTCACATTGAAGGCTAGGAGAGAGACCATTTTAAGATTAAAGCCTCAAATATGCTGCTGACCCTAAAGGACAAGAGTGCAATGAAGCCATCCGTCATGTCCTACTTTAAGTCTCCAAAGGCCTCTGCCCTGCACTCTCACGGCGAGGTCTGCACCCGATAGATGCGTCTCGTGTGTACGGCCCGCTCGCCTTTCAAAGCGCCGCCGATGATATGCAAAGCCTCCGTAAAAGCGGGCGGTTACGCAACGGCACGCAGGGGCCAGAGGAGACGGAAGACAGAGAGTACATTTGCAGCGGATGAATTGTTTGTTGTTGCAAAGGAAAAATCTGTGCTCTGCGACGGCGGACTGTGAGCAAGTGCAGATAAATGTCTTAATAGTCCTCCTGGAATGTGAAGTTCACTGGGAGGCCAGATCACTGCTCTGATTGGAGGGGATAAAAAGAAGACTTTTACCAGAAGTATTTGTGAAAAACGATAACTATACTAACATTTATATTAATCAAGCGTGTGTGATGTTATCTAACGATTATGCTCAAAGAAAAGATTAAAGAGAGAAGAGGCAGCCAGGCTGTTGTTATTATATATTACTGGAGCTAAGAGAATGTTTCTTCAAGTCTTCACCATGCTATACTGAGAGTGAAGAACCGCCAATCACATTGACACAATGTAAATAGGATGTCCTCACATCAGTGCTGTTCTGAGTGTATTTAATAAAAAAGATTTCAATGCAGCTAAGTATGTCCTGCATAACTTCAAACACCAATGGATATGGATAATACTATCCACAATGGGTTGCAAAGTTCACCAAGTGCTACCACAGTACCTTTAAATCTCCCTTTGTAATCCAACAAGAAAACTGTTGGTAAACAATGCACAATGCACACCGTTGCAATGGGAGGGCTCTGTTTATTTCACTTTGTCGTAGAACAAAACCAAATATATTCTTGGAAAGCTCTCGTCCTGCAGAGTAACATATGTGAGTTTTAGCAGCAGAGCTCCAGCGCTCACGACCTATGAACCCTGAGAGCATGTCACACGGGCAAGCATCCAACCTCGGCAATAAAATAGGCGACCCAAAGAAGGTCAACCGTGTCGAACAGCTACACACATCTTCTTTTAGAGGAGAGCTTTAATGGCGGGCTCCTACTTAGGCCAACGCAGGTCTTTCTCCTAGTATAAATTAACCCAAAGTTCACATAATATCACCCACACATTAACAACGCACATATGTGTCAACATATGTGTCATGTTTCATACTTTGAAATGCTTTTGCTTTGAAGAGGTTTTCAGAGGGTCTGTTGGGTCTTCTGCTGGTTCCCCAGCAGGACAGATCAATAGCAGCTGGCCGAAGGTAAGCCTGTCCCAAGGGGCAAGGTCTTCTGATAAAGGCACGACCTCGTGGTCAGCTCAAACCGCGTGCTTCAGTTGAACAATGACAACATTTAAAGTACTGTATCTCTGTATCTGTTTGGGTGGTGGGTATGTGTGTGTTTGTGTGCATGTGGGTTTATGCAATGCGTGTGTCTGTGCGTGTGTGTGAGTGTGTGCCTTTGTTCATGCATGTACGTGAAATAGAGAGAGTTGGGGAGTGGGGAGGGAGGTAGTAGAGGCACAAGTAGATGGTTGAGAGAGAGAGAGAGAGAGAGAGAGAGAGAGAGAGAGAGAGAGAGAGAGAGAGAGAGAGAGAGAGAGAGAGAGAGAGAGAGAGAGAGAGAGAGAGAGAGAGAGAGAGAGAGAGAGAGAGAGACCCTAAGTGAAGAGCATGTGTTACCACTCAATGTTTGGAAGTTATTTTAAGCAGGTCTGGGAACAGGTCCACCAAGCTAGTCTCCCAGACAAAGAGTAAGTTGCGGTGCTGGCAGTGATTGTATTTTGCTTTCATTGATGAAGCTCCCGGCCCCATTAAGGGATCTCTGGCCTGGGAGTCGATGTGTTAGGAGGCCCCGGGTCATCAGCCAGCACACCGTGGGAGCTTATTGGATGACAAACGCTTTATGACAACAGTAGATTTACATTCCTCATTCAGCTCTGGATTTCCATTAACAGGGTTAAGACTAGTATTTAAAACTTGCAGATCTTCAAAAAACATTTTTGTTACATTGAAACTTTCGTCCAAATCCCAAAGTACAGATGAGTAGGATTCACGTTGTTCAAAAAGCTGAATATGTATCATACTTTCATCAATCTGTGTGTGATAAGGGATACTCAAGCCAAGGTAAACTCACACAGATTCAACCCAGCCGTTCTTCTCCCTGTTTAAGGTGGGTTGGTTTAAAACTAACCCAATAGCCTACATGTCACAGTATTGCAACTTTGATTTTCCACTATCAAAAGCTAAAACAATAGCCCTTTCAGATGATTGGATGATACACTGGGTTTATCAACGATGCTGGCTGCCCAATCACGCTCACTTAAATGATGATCTCCCTTCAATGGAAGGGAGGGCTTTCATGAAAAAAGTGCTATTGTATGAGCTGTTAAATATGTGTATTAGGGAATAAATAAGTCATCAATTGTAGTGGTTCAAAACTAAAACCCCCACTGCCTGTAGAGTGCTTTGATTGCAGACTCCAGAGAGAGGATGCCCATCCCTTGTGTCCTCAGTCCAATCCGTGTGGCAAGGGGGAGGGGGGGGTGTGTTCAACTGTGGGGGGCAGGTGGGAGGGGGGACAGAGCGGCTCCAGCAGCTCTGTCATTGGTCCCTGCAAAACCTGCACCAATTTAAAACTAGACAGCTACCCCTGCCTCGGGTGTCACACCAGTCCAGACCCCTGGCAGGGATACGTAGATAAGGAGGCCGGAGGAAGACGTCTGTGCGTCGGTGTGCGTGCGAGCGAGAGACAAGAGAGAGGTGAGAGACAGAGAGAAGACCACAAGACAGCAGCACAGCAGTGAACACTCAGGGGGACGTCGGGATGCCTGCCTACGCCACCACCATGAGGATAAAGTTCCCCGTCCTGGCGCTGGGCCTGGAGGTCGTCACCATCATCCTGTTCGCCTTGTTCGCGGAGTACGACGACGGCAAGGGCCACCACCCTGAGCCCGGCAACTCCACCCCCCACGCCGCGCCGGAGGACCCCATGAGCCTCTACCCCAGTGAGTCTCTCTAACCGTGGGGCGGGAGGGTGATGGGATCATTGCTGGTTATTTTCATGGGTTTCAAAAGGTGCTGTCCAAAAAACCCGCAGCTGGCCTGGGTTTGTCATGGCTCTCACAGTCCCCATGAGAGCCATGGGACAGCGATAGGGTAATCATTAACGGTGTCTGCACTATTTGAGTTTGTTTTCCAATGGACAGTGCAGAACGTGAACGTGGTACACACTGAGAGGTGCCATGTGACGCTCATTTGGCTCGCAGTCTAAAGAAGTCATTTAAAAAAACTGAAATTAATTTGACTTAAAAACAAGATTGTGCGATGTACTTGTGGTTTGAAAACATGGCTGGTAGACCATGACTGGTCTGCAGGGTAAGATAAGGGCTGTCACGTGGGGGTCCGCTTGTTGTCCACTAGTTACTTCTACAGACACACACACACAAACACACACACACACACACACACACACACACACACACACACACACACACACACACACACACACACACACACACACACACACACACACACACACACACACACACACACACACACACACACACGCACACACAGAAAGCGCTCAACAAGCTACAGCACAGAGAGGGCCAGCTGCAGGCCCCCAGTGTAGGAGACACACTTGGTTAAGCAAAACAAAAAACACATGTCAACACTTTAAAATAGTCTTCACACTACAGGGGCGGAGGAAGGGGAAGCCATTATCATACTTACATGTCAAGCAACTTTTGCCAAGATGTGTAAAGATCAGCGCCACTACTCAAAGACCTTGTACCGGGCGTTGACCTGCGCATATGCGAAGACGCGCGGATCTCCAAGAACTTCCGTCGCTGCAGGAGGTGGCGGCATGTTATCGCTAATTGGTCAAACGCGGAACTATTTTTAAAGTTGTTATGTTTATCCGTGAATTATTTCAAAAGTGGAAGAGGCTTCGAATAAATACCTATTCTTTTCAATCAAATGCATTTAGAAATAATTTATATACAACTTCTGAAAAACTTGTTTTTCAGAAGTTGGAGGGGACATGTCCCCTTCGTCCCCCAGGGATCTGCGCCCATGCGTAGACCCGCAGGCCGCCCTGTGTCTCAGAGCCCCGGCGCGACTCTTCGTGAGCTTGGGGCAGGCAGTAGGCTGAATTCATCTTAACCCTCGGTTTGTAATCCCCTGTGAGAACCCCCAAATGGCATTCAACGTTTGATTCAATATCACACCTAAATCCTGTAATGTTTGTGAGAATGTCATATTTTCCATTAAAAGTCATGCAGGCCTATTTCATCGCATCATTCCAGATGCTAGCTAAATGCTTGCTGAAGGATTTAACATTCAGTGTTCAATTTAGCTTCAATAACACAGATAGTGTTTCTTGGGAACGTTTTTGGCAGACCAAAATCTAAAACGGTTTGCCCCCCATTGCACTCTTAACCAATCCTGGAAGGGGGGGGGGGGATCCCCAACGCTGCGTTCTTTCTGAAGATTTCTTCCTTTCTAATTATTAAGATTTTGTTTCTTGCCCTTTAAGGGGCTAGGCTATGCTCCTTTGAGAGTGTTTAAGGGTTATACAAATACGAAGGAATTGAATTGAATCAAGAAGAAGATTAATCAGATGAAGTGTGAATAGCAATGAGCAAAGTGCAGAGGAATAGAAAACAACTCTATTCCAATTGAGATTCAGTATCACTCTACCTCTCTGTTTTTTATATTTATCATCACTGCTCCCTTTCTTAGCCAGATTTATATTTCGGTAAATATACGATAACGATTATGATTGGGATAGACATTAAACTTTGTAACATCTCTACCATACAACCGTCTTTTAAGAAGACCGTCTGGTATAACCTGGGTGCCATGGCAACTGAAACGGGCTGCATTCTAAACCCTCCACTGCTCACTCTCCAAACAGTATCTGGATGTGCGGTTTGAAGCAAGCCCTATTGTAGACATGTAACATAATGCGTACACCTGTCTTCAGTATTTTCTGGTTAAAACAAACATAGAACAAGGAGAATATACACCGTGTTTTTCACAAATCATAGTTAGTTAAAATCATTTCTAAAAGTAAAAGTCGCTTTAACTTATGATGTAGCATCGCATGATGCCTCGGGCCATGCAAATTGAAAAGCTATAATCAACAGCAGCAATTGAGAGTTAGCCAATAGTGTAAGTAAATAGTATGTACTGTAAATGCAAATCTTGATTACAGAAGCTTTTTGCATGGATGAGGCCTTTCCATCTCACAGCTGGCATTGGGGTGTTAAATATTAGATTGCAGATCTACCGTGCAATTTTTTGTGCACATTAGAACAAACATAACATGACTAGAACACACACACACACACACACACACACACACACACACACACACACACACACACACACACACACACACACACACACACACACACACACACACACACACACACACACACACACACAGTTCTAGATTTTTTGTCGGTTTTGCATGTATTTTTCTAGTTAATCGATAGAGACGTGAATCATCTTATTGTTTGTTTTGCTATTCATGCCTTTTATTATATTTAGGACCATGCTTTGTAGGTATGTGTCAGTGTTTCCTTATTGCAAACAAATGATGATGATGGACTGTACTGTTCTAGTAGAAAACCATTGGCACAGTCTCCAAATGATGATGGACTTTACTGTTCTAGTAGAAAACCATTGGCACAGTCTCCAAAAACGTTTCCAAAGTTTCAAACCGCCCCTCTCTTATCTCGACACTGCATGCTTAATGTTACTCCCCCGGTCCCCTCCTTCTCTGTTCCCTGTCACATGGGGGATTTGTTCCAGATGTCCCCCCCACCCCCCACCATACAATGATATACAATACAATAATATTGTATTTTACACAATATTTAATTACATTCTTTCAATAAAATAAATGGGACCACGTTCTTTTCCCTACGAGCCAGGCCTGGTCTTCATGAACTCCAGCAGCTACATGATCCAGCTGCTCTACAGACAACAAAGAGCTGGCCTCAAGCTGCGTGTTACCACAGCAGGGACTCACGCAAATAACACATTCCAGTGACAAGAGTGCCTTGAGATTGAGTTCAACCTCCTCCGATGTAGTGACAACTGGAACTAACAGGGACTAATGGGTTTGCGAGTTCCGTTCGCTTTGGGAGCCTTAAAAGGCGAGGGTTTATTGAGATCATGCAGTGTTAATGTTGACACGAGTTTGTGTGTGTGTGTGACCACAAAGCTGACAAGATCAGCAGGAATCACAGTCTCATTCACAACGTTATACTGAACCCACTATGCCCTGCATGGGACACATCCGTATTTGCAACGCTTTCTACTCCCTGGGGAACTCTCATTGCGTGGCAGTCCAATAATGAAGCATTCCAACAACAAAGTCAAAGAGCCTAGCCTTTGACCCACGATGGGGTCTACTCTGCGGGCCTCCGCGGCATCACATCAAGGTTTTAGTGCATGGAAATCGAGGTGGTGGGTCTGTGATCTCTGTGGTGTTTTTATGTAATGCTTTCATTGCGTGTAGGTGACACAATGATTGCACGAAAGCATTTGAAGGGACGTGATGGTGGAGCCAACGCCTTCTAACCTGGCGCGTGTCTCCAGTGTTCCAGGATGTCCACGTGATGATCTTCATCGGCTTTGGCTTCCTCATGACCTTCCTGAAGAGGTACGGCTTCAGCAGCGTGGGCGGTAACCTGCTGCTGGCCGCCTTTGGCCTGCAGTGGGGCCTGCTGACCCAGGGCTTCTGGCACCTGACGGACGGCAAGATCAAGATCAACATCTTCAAGTAGGTCAATTTCCTCAGGTGGACTGTCGGGGAAAAGTTAATGTTCTTTGGCGCAGGCCAATGAACCACTGATGTTAAAACGAACGACAGACCCCAGCATTAACATGGTCTTATGGCCCTTTGATTAGAAAAAGGGTTAGCCTTGGCCCCCTAAGTTGAAATGGTCTGGAACGGCCACTGCACGCAACACAGCCACTCCTCAGAAGGTGGTCTTTCAAAGATCACATTTGGTCAGCCTGCAAACATGGGGTGTTGGCATGCAGTCAACGTGAAAGCCTATACCTTCAGGATGACGTGTGACTGAGACGTTGGCGACTCACAGGATGCTGACCAAAATAACATGAACCTCATTTACATTTTACAAAGCTCACACGACAAGTCATATACAGGTCAAGACGAGCACAGCTCACAAATACAAAATGCTCCACACCAGGATCCAGAGCGGAACTTGCATAGCACTGATGGGGTAGTGTGGTGTTCTGTGTCCTTCTGTCTCAAGCCGCCATCGAGGGCAATGAGTGGAAAAAATGAGCTTACTAAAACTAGTGGGGAACGTCATGCGCGTTGTCAAGGCTTTTCAAAGAGTTACTTGTTTGAACACCTGCTTGGCCCGGAATTGCCCTAATTAGGGCCTTGCCAGCAAAGGCCTAACTACTGAGGCTGATAATTAATTCCATTTATAGAGCACTTTTTCAACAGAATCAAAGCGATAACTTTGTATGATAGAACTCAGATAAAAAAATGACAATACATTTACCCAGAAGATTGTTATTAATATCGTAGACGTTGATACTTTCCACTGCTGTCCCCTTTTCTTTGGGATTTGCCTCCGGCCTCATCTGTGTTACTCCTAACCCTCAATGACAGGATAATCAACGCAGACTTCAGCACAGCCACAGTCCTGATCTCGTTTGGAGCCGTCCTGGGAAAGACCAGCCTGGTCCAGCTGCTCATCATGACCGTGCTGGAGATCGGGATCTTCGCCATCAATGAACACCTGGTGGCTAACGTATTTAAGGTGAAGGACCCACTAACCCAGCATTCACAGAACCTGACATTGACCCATCGCTGTAGCATTGACGAGGCTTGCTTGCTGCACTCCTCCGACCCCTAGGCGAACGACGTAGGGGCCTCCATGATCATCCACGCCTTCGGAGCCTACTTTGGCCTGGCGGTCGCTCGGGTTCTGTACCGGCCTGGCCTCAAGAACGGACACGAGAACGACGGCTCAGTCTACCACTCTGATCTGTTTGCCATGATCGGTAAGGGACCGCACTGTTCTCAAGGCCACTGTTGTCGAGCTGTTACAACTAAATTCTGTCAAAGTAATATAGAGACTATAGACATATGACGACCATTCTCAATCCAGGAACCGTCTTCCTCTGGATGTTTTGGCCGAGCTTCAACTCCGCCATCGCCGAACCCGGCTACACGCAGCTGATGGCGGTGATCAACACCTACCTGTCCCTGGCGGCCTGCGTGGTCTCTGCTTATGCCATCTCCTGCCTGGTGGAGCACAAGGGCAAGCTGGACATGGTGAGGAGACGCCCAGGGGTCTGGTAATGCTGCCATGGCCAGAGTAAGCAATTACCATGAGGAGCTAGGACACAGCCTCATTCATGAGCAACGGGCCAGCTTCCCTTATCAGAGATGATTACAAATAGGATGCAGACATGGATGTGCGTGCGTGTTTGTGTGTGTGTGTGTGTGTGTGTGTGTGTGTGTGTGTGTGTGTGTGTGTGTGTGTGTGTGTGTGTGTGTGTGTGTGTGTGTGTGTGTGTGTGTGTGTGTGTGTGTGTGCTTCCTTTCACGTCAGACACCCTAGCCCATCACAGTGTCCGACCCACCCAATGCAACACAATGTGAGGAATGTCACGTAGGCACATTGATGTGTTTTTTTCTTCTTCTAATGACTGCACATTACACTTTAGGTCCACATTCAGAACGCGACCCTGGCTGGGGGCGTTGCCGTCGGAACCTGCGCTGACATGAACATCGGACCCTTCGGAGCCATGTTGATTGGATTTGTGGCGGGAATCATCTCCACTCTGGGCTTCAAATACTTGTCTGTGAGTGAACCTCAACGGATAAGTTAAAAAAGATTAATGAATCTATGAATGTTGATTCATAGATTGATACAAAATACAAATAATTGTAATGCTGTTATCCTGGTCGCAGCCCATTCTGGCCGCCAAACTGGGAATCCAGGACACGTGTGGCGTCCACAACCTGCACGGCATGCCTGGGATCCTGGGCGGCCTGGCCGGCATCGTGGCCGTGGCCCTTGGGAAAAAGGAGTAGGTACACACACCTCTGAGGGCTAACCCGCTCACCACGCTTCTCGCATGCTGCTTCTCCATGTGTTTAACAGACTTGCATGGAAAAGCAGTAAGCTTACAGACACATGTGTTCTGATTTGTAATCCTGCACCAGCCGACCTTCCAGATCGTGAATAAAGCACACCCATCCATGAATCAATCTTATGAATGGATTTTTTCTCGATAACTCCTTTTGGACCCCGACATAGTAGCCGTCTCAAAATGATTAACTATAGCTGTAGCTGCAACTCGAGCCACTAGAGGCTGCTAGAGGTAACCTTTTCAGGTTGAAAAGGACGATTAGAATTTCCAAAATCTTTCGTTTGTATTTTGTTTGATTTTGTCTCTTGTTTGTTTTCAGCGGTAAAGCTGCCATGCAAGCAGCTGCTCTGGCCTCATCACTTGGATTTGCTTTGGTCGGGGGCGTCATAACAGGTGTGTACACAAACAACATGATAGAGATATCCTGACAGTGTGTGAATTATTGCATCTAATGTAGTAATATAAATATAAATGTGTGTCAAGGTGTGAAAAGCATTTTCTTTTCCATTCCCAGGGTTCATCATGAAACTACCATTCTGGGCTCAACCTCCTGACCAAAACTGCTTTGATGACTCAATTTACTGGGAGGTAACTAAGAATGAATACACAGACAGAAAACCACTCAAACAAATTGGCCTACATGATTGCTTCTCCTCGGGTGTAAATATACTGAAAGGAAATATGTTACTCCTTTAAAAAGCATGATTCATGCAGTATTAGGCAATATAAATCACAGAAACTGCTTTTTTAAGCCACAATTACCATCCCTCATTATTTTGTCCTATTAAAAATCAATACACCCCAAGAGCTTTGTAAGTAATGAACACATCAGGCGTTCCCATTGTTGGTTCATAAGAGATGACACGGGGGGTCAGGCTGAGTGAAAGCCCAGTTTGATAACCACCACCGTAGCAGGTCAATGTTATTTTCCAAAAACAAGGAAAGAGCCTTTAATATGCTTATACAACATATTATTCTGCGGTGCTACAAGCGTATAAATGTTTTAATCAAACTGATTGAGAACCGTTAAGAAGCCGAGGGGTCCCATCATTGAGAAATAAGTGACAGCCTTGAAGCGTTATTGACCAATCAGGATCAAGCAAGAATACTGGCGTATAAGCAACCCCTAATGAACGCCCCTGTGCACCAGGTACCTGAGGAGGAGGAGGAGCACGAGGAGAGCCTGACAGCGGAGCACTACAAGAACAAGGCTGAGGTGTAGACCTCTGCTCTACCGCCTCCGGTCCGACCCCAAGATGACCGCGGTGGAGAGCAAACGAATGAGCAGATTCACCAGAGCCATTACAAAAGAAATGTCACATGATCAGTAACAGCAGAGTGACATAAACGATTCACCAGAGCCATTACAAAAGAAATGTCAGATGATCAGTAACAGCAGAGTGACATAACCGTTGTGATTTCTTAATTTCACATATATTCAGGTATTTCAAGTGTGAATAAACTCTTTCAGGGTATTTTTTTATCAGGAGGTTTAGTATCAGCGCTCATGTACAAACCACTGTTGGAAACAGACGCCATTCTTTTTGTATGACTTTTTTAAAACTTTTTTTCTATTATCATCCAAAAGTGTAAAAGCATGTTTTATGCCATTAGTATGGTTTTCTTAACTCTTTAATACATTGTTTGCTATGACACAAAACTGACAAATGTGCAAAACCGATGCCATGCCTCCTATTTTTTGTATGTGAAATCGTAAGGCAAGCTTAGGCCTGTGATGGCAGGCTGCTTCACTGGAGCCCTCTCCTGCTGATTGGAGACCAAACTCAACCCAACCCGGTCTGAGCAGGGTAGTGATAGTAACTCAATAACACTTTTCCCAATAAATAAACCTTCATGTGGCTCATTGTCTATCGTTACATCTCTATTAACCTGCCCCATTGCTTAAGCCCTCTTTGACTTCTGTGTTTGTTCAGTGTTCTTTTCTTCCGTACTCCATTACTTTGATATGTTTGTATTTTCCTATGTACAGTGATAGGTTTTACAGTGAAATGGACATGGTAACATATTAAAGAAGAGAGATCATGATGCTGTTGCGCGAGTGTTGAGTTGGGCCGTGTCGGAGTGGAACATCAAAGAGGCAGGGCCGGTTCAAACCCACTATGAATAGAATTGATTAGTTGTTCATTGATCAGACCGTCTATGATGTGCAGCAAAACAGCCATACATTTTGTTTCCTTTTTTTACACAAAGTGTGTGCTTATTTTGTAGAGCCACTAATATTGTCACATTAAATGTGTTTTTATACAATACTAGTGAGCTTGTTTGTTTGAGATAAGAAATATCTATATTATTCTGAAATATATGTATTATGTGCTGATGCATGGAAATTCCCATTCATCTTTTTAAATATTAGACGTACCCCTCAATTTTCAGTCTCTTTTTGTTGTGCAAGAGAGAGGTAGAACCCTAGGCCTACACCGGCCCACAAGAGACACAGGGAATTGAGGTTGTTTTTCTCAAAATGCTGGAATTTTTATTATTTCTCTAAATATTAATCCTTAAAGGCACCCGGTGCAACTTTATGTAAACATTCAATGAAAAATAAACATTCAATTTCTAGTCTTTTTTACACGTAGTAAGTTTCAATAACTCCATACCATTACATATCGACATTCAAGGAGCAAAGATGAGACGTCGTTGTGTGGTGAGAACTGATAGAAAATCATAAACAACAACAATCGCCGGTGGGGAGAAGCCATTTTTCCATTGACTGGAAGCCTGCTTTATTTATTGTAGGTTACAAAAAATAAAGAAAATGGCGGCATTGTTGTTGTTATCGATTTTCTATCAGTTCTCACCACACAACAACGTCTCATCTTTGCTGCTTGAATGTCGGTATGCAATGGTATGGAGTTATTGAAACTTACTACGTGTAAAAAAGACTAGAAATTGAATGTTTATTTTTAAGCCTCGAAAGTTGCACTGGGTGCCTTTAATGCCTAGAATTATTTGAACGGGTCTCATGGACCAGTGGTTCTCAAATGAGGGAACTAGTACCCCTATGGGTACCTTGGAGTACTGCAGGGGGATAGAAAAAAAAATAAGCTTTACTGTTTTATTTTCACCCTGAGCCAGTTTAAATTCTGAAAGCTAGACAATATAAAATCAAGAAAATTGACAAGTGGTTGAAATGTATTTCTGAAAACAAGGACAAAGGACAATCCATGAAAAAGACATCCAGAAAAAACAATATGTCGAGCGAGCGAACGTTTTGCAACTCACCATAGCTGCGAGTGAATGCCACTCAACCCTGTAAACAATCGTCTGTAAATAATATTACAAACGAAGTAATAGTATGAAATAATCCCAAATATCGAATACGCTAACTTGTCCCGTTGGGGGACATTTTATATCCCATAATGCAATATGGTTTGTTTCTCCCAGAAAGGAAGTATATAACCCTAACCTCTAGTTCCCCTAGTGGCTGCAACCCGCAACCTCTCCCATTTGTTTTGGTCTATCAGAGTGGTTCTCAAACGTTTTTTTCTACCACCCCCTTCACCGGCATAATTTTTTTATTTTATATATGCGTTATATTTGGTAATGAACATTAGAATGGTGAAAATAGGCTTGCTTAACATTTAGTGAGAAACATGGGCCGTTTCATACAACTGTTGGCTAATCTCTCCCCTAAAGAAGCACAATGCCATGGGAGGGTCAGAGCATGTAGAGGTGAATCCCATTCCAATATATTCTTCCTGAAACTGAAGACATATTGTTTTTTCTGGATGTCTTTTTCATGGATTGTCCTTTGTCCTTGTTTTCAGAAATACATTTCAACCACTTGTCAATTTTCTTGATTTTATATTGTCTAGCTTTCAGAATTTAAACTGGCTCAGGGTGAAAATAAAACAGTAAAGCTTATTTTTTTTTCTATCCCCCTGCAGTACTCCAAGGTACCCATAGGGGTACTAGTTCCCTCATTTGAGAACCACTGTTCCATGAGACCCGTTCAAATAATTCTAGGCATTAAAGGCACCCAGTGCAACTTTCGAGGCTTAAAAATAAACATTCAATTTCTAGTCTTTTTTACACGTAGTAAGTTTCAATAACTCCATACCATTACATATCGACATTCAAGGAGCAAAGATGAGACGCCGTTGTGTGGTGAGAACTGATAGAAAATCGTAAACAACAACAATCGCCGGTGGGGAGAAGCCATTTTTCCATTGACTGGAAGCCTGCTTTATTTATTGTAGGTTACAAAAAATAAAGAAAATGGCGGCATTGTTGTTGTTATCGATTTTCTATCAGTTCTCACCACACAACAACGTCTCGTCTTTGCTGCTTGAATGTCGGTATGCAATGGTATGGAGTTATTGAAACTTACTACGTGTAAAAAAGACTAGAAATTGAATGTTTATTTTTAAGCCTCGAAAGTTGCACTGGGTGCCTTTAATGCCTAGAATTATTTGAACGGGTCTCATGGACCAGTGGTTCTCAAATGAGGGAACTAGTACCCCTATGGGTACCTTGGAGTACTGCAGGGGGATAGAAAAAAAAATAAGCTTTACTGTTTTATTTTCACCCTGAGCCAGTTTAAATTCTGAAAGCTAGACAATATAAAATCAAGAAAATTGACAAGTGGTTGAAATGTATTTCTGAAAACAAGGACAAAGGACAATCCATGAAAAAGACATCCAGAAAAAACAATATGTCTTCAGTTTCAGGAAGAATATATTGGAATGGGATTCACCTCTACATGCTCTGACCCTCCCATGGCATTGTGCTTCTTTAGGGGAGAGATTAGCCAACAGTTGTATGAAACGGCCCATGTTTCTCACTAAATGTTAAGCAAGCCTATTTTCACCATTTTAATGTTCATTACCAAATATAACGCATATATAAAATAAAAAAATTATGCCGGTGAAGGGGGTGGTAGAAAAAAACGTTTGAGAACCACTCTGATAGACCTAAACAAATGGGAGAGGTTGCGGGTTGCAGCCACTAGGGGAACTAGAGGTTAGGGTTATATGCTTCCTTTCTGGGAGAAACAAACCATATTGCATTATGGGATATAAAATGTCCCCCAACGGGACAAGTTAGCGTATTCGATATTTGGGATTATTTCATACTATTACTTCGTTTGTAATATTATTTACAGACGATTGTTTACAGGGTTGAGTGGCATTCACTCGCAGCTATGGTGAGTTGCAAAACGTTCGCTCGTCCACTTCCATACATTCATTTTAAATGTGGTTTAATCGTGTAGCTTGCTGGCTAGCTGAGGCTCGCACAGGGGCTTAGCTGTTATTCCAGGACATAGGATAGAAAAACACAGAAAATGAACAGTTTAAGAATGATATCTGGCCTCTTGCATGGTTATAAGTACGGCGTTATAACCTCACAATATTACGTATTCGTGGTTTGCATACTGTTAAGATACCTGCCCTCCCCAAGTCAACCAGTAGCCGACTAGCATCACGAATGTTCTTTCCCAGTCAGTCTCGCAGGCTCCCTACAGAGCTACGGTCATAGACATAATATTTCGAGGGACTTGATACATTTTTTCCCGGTGTATTCAGTCAACAAAGATGGAGTCGAAAGTAAGAAGTGAGTCGAGCTCAAGAACGAAAGAAAGAAGGAGATCCAGAAGCACTGGTGAGTGCAGCTGTTCCCCGGAGTCTGTGTGTTCGCACGCGGATAATGGGATGGCTCGATGTGTATCCTGTAAGCCACGTAGCTCTCAGGACTCAGGAGAGATGTCCAAATGGAAACAATAATTGGTTTTAGTACGATAAATCCCAATTACTTGAATTAAAATATTGCCTACATAGCTAACATTGCTGCAAATAAATGTTTATTATGTTTAGGTAATGTTTACTTGCAGCAGAGTGTAATAAGGAAGTGACTGTCTTTAGAAGTCATGTAGAGAGAGCATTGATCTTTCTGGGTGAATATGCTGGTAAGGGGTTTGGTAGTTGATTGCATTTTCAATGTTCTTCACAATGTCGATTATTAATTATTTTTCCAACCCTAGCTAATCTGTAATTGCACGATCTGCCCAATCGGGTCATCAACAAGTAGGTAGAAGAAAAGCTATTTATTTTAGCTGAAGATGTATTTGTTCAGTTGTATTTGTTTCCCTGTTCAGGCACAGAGAAAAGGAAGCGGAAACGAAGCCGCAGCCGGTCCTCCTCTTCATCCTCCAGCTCGTCATCGTCTTCGTCGTCCTCTTCGTCGTCCTCTTCTTCCTCCAGCTCGTCCAGCCGCAGCCGCAGTAGCTCCAGCAGCAGCAGCAGCAGCGGTGAGTGTGCACCCCTAAGAGCTGTCCACACCAGAACACTGTTCAGCGTGCGTTCATGTTTGGTCTGTATATTGGTTTTTAGTATGTGAAAATTTCACTCAAGCTTAAAAAGTTTAATAAAAATGTTTTGAGACATTTGTTATTATTATTTGTTATTTAAACAAACGTAAGGTGATCTTTTCAAAGTATTGACGTTTAAAATTGGTATTTAAAAAGGTGTTTTTCATTAATTTAAATAATTATTGTGTGATAAAAAATTTTGTTCAGATTCCCGAAGTAAATCCAGAAAGCAGTTAAAGAAAACGAAAAAGGACAAAAGAAAAAAGGTAAATTTTCTCCGTTGATACTGATTTCTCAAACAAATTGATGGCCCTGTCGATGTTTAATATATTTTGCTTTGCTTTTTGTGACAGGAGAAAAGGAAGAAGGAGAGAAAACGTAAACGGGAAAAAAAGGAGAAGAAAGAAAAAGAGGACAACTCTGGCCCTGTCAAGATTTCCAGGGTATTCTGCTCCTCATGCACTGATGCTTGTAATGCAGTGGGATTAATAAAGCAAGGATAACTATTTACGTTTTGGCAATAGTTTAGTTGTAGTAGTCCATTCAGTGCACCATGGTAGTATGCCTGATTGTTGTCCATTAAGTACGTCTGTGGAATCCCATTTCTAAAGTACACGCTTGTTTAGTTGTGCTCATGTACTAATTATCAGTCAGCAAACAGCTGTGCATCCAGTCCCCATAAATAAATCCCCTCTTTTTAATTTCAAGTTCTTGAAGGAGCGAAAGAATGGCAAGTACAGCATGATCTCGGGAAAGAAGATCAAGATGAAAGTTAAGAAGTCGAAGAAAGACAAACAGGTACACCAACGACAAGCCCTTGTAGTACTGTAGCCACAGCCTGTTTCAGGCTAAGTGTTTTGGTTTACATTTCCCGAATTCCTTATATACTCTTTGTTTCGTTTGTCCACCAGGAGGCGAAGAATCGGGCGGAGCTCCTTGATTTCCTCAACTCGACACTGTGACCGTGTAAACATTCACCCCCCCCCCCCCTCTACCGAGCTCAGGAGAATGAGCTCGCCCACGACTCTCGGACAATTAGTACAAAGGTGTTGTCACGGCAGCCGACAAAGCTGCGCCCAGGCAGCCCCAGCGCACCATGCCCCCGCCCGTCACTGTGGCTGGAGGTATTTCTCAGTGCAAGCAGAGGACCTGCTACCTAATGCACAGTTTGACTGGAGCCCGCTCTCACTACCGGTGACGTGGTAGGTTATCTATTGGTAATAAACGGGACGTCATTTTACTCCCTGACTAAAAGAGTGCTGTCTGAACGCATGATTACTCCTGTGGTTGCTATTCCCCTACTTTAAATTTGCTTCTGTACGCACATGTTTGGTTTATATGCGGTTTCGGTTTTATTAAGTTAATTGTTCAATTTTTTTAGCTAATTGTCTTAAGCTTCCATCAAAAGGTTGAGAAGTCTGCATCGTTTAGTGATCACACAGCATTATATGTCACGGTTCATACCGTTGTTGAGCGTCAGTTACAGACAGACGTGTTCCCACAGTGGACATGGTATCCTCCGTTCAGGTAGGTTTAGGCTGAGCAATCACAAAGCCTCCAATGTTAAACCAACTGTCATGTTTTATTTTAGATGGGTATATGTCTGTTGGATATTGTGTTGAAAAATGTGGCTTACCAAGTTTAAGAGACGAGACATGGTAATAAACTGCAGAATGACCCCCATAATACTGTGCAGTCGGATGATTTCAGACCCCACTCCTTTCTGTCTTCATTTGCGAACTGAAAAAAGCATGGCAGACAAAGCATGTGTCCTTGTAGCGCTGAATTTCTACGTGGCCTTGTATGATGAATGGTGGTTCGGAAAACCTTTTAGGGGACTTAAGAGGACGTATCCTAGTGTCTTCGCATACAGAAACGGTAGTGGAGATTAGCGTTTTAATGGCTTGCTGTATTTCACTACAAATCAGTTAAAACATCAAAGAGGATTCATTACTTACACATACATTTCAAAATTACACACATTTTTCATTGTATAGTGGCACACAAGTGTTGGGTATAAATTACATTTGTATTATATTATATATTAAGGTTAACTATGTATATCAAAAATAGTATTTCCAATCGTAGTCACCAAGACAACAGGTGAAGACGAGGCTTGCATTAACAGACGAGTTTGAAAACCCTTCAAATCCTCTGGGAACGCACTATAAAAGGTGTGAGTTACAACTGTGCTTTATAAAGACGCATGTTCCAATAGTTTGGACTTCATAGTGGCTCAAAAGGACTGCGGGATATCTGCTCCATTGTCCCGGTATCTTGCAACGATGGGAGCCAAGACAAAGTACGTGAGCCGGTCCCCCTGGCTTAGGGGTGCCCCGTCGTCACGACCCGTGACGGCCTCACATGGACACTACGGGGGGGGGGGGGCTCGGGCGTTCCAGGGTCCACGCGACGCTGTCTCAGTAGTCAGGCAGACTCCATCCCCTCTGGACCCGGCCGTCCCCCGTGTCCGAGCCCTTCTCCACGTCCTCCGACACCGTCTTGAGGTCTCCGCCGGCCTCGGCGTCGGCGGGGCCGGAGGTCAGGCCCACGGTGCTGCCGAAGGGGTTGATCTTGATGCGGGAGCGGAAGTTGACCAGCGACATGCTCATGGAGCGCTTGTTGTTCCACTGGCGGGTGAGGCGCCGCGTCTCCTCCTCCTCCCGGGCGCGGTCCAGCTCCTCCAGCAGCACGCCGCGGAACAGCCCCAGCACCTCCTGCGCGTCAGGCTGGTGGGCCCCCAGCGCCTCGCGGATCCTGCAGACCGAGACAAGGGAGGCCGATTGGACGCTGTTCCGTCTGTTTGTGTCGCAGATGCAACGCATACAAGTCACAAGGAGGACCGACCCCCCCGACCCCGCCTCGAAACGCTTCCCTTATTCTGTGGCAATCCGTTTTAATATGACGAGGACATTCGGGACACGTCAACGCGTGATCAGCAGGAGACGGGGGGGGGGGTAACCACAGCAGCCCATCAGCTTATGCTTGCAATGGAGTGTTTATTTACCTATAGATGGAGTAATCTAATGTAAACCAATGTAGTGTTCTGGGGATTGGTTCTAGTTTTAAAGGTGCTACATGCACATTATAAAATGATCAACAATAATTGTCAGTTTTTGAAGGAATCACTGCTCCTTTAAAGTATCCTGACGTCCCCAGACCAATTCGTAAAGGTGTCTTAGTCTGGAACCTCTTGAGTTTCAATGGAGTGTTATCAAGACATGCAACATGCCTCTGGGACTAATTGGTTAGACAAATATAACAAATCTGAGCACTGAAACACGTGGCAGCCATCTTGGTTGATTATGCATATGATCGTATCAACCTGCCCCATATAAATGGGCCTGGTATCCTGGAAATCTCTCTGAACCCTTAGATAGTGAATCACGGAATAGAGCGAGCCTGGAAGTGTTGGGAATATGTATCGTGTGAAAAATTATAATCCATCTGAACCACCACCTCACTCGTAAGGCCACTTCATAAGATGTAGGCCTGCACACCTGGCTGCTGTGTCGCCGAGTCACACCATCTAATGGTGTGATTATTTTTATTAAAACACCACTCTTTCCACCAAAGGTGTGAAAGTATAACACTGAAATGTCGACTAAGCAGCATGGGCTTCGCTGGAGAATATTGTAACGGATGAGCCCAGGGAGTCTGCCGCAAAGGGAGTGTACGGGGATAGCAACATGTTGATGGGTGGAACAGGTTGTTAACCTGATGTTTTTATGTTATTGCTGTCAAAACTCGTCTTCCCATGCGAAAATCAATGTTTGTGTTTATTTAATTGTATTAAGGTTTGGGTTAAGGGTCAGGAGTGGTCAGTTTGCTGGCGCATAATACAGGGTTAGGGGTTAGTAGCCTACTGTGTGTGGCGGCTTCAGGTCTTCTAAAACCACCTGAATATGTGAAGTCAATTTTATTTGTGTTTCCCTTAATCACAGTTTCAGCCCCAAAGGGCTTCACAGCCTACGTGATACGGCACCAACCTACCCCAACGGGCAAGGAAAAACTAAATATCAAGGAAGAGACGTAAAGTAAGACAGGAAGAGCCAGGGGTGTTAGGGAGTGCCATAATGGGCCGACATAGTGGTACAATAACCTAAACTGGGAAATTAAGAAGTGTAGCGCGAGGCATGTCCATGCATAATTATGGCCCTGTGAAGCCTAGTGGGGCTTAATTGTGCTCAAGGACAACAGAATTAATGCTGCAAATTAACTGGGTTTGAGTGGACATATATAGTACAGGCTATGTCCTACTCTATGAACAGTACGTACTTGAGTATGACCAGTCCGCAGTCGCCGGGCGGCACCTTGCAGCAGAGGTCCTCCAGCCCCAGCCTCTCCCCGGTGCTCACGCTGTACGAGTTGCGGCGCGTGGACGCCAGCCAGCTGTAGTCCACGCCCGTCTTCAGCCGCCGGTACTCGCTGTCGCGCTCGCGCTGCAGCCGCTCGGCCTCCTTCATCTGCCAGGTGAACTCCAGCATCAGCGTGTCCACCACCACGTCCGAGGGCTCCCGCCGCGGCCTCCGGTGGTACGGGTCGCTCCAGCTGAACCAGGAGGCCATGACCACGCTCTGCTGGGGGACAACACCAACCCACGAGGGAAGCATGAGCGAAAAACAAAAAGTAGATTTATTTTTTTGCTATCAAGAGCATTCTTGTTTTATTTATCTGTCTACATTGTTGTGGACGGTTATATTTTCTGTATTAGGTGGCCAACAAAGTGAGAAGGCAACCTGTTGTAAATGTTATTGTTTTTATTATCCCGCTCCTAAACCGCTCACACGTTTTTGAATCAAACGTTCTAGTTGTAGAGGCTGACTCAAGATTACCGGAGAAGAAAAGATACACCGACTGGCCCAAAGGTGAGGCTATCCAATAGTCCAGATATGCAAACTTTGAACAAGCATATCTTTTGACCCCTTTGGTTTACAGGCATGAAGCGTTGTCCACACATGCATATCATCATGATGAACAAATCTGCCCAAGAATCTAGGACTTTCGCCTGGATAGATTCCGCCATTTAGAATTTTGTTACACTAAATTCCTTAAGTATCCTAGGTTTTTTGACTTGGACAGAACCCTTTTGCACATGTCATCCATGGACTAATATCTGACATAAAGGGAAGTCTGGACAAAAAAAACCCCAAGGAGCCATTAACTTCTAAAAAAAGGTCATCGACATCAAGATGGACACCTATGACCCCAAGTGGTTCAGGATAAAATTCTGAACAAGATGACATCCACCCATTTTCAATTAGGCCGTGGCATTTAAATGGGCATGACTTAAAGGACCACAGTTTACAGACGGAATGTTTGATTTGAGCGTGACCAACTGAGCGACTGTTGGGGACAAAGGTTCTAACTGCTTAAGTAAGATGAAGTTGATTGACAAAACAACATGGCTGCCGCCGCAGGCTCAAAATCGCCCAAATTGAACTTGCTACTTGGTGTAGTCGAAGGCACATGGGTGGAGATGAACCTCTTCAAATTATATCCAGATTGGGCCATAGGGGGCACTGTAACAATTAACTGAAAATGCAGACTTTGGACGGTCATATATCCTGACCCCTTTCACCTGCAGTCATGAAACCCTTTAGACATTTGTCTCTCCTCATGTTGATCCAATGTTCCCAGAATGTACCCAGAACCTGTAACAATATGGCGGCTGGACATCCAAATTAGCCCAATCAATGTTAGGTGCTAAAAGGTAGGGTTAACTTGAGTAAATCATCACCAAACTTGGTGTACTTAAAGAAGTATAGGTCAAGGCTAACCAGGCTAAAGTTCATCCAAATAGGACCATAGTTCAATTGAAAACATTAAAGACTCATAACCCCTTAGCCTTTTAACGTTTGTACGCCCATAACCAGATCCAAGATGAGGCTATTCCAGCGTTGTCAACCGTATGCAAACAAAAAAGGCGTTAATTGTCTGCGTTGGAGTCTTAATGGTCTGTCAGGGTCTTAATGTTCTGCGATAGGCTTGGGCCCTGTAAAATGCTGTTTGCAGCTTTAATCATAATCATTATCGTTAATATATGTTTTTGTTTATTTGTGTTATTCATATGATAAATAGAAGCCTACATCGGCCAATAGAAGAGGTTGTTATAGGATTCACTTTGTTCTATTCATGTGGTGGTTGAATAGAAATGGTCCTTATTACATAACTTCATCAGGATGGCTGCTCTGAATGCTGTGCCAGTCCTCTTGAAGATCAGCCTCGGATTGGTTCAATTCGTTCCAAAAAATCAGTCAAAGGGGCTTTCTCGTCTTTTCATGATTGCAATTATTTGTTAAGAACCCATTTGGATGCCCTTAGCTTGTGTAAGCCGTGAGCGTAAGGGTGGGACTATATAATATGATACGATAAGTATGATTTCCATCAGATGCAAATCTCTAGATCCCTGAAGCAATGACCCTGAAGAAAGAAAGGCTGCCAAGGCTGTTAGGTAAAGCACACTTGTTTGTTCTCGGAGGGACGATTACACACCTACCCTTCTGTTACACAGGTGCAGTCTCTCTAAACCCCCTCCCCCCCATCCTCTCTTGTTGCCTGCAGTTCCTTTTCCTTTTCAAAATCAATCTCCTCTCCCTCCCTCCTCTCTTAAGCCTCTTCTGGTGAGACTCATCGACCAAAAAAAGATTTAGTTAACATGATGATTTAATACACTTTCTTAATCTTAACATTTCGAATGAATTGCTTCTTCATCAGAATTCAGCATTACCAAAATCTGACACATTTATCTCCACCATGTCACAATACTCATCATCTAACAAGCTTATATTTTCTACTTTTGGGGCTATATATCTGTGGTAATATTTGTATTATAACTATTATTATAATTATTGTTATTATCACATATTTATTATTGATCATCATAAATGCATAATCAAACAATCCATCCAGCAAGATTTGCGCAAACAGGGTTCTGATGAAAACTCTCCCTCACCTGTTCTGAAGTTTGTGTCCTGAGCCCAGAAGAAAAAACACTGATGGCTCCCCTTTGTTTTGTTGTAGTTGTTAAGGAGCTAGTGGTGAAACAATCTGCCGGCTGCAACACTACAGCATCCCTTCCATCTGTGCTTCTCTCTCTCTCTCTCTCTCTCTCTCTCTCTCTCTCTCTCTCTCTCTCTCTCTCTCTCTCTCTCTCTCTCTCTCTCTCTCTCTTGTTTTCTCTCTGTCTCTATCTCACTGGGACTGCCGCCGTGTTGTCCATCCGTCGACCGGTAGTGTTTGAGGTGCGCCCTCCTCCCAGGAGTCCTCCTCCTCCTCCTCCTCCTCCTCCTCCTGCTCCTGCTCCTGCTCGGGCGTCACTTGTTGCGGGTGGTTTGGGGCCACCGTGTTCAGAAGGTGCTTCGGATCACAACCCCTTGATGAAGTGCTTATGTTGCGTTTTACGATTTGCCGTTGCCATAGTGATGCTCCCTAAGCCTATTTGTCCACGGTAAGCTCCCATCAGCTGAGCGCCAGTCAGAGAGCGATGAAGAGGCAGATAAAGAGGGAGGGTAGGGGCGGGGTGAGCGAGAGAGCGAGGGACAGCGATTAGAGAGAGAGAGAGAGAGAGGGAGAGGGAGAGAAAATAATGCTTGAGTCCATGGTTGGCTAACATGTGCGGGAGAAAACAGAGGTCAGCCTCTATAAATTTAGTGTGTGTGTGTGTGTGTGTGTGTGTGTGTGTGTGTGTGTGTGTGTGTGTGTGTGTGTGTGTGTGTGTGTGTGTGTGTGTGTGTGTGTGTGTGTGTGTGTGTTTGTGCTTGCAAGTGTGCATGTTTGGGCTTGCAAGTGTGCATGTTTGGTGGGAGAGAAAGCGATTGGGAAAACCAAGGTAGATTGTGTGCTGTTGTGTGGGCGGATGTTGCGGTTTGTTCTCGGTTCTGTGTGGTTCCTCTCCAGCGTGGAGGTGTGAGTGTTTCTATCTCCACCAACGTGTTTGTGTTGAGAGGCGGTGATTCAGCCCCCGACCCCCCCCTCCAACCCTGCGGCCGCTGTAACCCCTGACCTCCTCTGCCTCCTCCCTTCTGCTCTCAGTTATAAATAGGTGTGTGTGTGTGTGTTGGTGTTTTTGAGCTATGACTCTGAGACATCTATCTGACTCTTCTAAATCAGCCTAGCACTATGACTAATCGTATAGAAAAAAATAAATGTACTTACAAATAGCCTTGCTCATGAGAGATTAGCAAGAGATTAGGTAAACCCCAACTAACCTGCTTGCTTGTGATTCATATTGGATTTAGATTTCTTGCAGGGAGCCAGTAGGAAAATGGCCAAAATAATGACAAAAACCCTGGTTTGTTTAGCCATATAGTGGATCTCTCTCTGTCTGTCTATCTGTCTCTCTCTATCTGTCTGTCTGTTTCTCTCTCTCACTTTCTCGGTGTGTGTGTGTGTGTGTGTGTGTGTGTGTGTGTGTGTGTGTGTGTGTGTGTGTGTGTGTGTGTGTGTGTGTGTGTGTGTGTGTGTGTGTGTGTGTGTGTGTGTGTGGTGGTGGTGTCCACACAGACAAACAGACATTAAATCCCGGTGTAGACGGTAAAGACAGATGGGTAGGTACAATCTGTGCGTGTGTGTGTGTGCGTGCGTGCGTGCGTGCGTGTGTGTGTGTGTGTGTGCGTGTGTTGGATATCAAACCCCCCACCTGGGTTGTAAGGGACGGATGGACAGGTATAATCTCTCTCTCTCTCTCTCTCTTCTAATCCACAGTGATGTGTGGGTTAATCCCTGTGAAGTAATAGCTTTCTTCCCCCCTCTTGTTTACCTCCAGACACCAGGTCAACGTTCACCTTCAGGTGTCATGGGAGGTGGCACGTCACGTCCCTATTGGTTGTCTGTTGGGCTGGAAGTTGATTGGTTGATAGAGCTGTGGTTTGATTAAAGGGTATAGATCTCCACGAATCAGATGTCATGCTTTTTGTTTTACGTTTAGCAATTAGGTATTGACACTGTCTACATTAGGTATAACATCAAGAAAGATTAGTAAGAAGTATGATGGTTGAACAATGTTTGTTGGGTTTGAGTATTGAATTGGGTTTTTGTTACTTATTTTTGTAATGATCATTAAAAATAATTATATGTATATATAATGTATAAATAATTATTTAAATATATTCATAATAATTATCTAATTATAGCTATTCTTCGGATCTATTAATTCAATGCAATGTATGACACAAAACAAAGGCAAAAGGACTGGAGAGTGAAGCAGTGAGACAGACCAGCCACAGACTGAGATGTCACATATATATCAAAGGCAGGTAGAATTCTTTGTTTTGGTTAAAGGCTCATTAACACATGTGACATATATACTATGTTTGATGTCTAATACAATTATTTTCTTACTGATAAAAAAAAAATACATCTGGGGAATTTCCGATATGAGTTCAATAAATTAGTTGTTGGTGCACTGACTGTAGCCTAATCTTCTGAGTTAAAAATCAAAGTGTGTTTCAGAAGTCAATATTGCTCGACATTACCAGTTTATACAAATGCTAAAAAAAGATATTTAAAGGTAGAATGAGTAACATTGACACCGAGCGTTTAAAGTGGGTACTGCGGCCCTGTCTCCGCCCCTCCTCCCCGGCTCCATCCTCACGCCGGTTGCCAGGTTTTGGACACAAGTAACATGAGCCCACGATAAGCAGGCATCATCATTCTATCTCAAAGCGAGCACAAATATTATGTTTCGATAACTATGATTGTAAACTACGTTAATCAACCAATTTATAGCTACGTTTGAATATTATTTACTTGAAAATTAATTAAATCTTAAATCTTTCAAATGCAACTCCAATATTCACCAGTGGTTAATTCTTTGGCCATGGAGCTTTTTCGAAAGAGGAAGATGCTTTTTATGTTGTGTAGAGAAGAATCTAGTAGTACATCTCAGTCGGTCATTATTTGTGTGCTCGCTTCCATGCTTGCAGCAAGCTGTGCTTTTATGCCAATTTGTCTCACATCTGGCAACCCGGGATAAATAATAGATGTATAGTTAATAATGGTCCTTTTAGGATTTAGTAAGTTAGTTGTTGTTTTTTGAGTACATTTGACACATTTAATTTAAAAAAATGTTTGTATTAAAGCAATACGACCACAAGGTGGCGCAAAGATTAAGCAAGGAGGAATTGTTTTGTATCATACTAGCGCAAGGACAATACTAAGTAGGCCTAAATATGTTAAAGGTGCAGTATGTAACATTTAGTGCATCTAGCGCAGGGGTGATCAACCTTTTTTTTCCCAGAAGGCCTTACTGACTGACATTGGCGGGGGGAGGGTTGAAAGAGTTTTGTACACATCAGTCGAACAAAGAACCCTGTCCTTAACAATAGCCTTAATAAAACCAAATTCAACTAGAGAAGTCTCACATTTCAAAATGCACCCCGCTTGCTCTAAAACACAATAAGGTAAAACAAATGCGTGGCCACGTGGTTCCCCGGTGTGGGTGTTACGGACATAGATAGCCCCTAATACTGATTTGTGAACTATTCAGCTAGCCATCTTCTCCAACAACAATCCTTCCTACACAGAGGATTAATTTTTTTAAAGCAATGGTGAGGCTTGCTTTTAACAATACTAATAAAATGTACTTTGGTGTCCATTCATATACCTGGGCAGCCCAGTACAGTCTCTTTGTGGGAAACCCTCTGCTGCTGACGGTTTGTTGTCTCCAGGCCGGTTCCAGGCCGGATCCAGGCTGGAACAGGCCTGGAGACAACAAACCGCCCGCCCACGGGCTGGAACTGCCAGCCCTCAGTTTGTATGCTCCCATGTCTGATGTAGAAGAACACAATTGGCAGATATGGATATCATAAGAAGGGAAGGAAGTAGCGAATTAATCCTTAATATGTTTGAATTAGTGTATAGTCTCTTGAAAACAAGAAAAGTGTTTTCGTTAGCTTAGAATGAGGTAGGTCGCTTTAAAGCTACATCGGGAGCGGGTTCTGAGTTGCTCTAGAGGTCTTACTCTTTACAAGAGGACACCTTGTAAGCCATGACCTGTAGTTTACAGAATACATATATTAAAACTATAAAGGAACCTCATCACTTGGCTGCTCCATGCTGTCATAGATCCATCATTTTGGACAACCTACTGGCACCTTTCAGACCAGTACAGGCCAGCATAGATTCCCCATCGTAGGTGGAAGGGGAGAAGTGAGGAGGGGAATTTAGTCGGTTGCAATCTGCATCTCATCTTTAGATACCGGAGATAAGTGTATGAACAAGTTCTGCCAACACATAATCAAACAAGCCTACAAGCCATCTACACTTCTTAGATGTATTGTGATTGTGATATGTTATGTTAATGACCTGTTCATTATGTGTTTTATAGAAATGTTTGTGGTGTGTGGTGTTGAATACTCAATGTTGCAATATATATAAATATATGTTTTGCACTGTTCCTGTGATATAAACGTAAGTATAAAATAACTGAAAGGTGCTGTGGGTAAATTTAAGAGCTATAATTTGTGTCAAATTTGTTAAGAATGATATATCCATCTGTCAGCTATTAGTGAAATTCTCTGAGAATGTCTGGACTGGTTGTCTGCTCCTTTCTCTGTATGAGGCAAACAAGGTTCCAGGCTGCTCTTGAACCCATCTTGACTGTTAATCACATTTCATAGCTAAGCTACACCACAGGTGCGTGCCAGGAATGCAACCCTCCTAAATAACGTGTGTGTGTGTGTGTGTGTGTGTGTGTGTGTGTGTGTGTGTGTGTGTGTGTGTGTGTGTGTGTGTGTGTGTGTGTGTGTGTGTGTGTGTTTGCCATCCTCCCAAGGTTTCAAGCCTAGGCATTAAAAGGGTTATAGGATTTGGGCTTTTTTGCCTTTTTTTAACCTTCCAGTGACTAGACCAGAGCAGTCAGTTCACTTTATGGTGGATCGGTTCAGTGATCACCCATACATGCCTCCAGCAAGTGCACTGATGTTGAATACCAGGTACAATAGAATTTGTGCCCCAATTCAACTTATTACACCTTCCAGATAATACAAACCTAAATCTATTTAGTTGAGTATATCTGGAATAAACTACATAAAAAAGCTAAGTTCCAGACATGATAATTCTTCTTGTGTCTCCAGCAGTCCTTGTGTTTGCTGCCTGCATCATTGTGTACAGCCCAGTGGAAGAATTCCGAGAAAAATCATGCAGTAGTAACTGCTTGTAAAATAAGCTGAATTCTAGCTTTTAGAATTTGCCTTTTTAACATACTTAATTCTTCATAAAACAACTAAATATGATAATGGACATTATCTGGAAGGTGTATTAAGTTGAGCTGTGGATAGATAGATCCACCCCAGCCATGTGAACAGTGACTCTCAGGTAAGAGGCCGTGACTGTGCATCCCTGCTGGATAAAAAGACCCAATCTGCTGGTAATAAAAAGAGGTGAGATGAAATGCCCACGAAGCCGATGATGAATCCTGATGGCCACAGAACCGCCATCTGACCTTAACCAGATAGAAGCACGAGATCAGCCCTGATAGTGCCAATGTAAAATATATAACTGGGTTCTGTCTGTATATATTATAAAGCCTACAGTATATCAAGGAGACTAAACCACTAAACTAAACCTATGAATTGTCCCTCAAACTAATGTCTCTAATGTATCCGGGAATTGAATATTGAATGTAATTTATTCATCATCACTGATTTAATCATGTGTGTTCCGTCTGTCGGAAACCAAATATAGGGTTTGACTGAGAGGTCAATCGTGTGGCACTCGTGTGGAAACATTTGTGAAACATTTACCAAAAACTAATCTGTAATAAATCGGCCCTCAGTGAGCTGTTCAACATCAAACTGAATTCATCATAGCGTAAATAATTGTGTGTGTTCCATCCGTCAATAAATCTCTTCATGTATTTTCTTTTTTTACAATACGGCTATAAACTTAATACAATAAGTGTGTGGGTTCTTGTGTGGGACCACATTGCCATACGAGCGGAAGAGATTACTCAACTGTATGATTGATTATTATTCGTTCTTAATAAAAAGAAAAAGGGTGATCTCATTGTTAACCTGGAGGCCATCCTGATCACATGACCTCACCATCATTCTGGACCTCAAGGTACCGATCAATTTCCAGAAATGATCTAAACGATCAAAAGTAATCTAAGCCAATCAGGGACGGCATCATAGTTGATGAAGGAAATACAGGCCTCCGCTGGGAAAAACAGTAATGGCGTCTCCCGAAGCAACAAGAGTTAACTTTACACATTAAATTCGAAATTCGCCATAATAACTATTCAAATATAACAAGAGTATGCACAATCAGAGTTTCCCTGCGGAAAATATGTTTTTCGCCGGTGTTCCTTATCCTGTGTAAACGCTGATCGGTATGTTTCAGCCCTCCTAGAGATGGGGGAACAACAGGGACCACTGGACCCATCGAGGAACAACGGCAGTCTCACTGCTCCTGTCTGACCCTAGGAAAGATCACCAATGACTAAAGAACCCAAATCCTGAAATAATCCTTTAAAGGTTTCTTAATTCTAACTAAGTAGGCCTAACTGAATCCCAGGGACTGTCTGGTCCCCGGGAGATCCTGAAAGATTCCCAAACATTGGTCCCTTCCAGAATCCACTATATTGGACAATATTACATGTACAAGTATGTAACCTCATGTATAACCATCAGAACGAGGTGCAGCCCCCGGTTCGGTTAAACCTGCGTTGCGCACCGGAATCTGACCGAGTTCGTACGCAGACACAGCAGAGGGCTGCTCAGACAGAGTGAAGCCCCCCCCCCCCCCCCCATGGCTAAAACCACATGAAGAAAACTGTTAATCCTCACATTGAATAAACTGTTATGTATGCCTGACCGCGTTGCCATGGCATCTTTAAAGGACTGCTCTCCGACCATTGCACAACTCATACAATTCCTAAAACTATTCCTCAAAGTCAATACCAAACTCTTTTCACAAAAGGGTAAAACAGAACCGACAAATCGGAACTCCTCACGCGGATGACATCACAGCGCTGATTAGCATACACGATGAAGACAAGTGTGAAGGATGAAGATGGAGAGCCGTGCATAAGAGAGCTGTATAGAAGGTCCACCGTCCCACAGGGGAGGTCATTCGTCTCGCTGGGAAGGAAACTAGATCTGCTCACGGCACAAAAGAACGCATTCATCCACCTGCTCGCGATGGGGCCTACCAGGGCTGTTTGCATAATAAGCGCTCGCTAGTCATGCCCACATGTCAAAACTGAACTTTGAGTCGGAGTCACGACAGGAAGTTACCAAGGAAACGGTGGGAGGTAAAGAA
Organism: Gadus chalcogrammus; assembly: GCF_026213295.1. Lineage (NCBI taxonomy): Eukaryota > Metazoa > Chordata > Actinopteri > Gadiformes > Gadidae > Gadus > Gadus chalcogrammus. The sequence goes on along the minus strand of NC_079432.1, from coordinate 16,301,477 downwards.
AGTAGGGGAACACGGACCTGGCTTGCATCACCAAAGGAAGAAACCATCTTTTGGTAACTGATGTCACTTTGACCTGTGAGGATTTGGGGCCTGTGTTTTCTCATCTTGAAAATAACTTGTGTTAACTCGAACTTGGAGGACAGTAGGAGGATCAGCGACCCAGCATGACTTTGACAGAAGCGACCAGGCAGTCCCGAATCCGAGTGTGTGTTCAGCAAACACTAAACTCTATACCCCAGACACTGAAACACCCTATAATGCCAACACCAAGATAAAATATCATCCCCAAATACATAAATAGTTTTGAGCTATTTGCTCTGTAAAACGAAAGGTCATAGCTTGAAATAAACGATGATTCAAAGTTAAATACTTGTCCTCCCTAAAGCTGTTTTTCTGTTCTGCGCTACTGTAGGAACATTGGAGGCTCCATGGAGAGGACCAACTCCCAACTCCCAGATATTATGTTATTTTGATTATGTATAATTAAAAAATGCTTATGAACCTATACTGCATTGATGCTACGTGCTTTCCGCTAGATGTCACTGATTTCCACACACTGCACCTTTAAGGTAACACTGCCATTAATCAACTCCTATCCACTTGAGCATTTCACATCCTGAACAAGCTGCCATTCATCTAAGTCAACCTTTATCTTGAGCGGGTGACTTAAGATAGGCTTGTTAATGTGTAAGTGCAGTCAGTAGAGCGGCTCTAATTCACTCCATATCTTGTAACCTGCCCAGCGTGACTCCTCCCCCTCTCTGAGGGACCTTATGTACAACCCAAGGCTCACAGGATGCGTTTCATTAGGCGTTCAACACGCCCTGGTTGACCTCCCCTCTTGTCCTCAGGGGAATCTCCCCCACCGTCATAAGGGGTTGTTCCAGTTGTCTGAGGAGCTGAAGTGGACCCAGTGAGATGGACCATGGGAGGTCCGAAGGCAGCGAGCCACCACTCTGTCCCTCCAGAGGTGAATGTCCCACCAGTGGACTGCAGTTATGCATTTGGTGCAAGAACAATGCATCAATCGCCAGGTGGCAATAATGGACGTAAAACTTGTACATACTTCTTATAAAGTAACACTGTTATAGCTATATAAATAAGTCTGTCGTTATTTTTGCTTGCTATAAGGCAGTCTGCTCAGCCTACAACTAGCGGCTGATCCATGGTAGTTTGGGCTGAAAGTGCACATGGCACGGCGGTATGTTCCATTTGAATCCCCCGTTCCTCCTTCACCCACTTTTCCTCCATGCAAGGTGTGCTGTTACGGAATGACAAGGGCTGGGGGGGAAGTGGAACTACTGATGGAACGCAGCCTCAGCTCTCCATCTTCATCATACACACCAGTCTTTATCACTATCATCACATTTTATTCAGGTGTGAAGACAGGAAACCTCAGAACACAGAGGATCACAACGTTTATTCAAGCTTTTTCAAAGAACTAAAACATGTTTGTAGAGTGGTGGATCTTAACATACAGGGGTTTGTGGGTAATGTAGTCGAAGTGAGGGAAGGGATTATTTTAGTAAGAGTGAGAGAGAGAGGGAGATACAGTGAGAGACGGGGATGGACAAAGAGATGGAGACATGTATCTATAAATAGAGATATTATCCATATGTTATTGACATAGACGGGACTGGGGAGGAGTTCCTGCACTTTGTCCAGATCCAGCTGGTCTGCCTTCATCCCCCTCAGACACACCAGAAGGTTCCAGAGAGAGTGGGTTCTCAGGGGCTTGTACCTAACAAACATACACGTTATATGATGCACCATATATAACACACGCCACAATATTACACACACAAACACATAAATACCACCACCAGAGGCCAGTCACACCACAACATCAAACACACACACACACAGGATCAGTGGTACTCAGAGGATGAAGGACTAGTGAGAAGTGTCCGAGTTTTAGATCATCATAGTTAATGAAAGATGTGGGACCTAATGGTAGAGTGAATTAATTTCTAGGGTTTATTCGACGCTATTGTTAACAGATTTAGAACACTAACACATTCAATGTAATTCGATTCCCTTATTTAATAAGCGTGAATAAAGATTGTAATTCTTCATAGTGTTCCTATCATTCGTCTGGAGAGCTTGGCAGCCAATGCTTATACCTTTAACATACATAAACATATATGCACACACTTTCCTCATCCACTTTGGTTGAATAAGAACCGTTGACCTGGCGTGGCCATCGTTGCCTGAGAGGAAATTGGGAATCTTAGGACGCGCTAATCTTATACAAACAGAATGAGTTCTTTGGCTTTCGGTGAGAACCTGGTTATTTAGGAGGGGCTGAATTAGGGTGGGGGCAAAGACAATGTTATGGAATAATCATTCTTTACATTCCTGGGATGAAAGCTTGACTCCTGGATAACCAAACAATCAACAAGCTGCACCTTTCAGCGAATATCAATATTGAAACAGATCGTGCTCCCAGGTTTCTGGAGGACCTCCTCCCATCTCCAGCCGAGCGGAGGTAATGGCAGATAACCACTTGGTCCCTTCCAGAAAAATAGGCGGTGAGATAATTATGACTGCACAAGAAGGGAGATCCCCTAAAGGTCAGCGTCCTTCAGCTTCAGGGTCTGCTTCGGTGCACACGGCACACAACTTGACCGTGTGCACACACACACACACACACACACACACACACACACACACACACACACACACACACACACACACACACACACACACACACACACACACACACACACACACACACACACACACACACACACACACACACACACACACACACACAGAGGCACGATCACAAACAGAAAGGCACACAGACAGAGCATCACATGATGAGTCCAGGCTGAGCACAATGCACTGGCTCAGTGGAAGGCATTCTGGGGTCAGGAGAACCAACTGAGGTTCAAGAACAACATGTTTAACAGGCCAGTACATTGATTTGCTTGGGAGAGATTCGCCCATGCATCTTTTATTTCGGAAAACACAAATGACACAGATTGAGCAAGTGACCCACTTGACAAACTTTCTTCTGTCTATATCTGTTGTCTTTATTGTTTGGGGTGTAAATTATGCAAAAGAAAAACGATACTGGTGTCCACCAATTGTCGTGTGCAGACAGAGCAGGAAGTTCAGGGTGAATCACATGATCACAGGACACCGAAAAGCCCCTGTTCTGCAGACGTTACTCTCTCCTCAGCGGCTATTGCCCAAGGCTCTATTTTAACACACCAGCAGGGACGTCAGAGAAAGAATGGAATAGCTGATGGCATGTGGAAAGGTTTTAGCAACTGGCCTGTCCCTCATGGCTTTTTATACCTAACTTATTTTGTACATTATTTTAACATTTTGTTACACTTTTGTTTGGCATAAGATTTGCACCTGCTACAGTCTGCTAAAATGTCAACACAAGTTTGTCCAGTCCGAGAGGCCAAACTCTGAGTGTGCTCATTAACTAAATTAAATTATGAAAAAGGGGACTCCTCATTGTTTTAACTCAAATCCCCACCGATGGTCCCACATAAACAATCAGATTCACTTATTCTTAACTCGCCTTGGGTCTTTTCAATGTGGAAAATTGTTGCTGTGTCATTTTGTATTGAGGGTCATGTTCAGCAGATTTTCCAGTTTATCAGGATGACGATTACGTTTACCTTAGTAGAGTGAGTTACTCTAACACACAAATATGAAGAAAAAAACAAGAAAAACAAGAGAAACTGTGTGTGGGAAGTGTGTGTTAGTATCTGCATCTGCCCCAGGGATATTAGTACTTTCCTGTGAATTGTGGTCTACAAGTTGTTTGGACTGTGGTTTATGGTAGGCAACTGAATAAAAAAATTGAGGCAAACAGTTAGAAAACGGTTAAGGATATACTTAAGCACTGTCAAACCTTATTTCCCCTGATGATGGTATTTTAGCCGCCAGCAATAAGATTATTGTTATAAATACACAAATGCTCAGGTGGGATTACTAGAGATCAGCCACCTAATGTGCTTTCAATATGAATGATTTTAGATTTCCCAAAGATTTAAAGGAATTGTACAGCACAGTATTTCCAACGTGTTGGAACGTTTGGTAATCTCTAAATCCTTAATGTTACTTATTGTGTGTGTGTGTGTGTGTGTGTGTGTGTGTGTGTGTGTGTGTGTGCGTGCGTGCGTGCGTGCGTGCGTGCGTGCGTGCGTGCGTGCGTGCGTGCGTGCGTGCGTGCGTGCGTGCGTGCGTGCGTGCGTGCGTGCGTGCGTGCGTGTGTGTGTGTGTGTGTCGTAGTGCAAGGGGGGTCTAGGGAAACGTGTCACATGTGTTTTTAGATTTTGTGGCCAACACTCTGAATCAAACTCTAAAGGACGGGGCCATTTATGGACGTTTCAGACATAAAAATAACAACAAATCAGTCAGCCTGAATAAACAATGATTATAATAACACATTTTATTTCAAGGCACCTCCCATGACCCCCAAGGGCACGTGACAATTTATAAAACAATGTAGAGTTCAAAACAGCCTGATCAAAACAAAACAAAAGGTGGGAGACCCAGGTAGGAGGGGGGTAAGAACAGCAGCACAGTGAGGAGACCCAGGTAGGAGGGGGGTAAGAACCGCAGCACAGTGAGGAGACCCAGGTAGGAGGGGGGTAAGAACAGCAGCACACTGAGGAGACCCAGGTAGGAGGGGGGTAAGAACCGCAGCACAGTGAGGAGACCCAGGTAGGAGGGGGGTAAGAACAGAACTATGGGGTACAGTGAGTTGGCCATGGAACCGATGATTGGGGGCAGGGAGCACCAAAGCCTGGGAGCAGTGCAGCTGAGAGCCACAGCACCCACGGTGCCGAGAACCCCAAGCACCCACTGTGCTGAGAGTCCTAGCACCCATGGTGCCGAGATCCCTAGTACCCACGGTGCCGAGATCCCTAGCACCCACGGTGCTGAGATCCCTAGCACCCACGGTGTTGAGATCCCTAGTACCCAGGGTGCTGAGGTGTGATGTCGGGACAGGGAGAAGACCAGTTGAGGATGACGAAGGGCGCGGCATGGCCTGTACCCCCGGAGGAGGTCTGAAGATGAGGTTGTGGAAGGCTTTGTAGGTGAGAAGAAGGTTTTTAAAGTCAATCAATATTTTATTGACCATTGCAGGTCGGCAATCGTGGTAGAAAGGAATCACATTACTCATTCATTTAAATGTTCCCCCATCCTTATGCGATGGCTCTTCTCTGAAGCTCTATTGGACAGACCCAATGAGCCCACTCAATGATTTGCATGCATGCTGTAGACTTCAGATTGGATCTTTTGAGTATTGTATCCCTAAGACTAAATATGTTAAATTATTATATTATGAGTTTCACTGACAACAATGCAAAATTGAGCCAGAGAAAACAAAGTGCATGTATGTAAGTTTAACAGACATCTTCTTCGTTTCGGTTCATAAATACTTCAACATGCCTTTATACTACTACTACAATAACAAAAACAACAACTACTACTACTTATTTTCATACTGCTACTACTTACTATTAGTAATAACAATAATAATAATAATAATAATATGCTTAAATCCAAACAAGGCTATGTGCACTTTGTCCAAAAACGTGTGCTGGCGGCGGTGTAGGGGTTGCAGAGCAAAGTCCTTCTGACCCTGTTGCATAATAGATATATACAATAATAGTATTGACTATCATCTACTTCCAAGTTACGCCAGTTGATATTTAGGTACAAATTCTTATAAGACACAGCCTACAAGGGGCCTCTATAAGTTGTTTCTCGCACTACATTCAGATTGCAAAGGAAGGGGAGATAAGGTTCCTGTATTGTTGACGGTCGCATTATCAGAGCAGGCAATTATTGCTCTGTGATCCAACTCAACTCACTGACCAAAGTCTGGGAAACAAGTTGGTGTGTGTGTGTGTGTGTGTGTGTGTGTGTGTGTGTGTGTGTGTGTGTGTGTGTGTGTGTGTGTGTGTGTGTGTGCTGTGCGTGCGTGCGTGCGTGCGTGCGTGCGTGCGTGCGTGCGTGCGTGCGTGCGTGCGTGCGTGCGTGCGTGCGTGCGTGCGTGCGTGCGTGTGTGGTGCGTGCGTGTGTGCGTGTGTGTGTGTGTGTGTGGGGGGGGGGGGGGGGGGGTACAGTACTCTATAGTCAGTAAAACATTAACCCTTTGTCCTGCTCCCCCACCATCCACTAAGCTCCCCTCGTTCTAAGATTTGTTATGTCCGAATCGTGTAGTGTATGAATCATCTTACGTACGTCTTGAATTCATATGACAGGCAACAGACAGGCTGTCAGTCTGTCGACAAATTTTATTCTTAATGTTATTATCATAATTATTATACCTAAATATTACACCTCGTCTGAGAACATCCTGAAAGCAGATGAACCCTTCTGTCTTCCTTTGTGTCTCGAATTGAATTTAGTTTATCTGTCCGTCTCTAAGACGTATCCATTATGCAGTACTATAGTGCTGCATAATTTATACGATAGGGACCAGAAGTCTGGGATATGTTTCCCAATGCCATGTTGTTTTGGGTTTTAGAAACTTGGACGTGCAGCATTTACGTTTTTGTTCTCACTGAACTATTGAGTAGGTAGGCCTATACCTTTTTGTTTCGTTTTTTTTTAACTGTTAATACTTCTATTATTATATACATTATTTGAAAACAGTTGTACCTGGCCATAATTAGTTTTTGTGAGTACTGCCTTTGCAATGTTACAGTAAACGATCCAATGCTTTTGACTGCTCTTCTCAGCCTGATTCTTCAGGTGCTTTAGATGAAGGTTGTGTCCCTTTAGTGTCGGCTGTATGACTCAATACATTTCAATGTATATATCTCCAGGCGCCATTGTTTATCTTTTACACAACTATGGGATCAAAAATTATACCTTTCCAAATCTGACATTGCTATTTCTTGTGAGTCCTGCTTTTGCCTATAACCAGTTCACCTCCTTCTCGGTTAAAGATCAACATTTGCAATCAATGATTAAGAATTCATGATAGAAAATGAATCAAAAGTGCCTGCTGGTATCGGAGGTCCCTTGGTGCTGCTTGCGGTTAGCCGAGGGCCATGAGTCCACATCTACATTCCAAACCTTACTAATCTCCGGCAAAGATGGACACGTTGTAGCCTACAGGGTGCGACCTGGTCATGTGGTCTAATGAAAGGTTCTCTGATGGTGGGGGCTAAGCATTATGCAAAGGTGCAGCGGTCGTCATTTTTTCTGGCGTAATCCTTACATTAAAAATAAAATAATAATCGAACGCTTCTGGACTTTTGAGCACTTCCACATGAGACGTATCTCAAGATTGAGATATATCTTTTTAAATGTAGGCCTAGTTCTGTCTTCGAGAGAGTCAGTTTATAAATTGTTGTGAAATATATAACATAATATATTACTATACAACATATATAACTTTACTTTTAGGAACAATTAAAGTCATTTCCATAGTCATTTTTGGATTGGATGGATAGTGTTAGCTTGTTCTTCTGCAGCGGTCTGATGTTTATCAGGTAAATCATCCAAACTTTATGAGTTCCTTTACAAGCATTTCCCAGAAATGGACACCTTAGCTTCTGTGCTCTCACTAAACATGTATCCATGTAGAAATGTGTCCGCTCAGCTGCACAGAGAGGAAGGGTTGTCAGGAGTAAGGACTGGAGTCCAAGCTGTTGCAAAAGGCCAAGAACTGACTCAGGGGGAAGCGGCTTCAATCTTTAATGTTTCACTTCTCTTTCTCTGTTTCTCCGAAGAGCTCCGAGGGTAGACAACTCAGCAGTTAGGAAGCCACAAGTGAATATTCATTTGTGTCTTTTATGTTTTCACTTATCCGCTAGAAATTATTTTTATGTCATGACTTTGGCATGAGAGGAGCTGACAAAAATCTGTAAATAATAGCAGTCACGGCTATTTGGATTAAAATGGCCTTTTGGCTTTAGGCCAACTAGCCAACTCCTGCCTCCGCACAGCCTATGCACTAAAGGGGAGTTCCCACGTGTCTTATCTCTGTGGTGTTTTGCCAAAGTCACAAGTTAGACTCACAGGCCCCCAAAGCACTGAACACTTCCAAACAGAGCTTGGTTTGAGAACGTTGTACAGTACAAGACTTTAGCGTGGTCGTCCATGGAATGCCGGGGCTGATGAAGTGTTAAATATAGGCCAGATTACCCACAGGGCAAAAGGGCAACAGCATTGACTGTAGTGATAGTGTTAGCTTAAGTATTGTGCTTTATCTTAGAGTCATATCATGTTGATGCATGTGTTGATATCTAGTCTGAGCACCCAAAAGAACTATGCTACTTAGTGGCTAAGCTAATTTATGTGATTAAATTAGTAGTATTCAATTTCCACGTAAGTTAACTAAGTCTGAGATTTTTAGTAAGCCTATATTGTCAGTTGAGGACACAATAAAGATAAAATGAAATGCACACCTTATCCATACACTTCTATTACATTTTCTTAATTTTCTTTTGTTATCTTACATTTGAATATAATGTTTTTTCCTCTCAAACTGATGTATTTTTAAGCTCCTTTCACAAATCATTTCATCACCTCACATGAATAAATTGGGAACAGCCCAACATTAGGCAGGGTTAATGGGTTTTGTCACCTGAGCAAGATCCAATCAAATCCTAGTGAATGAAATCACGTTCCCTACGTTTCTTCCTGTGGTCATTTCCAGGTTTACTCCCAATTACCTCCCACTAGGTCAAGGTAGACTGATGTCAATCGCCTTTTGTTTTATGTGACAAGGCCCTCTACACACACAGTTAAGAGATCACCGTGACCTTTAAGGCAGCAGTTGATTTGTGGTAAGAGAAGATATGGAGATTGGTGAAGTAAAGCAAGGGATGACAACTTATGACAACTGATAACATTCAGTGTGTTCTGGGGGCTTTTGAAGCAGACAAATAAAGCCTTGATCAAAAATTAACCTTGATTAGGTTGGTTTATTATCTTTTTGCTGACAATTAATGAGTATTTTCAATTACTATCAAATTATCTTCGTTTTTTTTACTACACCTACACATAGCATTTTGTGACCATGGCGAAAGAATGGTGTTGGCTGATGGGAGAGGAGACTGAAGCAGCAACCCCCTCTCTAAGAGCCCGTACCGGGGGAGGGGCTGGAAGGGATGGGCGCCATAGAATAACATTAGAGGGAGATCGAGATCGATCTGGAGCTCAGCTAGAGCGGCCACGCCATATGTCTCACACCCCATGAGTCCTTTGCGGACTCTCCCACAAATCCAGTCCAGTAAGTAGAGGATGGGGTGGTGGGGTTTAACACGACCGTCTGAACGCCTCCCCTCCGCGGCGGGGGTTTAGGTGTGCGTCAGGGTCAGTTCACTCTGGCACTAGATGGATTTGAACATTGATGTGCGGGGGGCCGGGCTTAGCCGCACCGTGGCTTATACGTCTGTGTACACAAATGAGAACCTCGCCACCAACAACCTTTTTGGTTCAGTAACAAACCAGACCACGGCCTACAGTGGATCCCTCCATTGTTACCCCCTCTCTCTCTCTCTCTGAAAGGTGCACACTGCAACTCCTGGCATGCGCTGCTCTCTGTCCTTATTGTCTGTTTGTGTGTGTAATGAGAGGGGACAGGGAGCAGGGAAAGCTATGCTAAGGAATGCTGGGTAAAAAAGAAAAGAAAAAAAGGCTATGGTGCTGACCGGTCATAGTGTGGAATGCCCTCTGCGCCCCTTGCATAAGTCACCCCGGGCCATGGAAGTGGTGGCTGACAACCAGTATAGCCTCATAGACCCTCATATCATCTCAGTGGAGAGAACACCGGTTTTGAGTTTTCTATTCTGGTAAAGTCAGTTATTTTAGTTTAGTCTCATTTGGTGGATAAATACCGAGTGAGTTGTTTATTAGTAAACTGCAATTTAAATAGAGCCCGTGTGTCTTTATCATGGTGGTGGATGATTATGAATCATGTCAGACAGAGCTGGATTCATCCACACGTTCTTTCAATCATCACATGAATCCTTTAGAATATTCTTATTTTTCTTGCTGCAGAATCCAAACATGAATAAGTCAACACAAGATGTAAACGTAGCTGCTGTACTAAACAGCAATCTTTTCTTTATTACACAATGACACATTGAACAGGTATTGTATATATATTTATCAAAAGCACGACTAGCTTCTCACCAGTTGACATATCTAAAATATCCAAAAAAAGAAAATCCGACAATTTTTATGTTTCCATTTTGCACAGAGAGCTCAACGTCTCAAAAGACATAGAATAATAGTAACCAAATATTACAAAGGAAGGAACGCATCAAAATGCATTTCCCCATTATATGCCTACATTGCATACACATGTATTGGAGTGGAAATCTGAAATGCATCTCTTGATTCACCGTTTATGGTGATTCAAATTTTTAAATGAATAGAATGGAACGTCTGCAGTATTTTTTATCTCTTTACTATTTCAAAAGGCCACAAGTCACAAATTTAACAAACAGCCTGAGAGGTAATGCTATGGGGATGCTCACTATGAACAGACACAGACCCTACGATGCCCCTAGTGAAGCAGCATCCAGGGCCAACCTTCTTAGGTATGTATATAGATCCAGCCTCTAATCATGCAAAGCCTGAGACAAAGCATCAGGAAAAACAAGAAAACAAAACACATTGTGGATTTCGACGAGGTCCCTTCACATTATAAAAAAAAACAGTTATGGAGGAGGAAGTGACATAAAAAAAGAATAATAGAAATACAGAATAGACACTGAAGGAATAGATCCAGCAGCGACAGACTCCTCTGGCTCACAAGGTGACAAACCTCCAATACTTTTCTGCGGGTGGACATGACAGCATGCGCCCTCTCCACTGCAGTGTATGCAGTGTATATGTAGTGCTCTCTCCCGGTTTGTTTTGCTTTAAAAAAAGGCAACGGGAGAGCAGCGTGAACGTCTCACGACTCCCAAATGAGTCCAGAACATCAGTCAGAGAAATAATAGCGCTGTAAAAAAAAATAAAAGATCACAACACATTTGAAGTAAGAGTTTCACGTCAAAAATGATTTACTAAACATTCTCTTTCCAAAGTAAATGTCATCAAAAGGAGATTTTAAGATCATAACTCGTAACTTAAATACATAAATTATTAAGCAATACAATATGCTTCCGTTTGGGGCCAACGGCCGAGTTGTCTCGAGCCTGCGTGGAGTGAGGAGTAGGAATTACAGCTCCTCGCACCGATCAGCCCGCCAGCCAGAGGGACTCCAGACGCCTGACCCAAGAGCGCTCTGACTTGCATTAGTAGTGTTTGACTTCTCTTTTGTAATATTAACCCTCTCTGTACAGGGGTGTTGGCTCCGTCCCTTCGATGCTTGCAGTGAACAGCTTTGGCACCAAGGACAATAGAGAATAAAAACACCATGGGAACAAGATAACGCTCCAGCACATGGTGTTAGGAGAGGGAGAATTAGAGGACATTGGCACTTTGTGCAGACTTCACCCCGCACTCGCTCGGGGGGCAATAGGACTCCTGACACATGCACCCATCACTACCTGAACTGCTGAGCCCACATAATAGAAGAGATAGACCAAGGGGGGTGATGTTGGTCAGGTGAAGGGAGGGGGGGGTCCAGCAGTAGGGCTAAAAAATAAAACAAGACATTGAAAATAGACTTCCATGTCAGGCCAGTGATCCGGTTTCCTTATACCAATCTAGTTGCAGGTACAGGTTGACCACTCACACACACACACACCAAAAAAATCAAAACTAGCAGGCAGTCAACAAGTCGCCCGTCAACTTCCTTTATTTCTTGGGGTTGCCCTCCCCCGGCTGCTCCGCTGCGGCGGCCCTTGGGCGCCGTCTCAGAGAAACGACTCCGCCTCCCGGGGGGCGGCGGCGGGCTCCGGCGTGACCACCAGCGGCAGGGCGGCCGCCTGCTCCGGGTCCTCGCTGATGACCTCCAGGGTGGCGGGGCTGACCTCCCGGAGCCCGTCGTCGGCCTCCGACGCCGCCTTCTTCTCGGCCGCCTTGTCGGCGGAGCCGCAGCACAGCTTGGGGGCGCACTGAGTCCGGCAGGAGAGCTCGCACAGGGAGTCGCGCGAGTCCGAGCTGAAGGTGACGAACTCGGGCTGGATGGTGGTGGCGTGGATGCCCTCGTCGTGGAAGAAGTCCTTGATGCGCTTGGCCACGTCCATGTAGGCCGTGGGGTCGTGGCACTTGATGTGCGCCGTGGCGATGATGCGGCTGCCGGCCAGCTGCCAGATGTGCAGCTCGTGGATGGCCAGCACGCCCTCCAGGCACAGCAGCTTCTCGTTGAGCTGGTGCATGTCGATCTGCTTGGGCACCGTCTGCAGAAGGATGAGCGCCGACTCCTTCAGCAGGGGGTAGGTGGTGTACAGCAGGATGCCCACCATCATGATGCACAGGGTGGGGTCCATGTACAGCACCCAGCAGGGGCCCGCCATGCGGTAGGCGCCGGGGTCCGTCAGGCCCACCAGGGTCTCGTTGACGTGCTGGTGGTCCGTGCTGTGGCTGTTGATGCAGGGGTTGAGGCAGGCCTCGTCAGGCAGGCAGGGCTGCCACACGAAGGTGAAGATGAGGGCGTTGACCACCACGATGACCGAGCCCAGGGCGTCCCCCAGCACGTGGAGGAAGACGCCGCGCATGTTGAGCTGCGCGGCCGAGCTGTGGTCGACGTCGTCGTACAGCGGGCTGCCGTTGGTCTGCAGCTCGGTGCCGTCTTTGCTGAAGTCTGAGGGGGGAAAGTGCGGTCTAAGTGCGGTTCATCGTATTAACAAAGCCAACATGTTTGCAGGCACATAATCTTAGCCTTATACTGCAGCATGTTCCAAGAAAGTGCTTAGCCGCAACTCAAAGATGACTCTGTTTTGTCCGTCCCAATAAGTACAAACAAACTAAACAATTTCCTACTTGACTTGCCCTGATTTTAAGACTGAGGCAGTTGGAATTCCAAGCAAGACAGAGGCTGTGTTATAGACAATTGTGATAATTTTGAATCCTGAATGCAGAGCAACATTTCAATAAGTCACGGCGTGACTTATTCTCCCACCAAGGGTGCGAGAGTGTGTTTTTTTCACTGGTGGTAACACAGGTCTGGCATTATGGTTGGAGCCAGGGAAGCGAGCAGTTTTAATTCTCGAATGTTCCTAAAAAGAGGATGTTGTGTACATTCTTATAACTGAGCACATTTTCAGAACACCTCCTACATTGTCCCCTCACAGCTTTTTTAAATGTTGCACTTAGAATTCAGAGTAACAACACAACCTATAACGCAGACCCTGTCTTCACTTAGAATCAAAACTGCCGTCTAAAGGGCATGAGCATGCCCAGTAGCGTGTAAACACAATTTACACTTTTGGATTTGTTTGTTTGTGGGAACTATTTGAGAAGGCTACCTACTAGCCAGGATAGTTTGTTTGCACTTAGATTTGTTGGGCAAAACGAGGGAGCTGCTTAACAATGGGGTGCAATATAATGGAGGTCAGATGCCCTGCATCAGAACACGCACACACCACGAGAAGCGGTGAATTGAACTATAATCATGGCTGATTCAAGTTCAGGACATAAGGGACTTGGACACTTAACCTGTGGCCTTCACAGAACCAGCCGAGTCCTTTAAATCAGCAGGATAAGAGACTGAGGATGCCAGTTTGGAGCACTCTTACGGTTCAACCGGTTCTTAAATATGATAAGGCTGTTCATATTATTTACTTTTCCCATCTTAGAGAAACAAATGTATTACCAATATTATTATAAGGGGGGTTTTAGCTTATTCTTTCTAGGGTTCTATTGCAATACAATACATCATATTCAGCTGAATTATTACAAATATTAATCAACTATTGTGTATCTCAAAAATACTGGTGAAAAACAAGTTCCAGAACTAATATTGAACCAACAAAGTTATTCAACGGTCTGCAACACAGAACACAGCCTTATTCGGATAATCCTTATCCACAACTCCATAGAAACTATCAAAAGCAACAATGAGTTTCTCCTCTCACAGTAATGTGTGTGTGTGTGGTCCTCAACGTTTAAAAGAGGATATGCTTTTGAACAATGAATCAAATTATTTGTATGTAATATTGTAACAAGGGATCACTGCTTGACACTTGGCCATTTGTTTGGACTTAGGGTTGTTGAATTGGTATGGGTTGAATTGTATTTTGTGTGCAAATCACATGACTAGACACAAACGTAAGATACTAATATCTTAACTTGCCTTTCTTGCTTGTCAATGAGGTAGCCTTCAATATAGGACTTATTACATTATAACGGTGTATGTAACCCCCCCAAAACCCTTTGGACTTACCATATCCACGGTTCTCTGAGTTGACCCCATTTGGACTGTTGTGGTCGACCACAACCAAGGTGTTTGTCTCGGACGACGAGGAATTTGGTTTTTCAGATTTGCAGATTTTACCAGTCTTTTTCTTGCCATGAGAGTGTCCGCCACTGCCGTGCGAGTGCCCATGTCCCCCACCACCACCACCGTGCGAGTGCCCGTGTCCACCACCTGCATGGCCGTGGAACAAGCACAGCCCCAGGAGGTTGACCAGGAGCCCCGCAGCACCGACCCCGATCACGATGTAGGGGCTGTCGATCTCGTTGGGCTCGGTGAACCGCTCGATCGCCTCCAGGATGATGGTGAAGCACAGCGCCGTGAGGAACACCGCGTTTACCAGCGCCCCCATCACCTCCGCCCGGATCCACCCGAAGGTGTTCTTGTTGGTCGCCTGGGTCTTCTCAGCGAATCGCACGGCGACCAAAGCCACCAGCAGTGCTATAACATCCGACAGCATGTGGAAGGAATCCGACAGCATCGCTAGAGATGAAGTGATCCGACTGACGACCACTTCCACGATGAAGAACCCGAACGTCAATGAAAGCATGCATAGCAGCCGCACACGGTTCGGCTCACAAGCCATCTTCAAACACTAGGAAACGATCGATGAAACAATGAATAGGCTTGTTTTTTAACCTACCGGTAATCCGACTAATTCGACCGTTTTCATACAGATTTAACCTGTTTACCAGAGCATCCGCTAGCTAGCTGTGGTAGGGGTCCGTCCTAGCGAGCTAACTCCGCTAACGGGCTACCTGAGACAATACAAAGCGTATTGTTACACTAGCATCTCTACAAATAGCAGCATCCTTTGGCTAATTTATCAGACAAACACGCGTTCATTCGGTCAAGAATGAATAAAGTACCACAGACAAAAAGTCCGACGACTTATGTAGACCTTAGTCAGCGCCGGTATATTCCAGAATCGTTGGCCGCTGCTCACCCGTTTGCAGACGGCTGAAACTTTGCACCCGAGCCGGTAAACTTTCCACACGGAACTGGGTAATGTAACGGACCCGCCCAGCTCCTTGACCATTGGCTGGTAGCACGCTAGCTGGTAGGTGATTGGTCTGTTGCCGCTAATGGTTGGGACGTACCACCCGGGCGACAGGGTTGCTATGCGCCTCTGCATGCAACGCATCTAACAAACAGTGTTGCCAGATCGAGCCAGATTTGGCTGCAGCGCGCTGCAGCCAATGTTGCCAGATTGGGCGGGAAATCGGGTCCAATCTGGCAACGCTGCTAACAAACAGACAGTCCAGCATCGCAGGGCCGTCATAGTTTCTCCATTCCTGATTTAATTCGTAGCTCCAAATTAACATTCAATAGTGATCTATGATGCAGTTACAACCATAGTTTTCTGACTTTGCATTGAACAGTTTAGATTTAAATAAATATATAATGAAATGTAGCTTTATTTTATGATTTGGAATTTAACATCTGTGGTTTCGAGTCGTATCGAATGTTAATATTATCCACCAAGTATTGCATTAAAAAAAAAAAGAGGTATCTGTCCGATATATTAATACATATATTAAAAGGCAAATAAACTGTATGTAGAACAAACACATCATTACTCACTTGGATATCAGGCTTTATCGTTCAATTGCGATACTTTGTTCCTAACATGGGATTTTGAGATGTGATTGCTATCAATCATCTCACCATTCTTTACATTGTCGGCTATAAGCAATCCACATTATTGTTAATAAATGGGAGTCCTTTGATAAAAAGGGGCTGAGATAGACGAAAGAAAAAAAAACTATTTTTCCACTTGCTTTACACTAGAAACAAACATGGGGATTCCAGGGGCATCTCAAAGTAGCCAAGTCCTTCTAGATAGTCCATCTGGCAAGAGAATAAACGATTAAAAAATATAACCAGCCTGTTTACCACCTCAAGCGAATTAACCTATCCTATCTTCAGTCATATATATATAAATATATATAAGATCTGTCTCACTAGTATTCATTTTACTCTGAAATAACTTGAATGGAAATTTAGATGTCTGGGAATAAGCAGCACAGCAGTCAGGAAGCTATTTAAAGCTATAATAAACTGTATTTTGTGTATTTATGTAAAACATTATGAAAAAATGTGCATTTGCAATAAAGCATACAAAAAAAATTGCCCTTTCCCTCTGGGCTAAGCCCCGGATATTTCAGAAACCTAGAAACGCCCCTGCTCGCTAATACTATTGTAACCTATTAGGAAGAAGACCTGGAAATTAAAGTTAGAAAATCAGTTATTATATTCATTTGGACATGACACCAATACATTTGGTTAGGTTAAATCTGGTAGACCTTTCATAATGGAAAGTCTTTATCTCTCTTAAATGCAAACAAGATTGAAACATTCTAGGTTTCTTTAATGGAAACCACATACACACAAACACACTCGGAATATAATTCACATCCAACCGACACCTTTCAAACCCAGAGAGTAATATTTATAAAAAGGCCTAAAAAGTCGGAGTAGGTCATCTAAAATGCATGAGACATCCACAGACATGAGCACACAATGGAATGAAAAAGGAAAATTCAAAGAAAAGAAAACTTCCAACATTGAAATGTGAAATTATTTGGGTTCAGTCTTCTGCACTGTCTTCACCACTAAGGTCCTATGTTACAAATAAATAAAGATCAAAACTAGTTCCCTGTCAAGCCATGGTAACCCAGGGCCCTTTGATTTGATTCAGTAGTCTTCACATTGTTATTTTGGTGGCCTGGTCTTAGCGGATCCCCAGGAACTGCCTGCTCCTTTGGTACGCCCGCTCCACCTCCCCCAGGGCCTGGGCCCGTGAGTCGGCCGCCTGCAGCCTCTTCTTCAGGACCAGCTCCTGGCAGCGCAGGGAGTCTCTGCTGCCAGGGCCCTGGTTCTCCTGACTGCGTCTTGCAAAGTGGACCTTTTTCTTGCCAGGGGAGCAGTCCTCGTCCAGATCTAGGACAGAGACAGTAGGGGAGTTACTTGTGAAGAAGTTGTGTGTGCAACTGTAATTTATCCAAAGTCTTCAAGAGACTCCTGCCTAACACGACATGTGGCCGCCACCATGATGGGAAGACTCTTCCCAATGCACTCCCACCCAATGTTTGGCACATGTATATACAAAATAAAATCTTTATTTACATGGTTTAAAAGTATATAAAAACAAACATGACATCAAGTTAACACCCCCCCCCCCCCCCCCCCCCCAACCACAGGTATAATTAATGGACAACGCTCTGGCTCAATTCTTGTAGAGGTTCAGGGGCTCCAGGGCTTGACGGGCCAGCCTCGTACCTATCTCCTTAGAGTACGGCCCGGCCAGGCTCTTCGCCTGCCGCAAGAGGTTGTAGTTCTTCAGCAAACTCTCCGCTCTGAAAGCATCAATAAGACGATGGTTAGGTTGGATCATCAGAGCATCCCATTAGAACTTTGGAAGAGTTTGGACCCGAGCTCAAGAATAACTGCTTTTATTTACCTCGCAAGCTTCACGTCAGACAGTCGTTCGCGGACACACAGCTCCTGCTCCCGCTCTGCCATTAAAGAGTTGAGACCACAGAAACCCCCAAAACACATGAACATACAAAGAGGTAGCCACAATTGACAGCCTTCGAAACACAATTAATTCTGAGTGTGATACTAAAGCCTGGACCAAAGCTGCAAACGAATCCTGTCATATCAAGGATGACCTCCATCTTGGAAATGCCACAAAACGTTAAGGATTGGTTCCATAACGTCCAGAGGTTTTTCGCAAACGCAGGACTGGTAGTGTTAAGTCTATGCAGAGTCTCACAGGTACATCTGGTACATACACGCACACACACACACACACACACACTCACGCTCCAGCCTCTCCTCTCGTTCCTTGAGGGCCTGCTCCCTGTCTCGTAAGACCCGCTCCTTGAGTCGGAGCTCCGAGGCCGGTTCCGGCATGGCAACCCGGGGCGCGGCGGCCTGGGGCGCGGCGGCCACGCACTCTGTGGACTTCCTGCGGACCCGCACCAGCGCCTTCCGCCGCTCCTCCCCCACCGTGTCGGCCAGCAGGCTGCTCTGGAGGATGGACTCTACCGAGGGCCTCAGGTAGTCCTGCCAAGGCGCCGCCACAAACCAGTGAACACAAGCGGCCAAATGCAGTACGCGAGTCAAGAAGACGATAAAAGGGAACGTTGTTTTTTAGGACTGGTCAGTAATGCATCGGAACGCGACCGGGCCACGGACTATACTTCCATGTTTTTGACTGCATTATGCATTGACACGAGAACATGGTCTTTGTGCAATCCCATTTCCCCCCCCCTTCAAATTAGTAGCAAACCTTTAAATGGAGCATTCGGGTCAGCAGGGCGTTGAGCCCGTCAGAGTATCGGTAAGGGATCCTTGTGAACTGGCCCTTGCGGATCTTCTCTGCCAGCTCCTTCTGGTTGTAAGCAGTAAAGGGAGGTCTAACCGGGGCCAAAAGACACCCATCAACATTACAACCCGCATCCTATAACATTTAACATCCCGGAGAACCATTTAGAGAGCGAGGAAAAACTTACGATAGAGCGCAAAGTTCATACAGCAAACAGCCGAGAGACCAAATGTCTGACTTCTCGTTGTAAGACATCCGGTTGATTTGTTCCTGAAAAACAAAAAAGCAGTTGTAGAGTTAAAGTTCTGGGAATTTTTACATTCCTAAATTTGACATGGAAGACAAACAAGTTGTCTAGAACTGTTGACTTTATTATTGTGAAATAGTTGGAGAATGTTAGATGTTAAGGACTGGGTAAACAGAACACAGGAGAAAACAAAAAAAGTCCTTGTTCAAACATCAAAGAATAGACGAGTATTAACGTGTTCCTTGCCCAACATTATAACACTGATCTAAGGTGTCATAAAAGAAAGGCACAAGGTTAGGGTTCAGCTTTCACTGGGTGTTCATAGGAAAATAAAACACTTCAGCATTCTTTTTTCCACGCCCGCCCTAAGCATATGGATCAACATTGACTCGGAAGGATGTTAACAAGAATCCAAACGAAGTTGACCCCAAATGAGTGAACCATTGATGCAGTTTGGTAGATGGATAACCATCAATTTTGTGACAAGGATATAAAAAGTCCAAATTCAAGTGTATACTCGATGAAGGAACACATCTCGACAATGGCTTTTGTTTCTCTGGTTGCCGATAAGAGTTCATGGCCTCAGCTCAAGTTTCAAGCTTTTCAACTACAATTATTTCTCCTGGGTAACAGAGTGCTCAACAAGATTGTCCAGTTCCCTGCTCAGCAGTTGTGACACATGTTCGGTTTTGTCAAGTCACGTGAATTTACTTTTAAAAAGGAGAGAAAAAAACAAATAATGGAAAAGCTAAAGAAGACTTCCAATTGAACTCCGGCACATCACGGGACTGATAGGCCACTCACAGGAGACATGTAGTAAGGCGTGCCGACAAAGGTCTTTGCGAAACTGGTGTCATGGTTTAGGATCCTAGCGAGTCCAAAGTCTCCCAGCTTGACGTTCTGCTTGACGTCCAGGAAGATGTTGGCGGGCTTCAGGTCCCGGTGCAGCACAGTGGCGCCACCGTCGCTGCGCCGGTGGCACTCCTTCAGGGCCAGCATGAGCTGGGCCATGACCCGCAGGACAAACTGCTCCTCCAGATAGCACCTGGAAGGAGAGGCGCCACGAATGCACAGAGCTCAGATGCATACAATGAAGGGGAAAACTTCATGTCCATGTATTGGACATGAAATATCTAGCAAAAAATAAACAGTCCCAAGACATACACTACATTATAGACAAGAAGTGTAGTAGTGTTATGTTCATAAAATAATATTTGAGTGTACCCTTTTTATTTTTTGAAGAAATGATATTTGAGAAATGATGACCATTGATTGCATACACCTGATGTATTGCATATATCAGGTGAAGGCAATATAGGCCTACCTGATGAAAACACCATCAATACAACCACCCCCTCACCTTTCCTTGATGCACTTGGCGACAAGAGTGGAGAGGTCGCCGCCTTCACAGTACTCCATGACAATGTATAGTGTGGTGTTTGTCCTGTCGATGATGCGGTCGTAGTACCGTACTATGTTTGGATGCTTAAGTTCCCGCAAGAGGTTAACCTCTGAGACGAGCATTTGCTTTTCGTTCTCGCCCATGCTTCCGTAATCAAGCTCCTTCCACACCAGAAGCTGTAGGTAACACAGGTATATGAGAGCAAAATGATGATGTTTGAGGGTGCACCGTCGACAATTACGTGAATGTTTGTATACGTGCTCACAGTAATGGACACAATTACCATGCACCAGTCAATAGACTGGTGCATTCAGATCCATAATGTGGATGGTATGCTGCGTTCGGCAGCATTGGTACTCACCTTTTCGTCAGATTTCCTTATTATTTTCTGACATTTGCCATAAGAACCAGATCCTATCGTATGCAAGACTTCGTAGTCCTCAACACGAGAAGGCATGCTGTTTATCAACCGATTGTAATCTAAGAAAGGCTATTTAGTTACCATGGACTTGGCCTGATAAACTATTAGAAACACCTTAACGTATCAATTTGTTTATCTTAAATCCAGCGGATGTTAGGTGAAACCAATTGTATGGTGATAATAATGGAGTCACAAACAGGTAGGCATGTGATCGTTGCCGAAAACAAAACAGAAACGCTGTTTTTAAACTGGTGCCTGAACTCTCTAAGCTGATTGGTTATTTCTCGAGTGAAGCTGAATCCTGATTGGCCACAACAACTACACAGTTGCCAGGTTGCGAGCGCCTGATACCGCGAGAGTTTAGCAGGTATTTCAAGAGGATGTCTGATTTCTGTCCACTAGGTGGCAGCAATAATACGCACACTTTTACCTGCCCAGGATCAGCGAATGACGTAATTGTTGAGGCGCATCGTTGTTCAAAAATAAGAATTACAACACACGATAACGGAAGTGATTAAAAGGGGTATTTCCCGTACCTTGTATCTTGATAACCTTGATGTCTCTGTTGTGTGTCATGGCATGGCCCATTTAAGATGTCAAGCATACTCAATTAAAATACAAACAAATCATTATTGTGGTGTATTGGTTTAAGTTAGAGTTAGTCTTGTAAATCAAAAGTCTATACTTTTTTCAGTCATTCTCAAACAGTGATACAAAAATATCAAAAATGGCGAGCCACAGCAAGTGAAGCAGTGGCGAGCACTGCTTAATTTATTATCGAGATGAGAGTCCTAGTTGGAGGCCCCATTAATAGCTCCGAAGTCTCAATGCCTTGCTCAAAACAGTAGACATCCCGTGGCAAAGTTGGGGAAACCAAATCGTTACGACAAACTATGTATATTAGATAAGCACTGAATGATCATCATTCAGAACTTAGATTTTCTTTTTGGTCATTTGAAAATAGGGATGCGCACACACACACACACACACACACACACACACACACACACACACACACACACACACACACACACACACACACACACACACACACACACACACACACACACACACACACACACACACACACACACACACACACACACAGTTTAGGTCCGTCTTTGCATGTGAAGTGCACCTGTTTGGCCAGGGATCGGCAGCATACCTGTCTGCAGGATTGTGGACCTGCTGTGGACCTACACATATTACACGCCTTTGACTGAAGAACATGATCATGTCCATCCAAAACGTGATCCCCGTAGGCTACACGTGTGCTATCGAAGCACTCGAGGAGGGAGAGAGGGGGGTGGGGGTTAGGTGACATTCAGCTGCCTAGCCGAGAGCACAGAGGCTATTTCTGGAGTGCGTCCGCGGGTCACCCTGGCCATCCCTGGCGCAGCTGGACGCCAGTGTCTCTCCTCGTGTCAGGAGGAGACGCCGTCTCCTCCATCGTCCACCAGCCCCTTCTCCTGCAGATGATTTCATGCCCACACTTGTGCATCAGGCCCCGTTCATGTCGTGGAATTGCGACGTCTCCAAGAAGTGATTGGCTCTAATGGCTCTCTGTACTCAGGCGTGTAGTGTGGTGACATGTGACAAGCTGACGCCAAGATTTATTTGTTTTAAGCTTAGGGGAAGTTTAAATACATATGTTGACGCATGCAAACAATTAGCCATGTATTAGGTGTCTTATACAATGTCGATGTATTGTGTGTATAATAACAGTTGTGTGTGCTGGACTATGCATCAAACCTCTCCTCATCATGCAGGCCATACACAACCGCACAAGTGGAGCCTCTCTTGTTCCCGGAGAGGTGATGCACTGAGCGGTTCAGGTCGACCGGGTTCCTGTTTCCCAGGCTGAAATCAGAGCACCGTGGAGTAAGCTGGCGGTTAGTGACAGATACCGATCCAGGTTTAAACAACAGCCACGGAGCAGAGTAAACACACGTTTCAATTACCCGGAGACAGGTTCTGGGAGACACACATCAGCAAATTACGATGTGGGAACTCGAACAAGGCCCTTGAGCCATGCCACTGTACCCAGTCAGTTTAATTAACTAGGGAGTCATGCAGCAGTTAAAATAATCCCTTCGAACAAATACAAATGTACGTTTTCATGCTCTCTGCCTCAGTTTAAGGCACTTTCAATGAAAGATTATGTTAAATAATGACACCCATCCAAATAGTTTGTTGTATTGTAACTAATAGTGGGAAGCTGGGACACAAACACACACACGCACACAAAAACAAAGATGGACGGTAAAGATCATTTTGATGTTTTATTCCAGCACAAGGTCTCTGTGTTGTAAAATGGCTGTGTAGCTAGGAATTAAAGGAGAAGTACAAAATGGAAAAATTACAGACAATTCTAGTATCATTTGTTTTTAATTTCTATTGTGTTCATTTCCTATAACCATATCTAGGAAAAAACCTCCCCCTGCCCACCATCTCTGCCTTCTTTGGAAAAGCGGCCTTGGGAAGAAAAATGGAAAAGAAACGACTTGTGGCATCTCCTATTCATACCGGGGAACATCTCAGGGTGGCAGGACGAATAGACACGTTTCAGTCTAGCCCCGAAAAGGGTTTCACATCTACCTAGTCAGGTAGCCCTCTGCATTTCATACACAGCTCCTACATGTATACTCCCCCTGAAAGGAGAGGGGTGGGCTTCAATGCAACCTCATTGCATTTGTGTATCCACTTCATCTCCCCCTCCCTGGAGGCGGTTCCTCCTGCTGCCCGTCAGGAGAGCAGGGTCAGAACCTTTCACATTGACTCTCAATACAACATCGCCGCATCATTGCTGGGCCCTGTGTGAACTTCCCTTTACAAAAACGCCCCAAATCAAAAAAAAAAAAAATGAAAAGGGGAACAACTATTGCTTTCCTCTCCTGGCCCAGTTACAGTGTTGGTACCCCCCCCCCTCCCCCGCATCAGAGTGAATGCAGACTGGCAGCATGGGACTAGGCTCCAGGCTGTGTGGTGGGTTGCCTCTTAACAGTCTATAGCCATCAAACGTGTTTTTAGGGGCAAGCTGGAAAGCAAAGATATCCCACAGAATCCTACATGCACAAGCCTTCATCAGTGTTTTCACTCTTTGATGCTCCGGGCTGGGCGAAGGAAGGGGCGGGGCTCAACTTTGAACTGGGCCCGCGTGTCATTGGACGAAGAGACTGGCCGTCTCTCAAAACAGACTTTTTGTGGCATATAGTAGCGTCCTAGTTTGGTGTCACCACAAAACAAGAAAAGAAAGATACAACACTGGACACAGGGGAAAACCTTGCCTTTTTCTCTTTTAAAACATTCATGATAATTTAAAAAAATAAAAACAATCTGAAATAATAAAAGCTGAGTGCCGACGCGTGACACAACCTTGCAGTCATTGATAGACAAAGAGATCCTTCCTCTTCTTTGTTATGTACAAAATTAAACATACCATAACAGGGGTACGACGGTTCAAGTAATTTAAAACAAATGAAAACACTCCGCCACGGTGAGCTGTCCTCGCACTCTGACGCCACAGAGCAACACAACATTAATTTGTATAGATAAAAAATTAAAAATAAACAGGGAGCAGGTTGGTTCGGGGAGGGAGGGGGTGTTGAAAGACAACCACACAAACACGCACGCACGCACGCGCTCTCCCACACACACACACACAGACACACACACAAACACTCACATAGGCAGGTTATGCTGTACATTTACAGAACTGACACCTAGGTTTTAGTATGCTGAACATTAGGGTAAGCTTTTCTATTAAGAATGATCCTTTTCCTTTTTTGCCCACCCTCCTTTCCCCATTGTCCTTGTCCCTTAAACGACACTAAGCGTATGGCTTAAATATTTGTAAAACTAGGCGTTCCCAGTAGGAATCCCCTCTCTGGCGCTGCCTTCAGTCTGGCGTGGGTTCGAGTCGGACAGCTACTCTTAGTTTGTGTAGCTGCACATGGTTAGAGAGTGTACGTGTGCACGT
Source organism: Gadus chalcogrammus (assembly GCF_026213295.1). NCBI lineage: Eukaryota > Metazoa > Chordata > Actinopteri > Gadiformes > Gadidae > Gadus > Gadus chalcogrammus. Next base: position 16,276,787 of record NC_079432.1, on the reverse strand, counting down.
GTGTGTGCGCGTGTGTGTGTGTCCTGTGCATGGCGGGCAGACACTTAATAGGGAGTGGGCGGAGGAGGGGGGTCCTCTGCAATTTTCTCCGGTAGCGGGAAATTGGAGCTGGCAAGAGTTCTGCCCTCGTTGAAGTCATGCAGTCGTTGGCCACTGATTGTGGCCATGGCCACTGCCCCGGGACGGGCCTGGCACACGGGCACCGGCCTCGGGGCCCAAACCCGAAGTCGTGAGAGCCAGCGTCCCTTCAGGGCCGAGCGGTGTAAACAGGAGCCCTCCCTCGCTCCCGGGGGAACTCGGAGCCTAATGACAACACACACTGTGGCCCTCGTCACAGGGACCACAACGTATGGATGCCAATAGATGTGTAGTGAGAGAGAGAGCGAGAGCAAGAGAGATCTTTTTTCTTTTGAAAGCAATTAAAAAACGTCCACAGCTCCAGGTGAGGGTCTGTCTCCCAGGGGGGTCGTCAGGGGGGGACACGGGGTGGGCAGTATGGATCCTTAGTGCAATGAAGAGACCCCCGCTGGTCGGCCGTGGGGGGGGGTCTCTGCAGCCCCCACCGCGCTCAATACCGATGGCAACAGGCTGAGACTAAGACAGAGAGCAGGATCCAAGGGGCTTCTTCTGGTCCGGCCCGGACGATTTAGGGCAGGCATTACGCTTTTTTACTAACTTCAGAACACAGACACACACACACACACACACACACACACACACTCACACACACACACAATCAAACACACTTAACTGTAAAACTATCACGGGTAAAGCCCAGGGAGATTGACAGATAGTCGAAAAAATACCTCCGGGGGAGTCCTGAGCCTCATATGTGATGGGGGGGAGGGGGTGGAGATGTAAACATTAAAGCGTTACTTTTGACGACAAGTGTGAGAGAGGAGGATGGGCCGCCTGCTGGGGCGGGCCGGTGGAGTGTGTTAGAGTCAGTACTTGTGTGTGTCTAAACATGAGCAGCCTTATAAGAGGCTTGGGTGGGCTTTCATTTTCTTATTCATGTGTAGTTTTATTCCGTTTACTTCTTTTCTATGATGCCCCCCGCCCCCAGTGTCTCTCCGGCTTTTTCGCAAATGTACATTCATCCATCGTTGGGGAGGGATTGGTTGGGGGTGGCGGGGTTGGGCAGGGCAGGGGGGGGTGGGGGGGGGGGGGGTCTAGTACAACACTGGGCCACACATCCCACTGATCCTGAGTCTTTCCCATGGTCCCTCTGGAGGCCGTCGCCCTGGCGACTGTGGCTCAGAAAACCCAGCAGTAGGCGTACTGGAGGACCCGGTACCACATGTAGCCGGAGGCGAAGGCCAGCGACTGGATGAAGCACAGCCACACCGGGTCCAGGGTCATCGCCCGGGAAGGCATCTCCTTCTGCCCCTTGGCGGGAGGAAAGGAGCCTGTTTGGGGACGGAGGGGACGATCAGAAACCACGCCAGGACGCACACAGAGCCCTTAGGGACTATCCCATACGGGCCGAGGCGTACGGGTTTAAATAACACACAGTTACCCACCCGTTGCGTAGAAGTGGGTCAGCAGATCCTCCTTCTCCACAAACCTCTGGTATAGCCAGTCTGTCAGGGGCGCCGTGTCAACAGGAACCTCCTTTATGGGGTACACTCTGAGAGAGAGAGAAGAGAGGGAGAGAGCAAGCACGATTATTAGAGTGCTTACTCTGTGCAAGCGGCGCGTATTGATCCGTAGTGTGGAGGCGGCGATAGTGTAAACTATGGGGGCGCCAGATTGGGTCTATCTCAGAGTAGAGTCAATCATCCGGGCCTGTGTGTGTGTGTGTGTGTGTGTGTGTGTGTGTGTGTGTGTGTGTGTGTGTGTGTGTGTGTGTGTGTGTGTGTGTGTGTGTGTGTGTGTGTGTGTGTGTGTGTGTGTGTGTGTGTGTGTGTGTGTGTGTGTGTGTGTGTGTGTGTCAGCTCCTTCAGGCCTTAATTAGCCGGCAGGCCTTTGGGATGTGAGGAGGAGACAGGAGAGCTGAAGGAGAGGACCGGGCCTCAGGCCTGGTCCTCTCCAACCATCACTGGTTTACTCATGCGCAAAGATAATTGTACAGATTCTTCAAAAACAGATTATGGAACGCAACAATGGGCAGCGATGTTTCTGAATGCTGAAAGAATATTGCTGCAAGAACTAATTGAAGAGGCATAGACGTCGACCAATAACCTGCCATTTGAACACCTGAATACTCGTTCTTATGGCGTACCCAATTCCATGCTCAAGTAATTCAAAAGATAGATAGTGAGCCCCATCCACGTCATACTGACTGTACTAATGGGCACTAGGCGGCGATGGAGGGATATCTTATCAGCAAGATTAAAGGTTTCGTTTTTTACGATAACAAACTGTTCTACGGCGATAGCAATGGAGCTGAGGTTATTAATGTCTAGACTGCAGCGATGACATAACTGTATGGTACATATACAAAGGAATAAACGTCGCTGTCAGCGTGTGTGTGTGCTATCTAAGGTGATGTGGTGTCGTTTAGCGGCCAGCAGGGGTCCCAGCCCTCCCCCACACACACACACACACACACACACACACACACACACACACACACACACACACACACACACACACACACACACACACACACACACACACACACACACACACACACACACACACACACACACACACACACACACACGAGGCACATTGGAGGTCACAAAAAAAGTCTCTGAAATCACACATACCGGGTGATAGAAGACAGATTATGATTATGACCGTGATCTATATCCATCTACTTCCACGAGTCATCTCAGCGACACGTTGTTGAACGATGAAGTCGACGTTTGAAACTAAATGGAGGAAGCTAAGGCCATGTGGGGTATGGGGCTTGCCAATCTAAACGCTTTGTGCAGGTCAATGCCCTTAATAGAACCTTTTGGGGGGAAAAAAAACCCACACACAACTAAGAGGCCACGGGGCCCTCATGTCTCAGGCCTCTGTGTTCCTCTGTGCCCTGAGGGGGGTGCGGGCTGATGCTGTGTCACCAGGCCTGGAGGACAGAGGCGTGTCTTCACACTACAAAGCTCTGGACACCACATACAACCACCGAAAGTGGTTTGGATACGATGCGTCAAGAGATAAACAAGGATGTTCTGGAGACATAAGGCGCGTTCCGACTGAGGGACGTCTCCTTCTAGTGAGCCGACGGGTGTGGCTTGGGAGAGAGGATCAACCCAACTACACAGTTAGCGGATCAGTTAGTACCTTCCTCGGGGTAGGAGCTTTCTGAGGCACTCCTAACTAGTCTATGCTGATTGGATACGGTTGATAAGACGCGAGTACGATGTATGATTACGCGAGTAGAACCTGAGACAGCCACAACATAAACGGCGCCATTTTTAGGAGACAGGCAGACGATCGAGAACGAGAATAAATAATCGCGAGTCGCAAGCTAAATAATCATCACCATCTAAATAATCATGTCAGACAAAAAGTGTTGCAGAACTAATTACATCACATTCGAACTCTGTTGGGAAGCCGCTACGAAGGTTCTTGTATGGGAACGGACACCGAGGGGAGCTCCGGTGAGTGGGCACATCCAAAACACTGAGCCGCTCAGTTGGAACGCGCCTATTCCCTCTTAGAGAACGCCTGTCCAGTAGTCAAAGTCTAAATTAACATCCCAGAAACGAATTATAGACTAGAAATATCTTGTTATACCACGGGTCAGGCTGCAGCTTGAAGAGTCACATGCACACTTCTCAGTGGAAGTAGACAAGGCCTTGGCCAGCTTCCACTCATTAGTCAGCCATTTGGCTTTCAATACAAATCTTATCAATAATCTGTAAACCTTTGCTTTGTCCCGTTAATATTGGTTGCACATTAACAGGGTGGGGGGTGACCTCTGAAGCCCAGACCATGAACTTCTCTGAAGAGCTCTCTAGCAGGCGATATTGGAAGCCTCTGGAAGCAGCAGCACCGGGGGAAGAGAGTTTAATAGGCTAAGCTGCCTGGTCACCTGAGAGCACGATTACAAGATGCCCAGGTTACCATGCCACACCGCTCCCTCTCCCCCCCCTCTCCCTCTCTCTCACGCTCTCACCCTCATTCTCTCCTGGCTACCTGATACGCTGGCGTTTGCTAGCTAAGGCACCGCTCATTAAGCAGAACCGTAAAGGTTTGTGGCGTTTTTGGTTTGGACTCCACCCTCTGTATCAGTATCGTTCTGTTCAAATATGGACTATACATAAACCAGATAGCCATGGAAACCCCCACCCCTCCGCCAGGGGGTGCCATGGCAACCGACTCTGTAGGGTAAATAGCTAAACGACCACCACTAATGTAAAGCGATAGCCCTGCGGCTGCGTGCGTGGGGGGGGCTGAAATATTCATGCAGAGTGGTTGCGTGACGCCAGTGGGCGCCCGGAGCCCAGAGGCCCGGGAGCAGAGGAGGAGGAGGGCGCTGGGGGAGCACGCTACGTAGCCTAGCTTCCAGATCTGAGGAAGCGGAGGGCCAAGCTAGGCCTGTTCCGCTAGCCACTGCAAGGGGCTGACCTAGTACAGGGTTAGCACCACGAGGGTCTGGCCCTGAGAGGGGGTCTTGGTCCAGTGGGGGACTGAGCGGTCACGCAGGTTGAACCTACGAAGTCCTCCTTAGAGGAGGGTCTACGTGATCTCAACGTCCATGTGACCCGCGGTGCCATCTTGTTTAGTGTGATAAATAAATAAATATATAGTGAGGGAGAAGTGGAGGAGGCTTGATGTGACCACAGGCTAATGGGCACGACGTGCCAAGCAGCTGCCAGTAACAAACCCCTTGTGCCCTGGCTTGTAGTGCCGAGACGATGGAGGTGAACATCGCACTATAGTGTCAATATTGTGCTGAGTGAAGGAAACACGAGTATTGCTTTGTGTGTGTGTGTGTGTAGGTGTGTGTGTGTGTGTGCCTGTATGTCTTTGATTTCCTATCCCCGTTTTATTTGTTATGCAAGGAGAGGTGGAGGTGGTGGTGGTGTTGGTGATGGTGGGGGTAATGGGAGGAGTGGTGGTGTTGTTGGTGATGGTGGGGGTAATGGGAGTGGTGGTGGTGGTGGTGATGGTGGTGGAGGTAATGGGAGTGGTGGTGGTGGTGGTGATGGTGGTGGTGGTGGTGGAGGTGATGGGAGTGGTGGTGGTGGAGGTGATGGGAGTGGTGGTGGTGGAGGTGATGGGAGTGGTGGAGGTAATGGGAGTGATGGTGGTGGAGGTAATGGGAGTGGTGGTGGAGGTGATGGGAGTGATGGTGGTGGAGGTGATGGGAGTGATGGTGGTGGAGGTAATGGGAGTGATGGTGGTGGAGGTAATGGGAGTGGTGGTGGAGGTGATGGGAGTGATGGTGGTGGAGGTGATGGGAGTGGTGGTGGAGGTGATGGGAGTGATGGTGGTGGAGGTGATGGGAGTGATGGTGGTGGAGGTAATGGGAGTGGTGGTGGAGGTGATGGGAGTGGCGGTGGAGGTGATGGGAGTGATGGTGGTGGAGGTGATGGGAGTGATGGTGGTGGTGGTGGTGGTGATGGTGGTGGTGGTGGTGGTGGTGGTGGTGGTGGTGGTGGTGGAGGTGGTGGTGGAGGTGATGGGAGTGGTGGTGGTGATGGAGGTGATGGTGGTGGTGGAGGTGATGGTGGTGGTGGTGGTGGAGGGGAAGGCGTAGCAGGGCACCTTAGCAGCCCTGACCGTACGTCCAGCAGATTGCCGCGTGGCCGGGTGCTATTTTTTATTTATTTTTTAATCTCACCCACTTGGCAGAGGGACCCGGGGTGAACCCGACACCCTGGCAGCCGACAGCTGAGTGGGGGGGGGGGAGGGGCGGAGCCTCCTGTCAATAATCTCCAACACTGGCCCCGAGTGGCCGTCTGACCCGCGGCCGTCGGGCCAGCACTACGTCTACATCTTACTGAGGACAGATCTGAGCTGGATGCTAGCTCGAGGCACATGGCGTCTTTGTGCTCAGTACAGATCACTGAGCGCACCGGGGACACGTCACCATGTCTCTAATGGAATGCATGCATGTGCTGGACGGCGGGACGTCTACCTTAAAACAGCAGCAGGGTACATCTGCTTACCAGAGCTACATTGAAGCCTTGATAGAGTTCAGAAAAGCCAAACGGGTTAACAGTAGTCCCTGCATGTTTCCCCGTTTCAGGACTGCAACAGAAGGCCTTCATCTGCTCACTAAGTCAATCCCCTATCAGGATAAAAGGGAGCCAATGCGACTGGGAACTTTATCAGGCTGAACCTGTTCCCTGGCCAGTAACCAGCTCGTTTCCCCTCCCAATCGTGTGATCTGCAGGGCTCCTCTTCGGCCGAAACCGAAGCACCCGACACGCGTCAGTCTTTGTGTGGGTGACTGTGTGAGCGTGTTAAAGGTGTTTAGGGTGAGGCACTGAGAGGAGCAAGATGCTGGGCTTGGGTGATTAAAGCCCCCTCATTTCTCCTCCTGCGGCCGGTTGAAAGAAGAAGAGACAACAATGCCTTCATCTGTATGCAAGGGTCCTCATACATGCTTGATTATCACCTTTGTCATGGCAACCCAAAAACACACACACGTTGAGTGTGTGCGGTTTGCACTGGGAATACATAAACAGCGCTTGTGGTACTGCAGTTAAATTGTAATAATTCAACTAAAATTAGGGAAGTCCTTTCCTGTTCCTATATATATATATATATATATATATATATATATGGTCCACATTGTATGAACCTAGTATGTGTGCGCCGATATGACCATGAGGGCAATGGGAGCTACTCTGTGAAGCTAACCGTACTAACCCCCCAGCCGTCTGTCAGCCCCCGTCGAGCAGGAGTCTGCCCCATTAATTGTATCATTTAGTCTTTATTGGCCCTCCTCTGATAGAGGTCTTCCAGGAAGACGTGGATACCGGTAAGGACGTCCACCCAAGCGCCCCTTCCTGTCCGCCTTTGGAGCGCCGCCACATCTCTCATTTTTAGGTCTATCCATGTCAGTCGAAGAGCAACATTTGACCAGACGATGGATCATATCTCAACCCAAATCTATTCATTCAAGCAAAAATATGCGATATTCATTTAGAAAAACAGTACAAACAGTGTATCTCCTTCTATCTGCTGACCCACAGCCGGCGTTGGCCAGCGATCTGACCTGCGTGCCTTTATGACGTGCCCACACCCTGCCGTGCCCACTGCCCCCCCGCCCCGCCATATGGCGCTATCAGAGCTGCTGATAGCGCAGAAGGCGGTAGGGGAGTTGGCAGTAGAGGCGTTGGTGGTGGTAGTGGTGGTGGAGGTGGTGAGAGTCACGTGACAGAGCGAAGGTCAGCCGCTGTGCTGTGGATGGGGCGTGGCTAGGCGTCAGCGGCCAATGTGGAGGGGGGGGGGGGGGGGGGGGGCTGAAAGGTGGCCTCTGGGGGCCCTCTGTGTGAGGTGGGGCCAGGCCATGTGGCTCTTGGCGGGGGGCCACCAGGTTTGCCCAACCTGTGTGAGAGGTCTTATGACGCGTGTGCCCTGTGTGCCCGCTCTCTGAATAAAAAAGTGATATCTTTGATGGCGGCCGGCAATTCCCAATTTGTTGTCGCCGTGGTTACGGCAATGTTAGTGGAGAGACAAAGGAAAGGCTGACACTCAAAATCTCCTGCCCTCCACCCTGCCTCCTCCCATAAGGGTTGAGAGAGATAAGAGGTATTGATCCGTCTATTGACGGACTTCTATTGGGTACATAACGATTAACCATGTTTCTTGCCCACGAGAGACCTTGACAATCCATCCCTCTTAAATGGTTTGAGGAAACGGCGTTGATGCAGTAGCGCCGTGTGTGCCCGTGCGTGTTCATGATGGATGCAGAGGGAAGAGCAGTCATTTGATGACCAGGCACAACCATGTTGCATTCTACTAGGACTGGCCCAATCCGAGTCTCAAGCTTCAGATTAACTGTTACATCCTGTTGTGCATGTTCAAAAAAAAAATTCTACCTATTATCGATTTTGTCGAATTAATTTCAAAAGCAGTTCGATTTCTAAAAGAAAGATGTGTATTATTTGATTAAGACACAAGGCAAAACTGCACAATCAGAAGGGATGAGTCAGACTCTGTTTTTGGCCGAGCTTCAGTGTGAACGTTTCCACAACTTCCATAGTTTGAGGCAAAACTTCACAAAACTAAAAATAAATTCAACAAAGTTCTCATGATATTACTTGAGCACCAAAGAAAAAGCAGAGGCACTGTTTTGAATACCTGATCACAAGAACAGGAAAAAAACATGGCTGCCTTTTTCTATCCATGGTCATGAAGTGACTTTAAAATGGTTGCTAAATACATTGATGATCTCAGCCATTATCAACACCCTGCTCGCCATAACCTCCTACTGCTGGTGAGGGATCCCATCAAGACAGAGCCTTGGGAGAGCCCTTTAATACACATTATTGTTATCACCACCCTTTAAAGTGCTCCCACACTGCCTGCTCCTTCGGCAGCAGCTCTGACGGTGCTGCAGATTCTCACCCTACTCGGCAGGTGTCAAGCGCTGCCGAAGCCTTCAAATCAGGTTCTCCTGTCCAGATACAAAGCGACTGACGGCAATTACTCAGTTATTCTGAGATTTGGGGCCAGCCCTTCATTTCACACATCCTCCGAAAGCTGGCTATCAGCAACACACGCACAAGCGTACGCACACACACACACACACACACACACACACACACACACACACGATATTTTTTCAATGTTGGATCTCAACCCATTGAGCAGGCGGACACCACTGGCCTCCCGCCGTGCCCATGAAGCCCCGTCACACCTCCATCTGCCAGTCACAGAGAGCTCAAGATCCCCCCGCCTCTCAGATCATCATCAATAGAGATATTATATTCCAATTCTGGAACGAAATCATCCAGAATATTCCTCTCCAGGGCCAGACTGCAAGACAAGCCTCTTTTACAGCTTCATAAAAAGCTCTGCTAAACTCCTAATTCACAAGATATTTGAGACACCTCCCACCCCGCCCCCAACCGAAAGGGTGGAGAAAGGAAGGAAAACACTGCAGCCCCGCTCAGAGTCATCCCAGGGTGAGGGGGGCGGGGCCACACTGGGTCCCAGGGGCGGGGCCCTCCTCCCCATGACATCACCACTGGGCTGTGCGAGCGCTCCTGTTTTACATAAACAAATGCACAACAGGCTCGCTCACCACAACATGACACACCAGAATACACTCTCCCCGGGGGGCGGGGCATCGCGGCAAACAACTCATCCACCCCCCCCCCCATAACGGGCCGCCCCCGTCCAGGTTCCTCACCGGGGGAACACCTGGACCAAGGTGGGTTTTTTGGCACACTTCTACACGTTCTACAACGCTGTGAGCGAAGACTCAGGCGGGCCCCAGCACTAGTATACCCATCGGGGGGGGGGGGGGGGGGGGAATGGCTCGTCTATGCCTCTATAATTAGAGACTTAATGAGTCTTCAGGATTAGACTCTGCTGCTCCTGGTGTCCTAGACTCTCTGGGGGGGGGGGGGCAGAGAGTTCATCAATCACCTTTAAGAAATTCATTCAGTCCATTGTCCCCAGCCTGTTGCCGCGCTGCATTATAATACAGCGCTCACCTGCTGGCGGTCCTCTGACCTGCTGTGTGACGGCCATGCCTGGGGGGGGGCGGGGGGGGGCTCACCCAACAGGCCAAAGACAAAACAATACCGGACTGCATTCATAGGAGCCATTCTTCAGAGCATGTATCCCTGTCATTTAGGACTTACACTACACTAGACACACGAGTTTAACCCGGCACCTTTCGCTTGGTTTTGACCACAAGACTACGAGAGAAGGGCTTCCAGGGACTATTTCGCACTGTGCTGAAAGTGTCCGTCTAAATAAAGTGTAATATTCCAACCAACGACAATATAGAGAGTGACAATACAAAACATGATTCCCATTATAATTCAGGTGCATTCATTATGTTAGATAGCAGATCGATTTAGAGGGAATTAGTTATTAAATTAGCGACATTGTTTATCTAAATGAAAGGATGAAGGTCATTGTGGGCGGCCAGGACAGGGGAATCAGATCAGCCCCCTAGCCGGAGGAGAACACCATTAGACCAGCACTGATCAGACACACCGATAGCACCCTACCTCAGGCTGTCCTTAACACGATAATCCAACTATGAAGATATATATTATGTATTAACTGAGAGCGGAGGAAAACAAAAGCACTTCCAGTGGAAGGAGCTTATTTCCTGACGGCATCGATAAAGAACATTTAATAAACTCGGTAGTGTTGTACCTATATTTTTTATCTCTTGAATCTTAATCATTTTTTATCCAGGACAGAAAACAGTCCATGTTGAACGCTAACAGATTCTGGGATCAGTTAGCGTGAAGCTTAATCCTTTTACTCCGGTGGCGGCGGGGCGCCAACGATGCGTTCTTCCCGGGCGTTTTCCCAGGCTTTTTGACAGAGTCCGCGCCAAGGCGCTCGTTTACCACAGTGCGTCACGGCTGCCTCTTCTAAGGTGGTGCCCGGTCACCTCCCAGGTGTTGACGGGCACTGCTAGTGTTAAGACGCCCTGCGTCCCGACTGAAGCTGCTCGCTGCTCAGAGCTCTGGAGCCCCGTGTGACTGGCGGGCGGCCGCCAAGCCTTGCTTATTTATGGGGGATAGACGGGCCCGCGGGCAGAAGCCAACATGCCGCTCGGTGATTGCGAGTGCATTACAGTGCTCGGAGTGGGCTCGCCGCCAAGTACACTGATGGCGTCTTCTGCAAATGCCACAGGAAAGGCTAATAATTGCGTAATGGGGTGTACAAAACTTGGCAGATAACCAGATGACCTGTGGCCAACTATAAGCGAGCTATCGTAGAGCTTGGCCTCCTGGGGGTATTTCAGCATTGCTTCGTTCATGTCATAGCACAGAACGCCCCCATAAATAAAACAAGAAGGAAAAATTAACTCACGGCACGGCGGCTAAATGAAATGCACCATCATCAGCTACAGTAAGTCGTCCAAATAAAACCTCTCATTGAATCAAGGCCCGTCTCTGTAACAGCGTGTGATGTGCCCCGTGTGATGTGCCCCGTGTGTGGGCCCCCCCCTCCCCCCACACACGGGGCGGAGCGGGCCAGACCTGGCCAGTCACACGAGCGAGGCTTAGGGAAGTTCGCTGGCTCACACAGGGTTGTAATTCCATTACGCAGCCCGCGATGAGGCGCACTGGTAATATGATTCCTCTCCTTAAAGGATATCGCCGTGGACTGGTTATGACGGCCTGGTAATGAGGAGGATTATGGGGGCTGTGAGTCACAGCCGGATCATGGGAGGAGGGGGGGGGGGGGGGCAGCGCTGCGGAGATGTCAGCGTCCCTCGCCACGCTTTGTTTTCAGACATCAGTTACAGCCCGAGAGGAGACAATGTGGAGTGTGATGCCTGCTTCGTGTGTGTGTGTGTGTGTGTGTGTGTGTGTGTGTGTGTGTGTGATTGTGCGATCAGGCCAAAATGCTAGAGAATAAAGAGTCCTGAAACAAGTGCCATCTTGAAATACAGATCTTGGTTTGAGGGAAATAATACCGGTTCCCATGCAACCGGTATAATAAAACAAAGCCCAGCTCCACCTACCTGTAGTGCACGTGTGTGACGGTGGGGGGCCGGTAGCCGAAGATCCAGGTCTGTATGTCCATGGGCCGGGCCTGGGGGTAGGCTATAGTCACATCCACCACCCACTGCAAGCCTTTGCGTTTATAACCTGGGATGGAGGAAAGCATAGAAGGCATCAAAAAATATTCAAGACTATGGAGGCGTATCTGTTATTGGCCAGATAAACAATCCTATGTACACAGAGCGCGCAAAACAAGCACATCTAGTGGATGTTTGAATAGGTTCCACCTGCATGACAGAATAGGAAGATAAGAAGTAATAAGATCATTAAAATCAGTACATAAACCAAGCTTTATTTATCAAGGGTTAAACCTCCAGAAGTATTAATTAGCTGCCTGCAATGAGACAACCTGAGCTCAAAGTACCACCATATATACAGGCACCTTAAAACAGAACACCAGCCTGTTACTGTGTCTAATGCACATTGTCACTGAGGCTGTCGACACAGTGCACCTAGGGTCATCAGGATCAGCTCTCCGACTCATCATCCAAATCCATAACATAAGGCAGCGCTGGCACTCACAGCGCAGACGTGACGCGAGTGAGAGTGACGAGGGTTCCCAGCCGAGCAGAGAGGCTTCCATCAGTTTAAAACGAAAGCTATTTCTGTCCTAATGCCAGACGGACGAAACACCCGGCACTGAGGAGCACGGCTCGGTTGGTTCAGCAGAGTCAAGTGAGAAGTCCCAAACACCAGCGACGCGAAGGGGGGGGGGGGGGGGAACACCTCCAGCGGCGCTCGGGTTACACAATGTCTGCAGCGACCGCCGGGGCAAGGGCCGTGTTTACTACGGCACACCTGAATGACGAAACCCGTCTGTGATATCAGCCAGCTGAGCTCATTTCCAACGGGCAATAGGTGCAGCTCTGTTTTCTCTGCAAACACTAAACAGCGCTTTAAGGTGGCGTGAGCAAATACGCTACGTACATCAGCAGATCGCGCAGGGCCCAACCACAGCACCTGAAGGCATGTGTGGAAGGGAACACGCCTCGTCTCGTCGCCGCGGTGACGAGACGGCGTCCTCTGCCTCTACACGTGCAGAGGAGGGCGGGTTTTACACCGTTCACATCAACATCCCTGGAGCCATAAAGCGGCAGCAGACACCTGAACTTTTCCCGCAGTACACCTTCAACACAGGCACTGTTTTCATCCCAATGATTAATCTAATTATGTTATAACTGATGTATCACGTGTCGTTTATCAGTGTTTTTGCCTGCCAACATGGGGGGGCTGTCTATTAAACAGAGCACAGCAAAGGACAAGGGGGGGACATCGCACTAGCGTGGCTGATACGGCGCGACGCACACAAGATATACATCGAAACCCTGTTCTCTCAGAATGGCCCCGTTTGTCTGCAAATGAGTCAGCAGCATCTGGGCACCTCTGCAGAGCATCCAAGGGGGCCAGAGAGAGAGCGGGAGACAAAGGGAGACAGATACCGAGGGAGAGAGACAGAGAGAGCTATGCTTTTGATAAGCCAGGCGCACAGACAGTGCACGCTGGTAAAGGGGACACTGCTCTTATTTTAATGCCATTAGCGAGACACAAAGGAAGGGCGGGTTGTGTTGCGGCAATGAGTCCCTCTCTCTCTCTCTCGCCTGTAGCGGAGGGGACTGTCCCAGCAGACATGTCGGAGGGGGACGGCTGCAATGGCCGAATATCAGATGCTTGACAAACACACACACACGTCAATGGTCTACACTTGTAGGACACACAGCTCCTGAATCCACACACACACACACACACACACACACACACACACACACACACACACACACACACACACACACACACACACACACACACACACACACACACACACACACACACACACACACACACACACACACAGTTGGTCTCTGTTTTACGAGGCTGATCCAGATGATGCTGATTGGCCCAGACACCTCACCCCCCCCCCCCCCCCCCCCCCGGGCTGACGGCCGGTGCTGAGCCCGGAGGACAGAGAGCTGCGTTAGCACGGCCATCGGCCGGAGACAGGAGCTCTCACCGCTTCCTCCCCCCCCTAACGCAGGCCTTCACATAGCTATGAACGCAGCACAAAATGGACTCTGGGGTGAAGAGCTCAGCAGGCAGATTGGTTGCATGCGTGGGCCAATAGGAACTCTTGGCACGTCTGCCATGTTCAACCCCCGCCCCGCTATATCCCTGGCCTTTGGAGTGCGAAAAGTATTTTTAAAAAAATAACAATTATGTACCTTTGCAAAAGGTAAACAACTCGGTAACCTCTGCGAAATCTGTCTTCAAACCTCATTGGCTGCGTTACGGTCTGGTAGCTAGGCAAAGAAAGCAGACGCAAGCACGACTCCGCAAAGGACTGCTCAGGGCCAAGGAGCCGTGGCGATGCCTCCGCCCCGCCTGCCCACTGCGGCCCCCCTCCCACGCCGCTGGTGGCCTCACAGAGGACGCCGTGACGGGGAGCGATGATTTAACGCTGCCCGGTCTGAAGGTGTGCCGCTCGGCTCAGGGACGGCCCCGCGCCATAAAGCACCCAGTGCCACACACACACACACACACACACACACACACACACACACACACACACACACACACACACACACACACACACACACACACACACACACACACACACACACACACACACACACACACACGTCATCTAGTACAAATTCTATAACCGATTAATCAAAATCGTGTTATTCAAAAAATGAAGAACAGAAAAAAAAACAGAAAAGAAAGAAAAGAAAGAATTCCATGTGTTGAGAATTCTGGAAAATATCCTGAATGCAGCTGTTAGAGGCGAGAGGCGGGGGGGGGGGAAGCAGAGCAGCCTAAGACATCCGGGGAAGCGTTCCGGGCTGTCTGCGGCTGGCGTCGCACGGCGCTCAATATCTCAGGGAAGGAAATCTGCTCCCGGAGGGCGGCAGTGGGGGGGGGGGGGGGATCCTGAACGCAGAGTGAAACGCTACCCGGATGGTTAAACGTGTCGGGTGAGCGGGGACCAGCGGGGAGAGCACCTGATACTACTCCGGCTGCAGCGCCGTTCCGCGCTTTGTATCGGCCGGGCTCAGGGGAGCGGGGTCAGAGCGGGTTAAGAGAGAGGAGCGCGCACGTGCTTGTGTGTGTGTGTGTATGTGTGTGTGTGTCAGATGGGGGAGGAGGACCTCAACTGACTGCCGGTAAAATAAAAACATTGTGGTTGCGAAGAGAGACGAATCCTCCCCCATGAATGTGCACATGCAACGTACGATGGCTAGAGCATGATTAGGATCATTAATGAGCATAATCATGTTTCGGCCGTCGTCCCGGTTGTTTCTAATAATGTTAGAAAAGACAGGCCTTATCCGTCACGTTGATTCAAGTTCCTCTCAAGTGCTTGATTCGGTTTGTGAAAAGCACAAACAAATCCCTGTAGCATCCGAGAGAAGACAGAGGCTTCTTTGTTGCCACAGTCTTCTGGGCTGATGTCAGCCGAGGTGCAGGGAAGCAGTGCAAAGGGAACAAGCTTATCACTACACAAACAATGATTGCAACTTCCTGTTTAAAATAGCGCACCGATTGCGAAATAACGACATTTCTAAAGGAAAGCCAAATCAAAGGCAGTCCATTGTACTCCATTTCGATTTTCGAATAAAATGAGTGACTTTCAGAGGCTTGTGGCACTCTACTACTATCCGTTCCCCTTTTGGAACACAGCATTCTTATGGGGTTATTTGGGGGGGGGGGGGGGGGGGGGGGAGTCACGGTTCGGTACGTACCTCGGTTTTGAGGTCACGGTACCTTACAGGACGGTACGGTTCATAGTTAAGGGGAATTATTTTTAAAATGTTGTTTGTCAAACACCGAGAATGGCCGTAGATCAGCAGCAACGAAAACACCAATAGACGGTTGTGGCATTTGACTGTTTTGAATTCCCAGACAGGGTCTGTGGAAATAGTGTCGTGAGCTGGGTATGCACAGCTCGTTTTTTTTTTCACAGCAACGGAGATAGTAACACCTGGATGGTGCCTTTTCAAATGTGTGTGCATGTTAAAGTGCCGTACGTAGACATGGAGAGCCCTCTCTGTAGCCGGAGAGCCTGTCGGAGACCCTCTCCGTAGCTTACGTGGGGGGCATTCAATATTTTTTAACTATCCTTCGATGAAACGGAGACGGCAAGGGCTGTGATTGGTCCTCCACAAAATCATTAGCGGGATCACTGCTCTGGTTTGACTTTGCATCTTATCTACTTTGTACATTGTTTACTTTGCACATTAAAGGGGACCTATTATGCTTTTCGACTTTTATGACCTATAAACGTTGTTATAATGATGGATAGTCATGTTTAACCATACACAAAAAACGATTTTCGGGAAACTCTTCCTCTCATCTGGGCGCTTTCAGCCTTCTCTGTCAACGCTCGGTTTCGTCCTTCTCCGCCCCCTCGCCCCCCTCCTGCCAACCCAACTCCGTTGTGATTGGTTACCTTCCTTGAAGCGCGCGCGCGGGCAGTTTGACCAGGCATATGGGGGCGTGGCAGGAGTTTGTCTACGTAGATGTTTCCCGAAAATGTGAACAAGTGAATCGCAATCGTTGTCCCGAGTGTTTAGCGCTCTGCACAGCCACCCCAGACTGTCAGCAGGGAATACGTCGAAATGCATGTACGTCATTATTTGACACTTTAGTATGGTTAAACATGCCTATCAATCATTATAACAACGTTTAAAGGTCATAAAAGCCGAAAAAGCATAATAGGTCCCCTTTAAGGACAAATAAAACCCAAAATAAGATTTGAAAAGCTTTGGAAGTTTTTTTACAACACTGCTTACATGGATTGTAGTCAACATATAAGATCGATCGGGCGGCGAATTGCATTTCATTAATACACAGGATCAGATGTTATAATCCCTTGTGCCAAAATCCAAGGAAAAGATATATTCAGAAGCCCCTGTCCAAACCAACCTTATAAGCACGCTGAGCTTAAAACGAAAGGTGAAAAACCCGAGACAACTAGCCCAACTAACAGCAATAAATACAGCAGTAAGCAGTAAGCCACCTTCAACAGACCCAAGGCTCCGTTAATGCAAGCTCCAGGTAGTGACAATGCCCCCCTGTCCAACCCACCCTACTAAGCTACCAACGAAAGGTGAAAATCACGAGACAACTAGCCCAACTAACAGCAGTAAATACAGCAGTATGCAGTAAGTTAGGCCCACGACACCTCCTGAAGGCTTAACAATGAAACCAGCGTCCTGGATTCACCCCCCTCGGCTCAATGCTGTCACCACATTGCCACATTTAATGCATCTAAACACTCTTTCCTTTATCGTACCCCTAGCCCTACCCCTAACCCTGACCAAACAAACACTTTAGCACATTAGCACACGTTAGCACAGCTGGCTTACCTTAGCTTGCACCCCAGGAAGTATGTTTTCTCCTTACCCACAGCCATTAATTTGCTCGTTCTGCTGCCACGGACATGCTACTAACCGCCTGCCTCAGACTTCGTTCACAAGTCAAGTACCCAGTTCAGTCAGCAAGCTAACAGCAGATCTAGCCACGACCCCCCATCCACCGATTTCAATAGGCCTTAGTCGCGTACTCCAGCCTCTCTCTGTGCTGCCTCTTCAGCCATCTCAGCATACTTCGCTTTCTTAAGCTCATTAGCTACTTCAACTCCGTCTTCCCAAGGAACTGTAAGTTCAATAAAATAAACAATCTTCTCCGAGTCTGACCACAATAGCATATCTGGTCTTAGCCGTGTGCTAACAATGTGTGGAGGCACAACAATCACATCAAGACGGAGAACTGCGAATGCTTGAGGGGTCTCCGTAGTTACGGAGTCGGATTAGTATACTTTGGCTAAACGGTACGGGGGGAACTCCGACTTCCAAGTTTTATGTATCGCAAAACAAGCCTTTACTTTCGCCATATTAACGCTGTGTAAGTGCGTGTGTATGTGTTTGTTCGTGTGTGCCCGTATGTGCGTGACCTGACTGGCTGCGTGTGTGTGCATGTGTGTATGTGACTGTGCCTGTTTGTGCGTGTCTGCGCGTGTTACCTGACTGGCTTGGGGGCCCGCTCTCGCTGCTGACGCTGCCGTTCTCCTGCTGGGCTCCAAGGGTCCGCAGGATGACCTGTGTGGCGCCCAGCCGCGGCAGGGTCACGTGGGTCAGGTGGGGCAGCGAGTTCTTCTTGGCGAACGCCTGGCTGGTTTCCCGCCGCTTGCGCAGGAAACCCCCCTCGGGGAACAGCACTATCCACTTCCTGTCACGGCTCTGGTAGTACCGGTCCAGGTGGTCCTTCAGGTAGATCAGCTGCTTGTCCCGGTGGGTTTTACCCTGGACGCACACAGAGCACATTCAGTCACCCTTCATGATAGAAACGTACTGTAACCAGACCAACATCGCCAAGACCTATTCTGATGTAGCTGTGGAAGGGCTAGCAGCATGATATCCATTTCAAAGAAGAGACCTCGTGGGACGAACACAGCTCACTCATCACACTAATATAGGTCCGCCCCTTTTATCGACCAGGGTCTCCAATGTAAACCATTGTCAATAATATTTGCGGTGCTTTCTGATCCCTGGTGTATTATGGTGAGATCAGAAAATGAGAATTTATTTGATAAAATTGACGAATTACCGATCAAATGCAACACAACCTTTTCGTTTCCAGGTATAAAGAATCTTGTATATTCATACCATTCCCTATTATGAACATGCAGCACGGATATTCGTCAAGTATTAGCAAAACCAAACTACAGGTGCATGTAGTGCATGTAAATGAACTTGTAATTGGGCTGTGAAGACGAGGATTACAACATCTGCAGCAGCTACACAAGACGATGCAGACCCACCAGCTGATGTGCAGTGTTTGCAAACCAAAAGAAAATGAAATGACAGCGACCTTGCAAAATCTCCACGTGTACATGGATGTACTAAGAGAAGATGGGCAAGACTGGGGCTCAGCCAGTGGGACTTAAATAACCCAACGCAATGTTGAGGATGTTACTGATGGTCATTATGCAATGCAAATATTTGTCATTTGTATCCTTCTCAGTAAGATTATATGAAGGAAGCGTGGCGAGGTAGATGTCAATCAAGTTGGCCTGGAAAACACCCTGGCCAACTATTGTCGTGATCAAAGCAATACAATGTTTTAGACATTTATTTATACCAAATAGCGAAGGTTCATGCACAATAACATGCACAACTTTTAAATAATATTTGCATCTTTATATTTTTGGAATTCCTGGTCTGAAATAATGGTGAATCCTAGCATCTAAAAAATCGTGTGGGGTTACCATTGGCTAAGCAGTTCCACAAACCACCATTGTTGACCATCTACCTGTGATCCTTGGTTGAGGGTCACGTGTGCAAAACTGTACTTTGCTTCACCTTGAGCACATTTCCCATGGCGACCAACGAAGTTTGCCTCTGAGGCGGACAATCTAGACATTGTTCTGTGTATATCGACAGTTTATGGGCTGGGAAAGGCTGGAGTGTCGCGTAAGGGGGGGGTAAAGGTGTCCCCAGGCTGTGAAGGATGTAAAAGGGTATTTCCCCTGCAATAAGCGCTCGAGGTCCTCATTAAAAGTGATCAAGGTACACTGAGAAGGCTCATAAGTAAGTCATAAACAAAGTACAGTTGAAAGTTGAATTTGGTGCCTGGAGCCCATTCAGTATAAGAAAGAGGAGGGTCAATACACTGTTTTTCTCTGCTCCTGTTCTGAGGTCAGCCAGAGAGGCTGGCGGCCGACCTCGCTCCCTCTCTGTGCCGCTGCAGTGAACACGCAAGACCGCAAGGCCGCCCTTCAAATGCATGAGGAATTATCTCCTTCCGTGCGTAGCTGGACTTCTGCCATGATCTACAGTGTGTATACCTCATGAAATTACACGATCCGCTTTGACACATCCAGATAATAGTCTCAATGATTAACACACACACACACACACACACACACACACACACACACACACACACACACACACACACACACACACACACACACACACACACACACACACACACACACACACACACACACACACACACACACAGGAAGTCTCTAGCGATGCTTGGCAGTATAGGACTGGTCACAGGGGGGTTGGCCCTGTGGGGAGATGTGGGGTTTCTGTGGGGGCAGCCTGATTCTTTCTGGTGTAGGAATTACAATCTTCCCTTAGTGTTTTGGATGAGGATTGTTCATTTTGAGCATGAAAACCAGGAAGCGAACCAGAACAATGCAATGCTATCAGTAGAGCATTGGATTTGAACCCACTTATTGAAAGGTTTAGAGACTGAGTCCATGTTTCATTTAGTTTGTTTCGTTTATCAGAACAACGGCTTTTATCGCAAGCATTACGCAAGCGAGCATTACGCAAGCAATCCTTTTAGATTTGTTGCCATCGAGTAATTTTTATATTTATTGACGTAAATGTGCAGCCCACCTCAGATCAGGAAATTAATGTTTCACTCGGATAAAGAAATCCATGTTTCCTTTAATCAAAATAAAAAACATTTCTCACATTTACCGCAGAGCCACCAGAGTTCAACGATGTCTCAATCTAAACGAACCAACCCCCAAAAGAGGTACGACCCTCCTCTCCCCTCGAAGACATCTAGATACTCGGTGTGGTTGATTTGAAAGAAGGGGCGGGGCTTGTTGAGAGGCGTGGCCTCCACATCTCTCATCAAGCCCTGCCCCTTCTTTCAGATCAACTGCCGGCTGGCGGTCACACAGCGGGCAGCGCTGTCCCAGCTGCCCCTACAAAGGAAAGGTCAGCCGGTGCCACGGGGCTCTGGCGGGAAAACACTGCGCCACTGTCCCTCGACCGCGCCCATCATCATGCACACGCTCAAGAGGACACCCGCGCACTGCCATCCACAGCTGGAGGCGGCCGATGACCTCTGACCTGGAACCCCCGATTCAACAAGTTTAAAAATAGAAGTGTGCTGAGTTCGGGAAAGTCCCCTACGCCCAGCAGCTCTAGTACAAGGAATGGCTGCTTCCCAAAGCCGTCCATTAGTTTCCTTTGTAATCGAGAGCTTGTGATTGGGGCGAAAATTGCTCAGGAGTCAGAGCGGGATGACTGGTAACCGGAAGGTTGCTAGTTTCATCCCCGGCTCTTCCTAGCTGAGGGTCCAGGTTCTCCTGAGCAAGACGCCTCACCCTGACTTATGAATGAATGGTTGCAGGTCGCTTTGGATAAATGCATCAGCAAAATCCCAACGATGTAATCATTAACAGCCAAGGCGTTCTTACCTGTTTGATGAAGAAGTCTCCATGTATGAGGGACACCAGGCCAAAGTTGGTGTACTTGAACACATGGTCCATCAACCACATCATCTTCCTAACCACCTGATAAGATACAACAACAACAGCACATCAGCACATCAGCAATACACACATGTCTACGGAGCACCACAGCTCTCCTCCAGCCGCCTGCATCTCTCCTTTTCCCTGTGACAGCACAGGGAGAAACCGTTTGGTGGCTGCCGTTGACCCCCGGCCCAACCTGGCAAACACCACGCAGTCTCACTCCACCTCCACCTCCACAGGACTGCGCGGGCCTCTCAGTTCATGTGTGCTCCCGTGCCCAGAGGAAAAATCAGCACCAGTTGTTTAAGGGGTCACCATGTCCCAGCATTTCTGTGTCACGTCTAACCCTAACCCTAACCCATCCTCTTCCCCCCCCCCCCCCCCCCACGCCCGCGGCCATGTGATCCCAGGCCCTATGCAGGGAGACTGCTCCCACGACTTGGCTCAGTGTGCCAGGCCGAAGCCAGGGTTGGGTTACAGTGTAGGCAACTTGTAGTAGCGGGGGGGATAGTATTTCAGTTCTCCTGCTGAAGAGATTGACATTTTGTGCTTGAATACTCGTCTTTTCCCCCCTTCGATACAGAGCACCGAATGTATTAGAACGTGTTCATTGTATTTAGACCCCGTCGATTTCAATCTACAGCAAACTGACACATTCGATGGAAGCAAATATAAGCGTAATGTACAAATGCTCACGGGAGCCACAAGATACCCTTATAGATTATGATGGTCCAATAAATTGAGAGCGATAAACCACACCCAAGAATGCGTTTCCTACCATCATTGAAGTGCTAAGCTGTTTTTCTATGCTAAACCAGATGCCCGTATTTGTGAGAGTGAAGTCGAAAGATAGCAAACAAACACATATTTGAGACCCGTTCTAATCTGAGCCTGGTCTTCAGGATGAGTTTGGACATAAAAGAGGGATCTGAGTGAGCTGCAGACATCAGACGACACAGGAACTTATCTTGCAGCCTAATGCATCATGTTGCCACCTTGCAATTGCATCCTCATGTGACTTTGTAATTTACTACCTTACAAGAAAACACCCTGCCCTCATTTGAGAATTATTTTTACTCAGGTCGAAAGATTTACGATACCACCACACTTCCTCTGACCAAGACACACACTTAGCTATTTCTAATTCAAATTGCTGATGCAACACTAAAACTCTTTGATACCCAAACTCAAATTTTTCTGTCATGCAAATGTATCCATTTCTATCCCAATACCAACATGATCTTATATCAACTGAACCCTCTGCAACCAATTTCATCAAATATATTATATAAAACCTGAACTCTACCATATATTTTGACTTCACTAATAAATTCATTCATAAACGAATCTCAGCAATCTGATATTTCAGAAACGACCATCGATGGTCCCATGTGATGGGGTTCAACTGTCCGCTGCCCCGCCCCTGATCCTTCAAGGGGGTCAAGGGGTCAGAGGTCAGACAGTACACCATATTGAAGGACGTGACCCTTTCTGCTCGCACACCTCTTGTTTCTTTTAAGTGTCTGGCCTCCACTTCATTTGATTAAGCCAAAACAACAACTCTCAAATCACCGGGGGGAAGTAGTGGCGGCGGAGTCTGCCCTCAACCTACGGCAAGGGGACGCGTCAGAGGGGAACACAGGGGGCGTTCCACTCCAGCTTTGGATGGAGGCATTGGGGAAGTGGTGCGGTGACGGTGCGGTCCCTCCTTACCGTGCCCTTGTCCTGCAGGCACATCATGAGCGTGCACACGTCCCCCGTCGCCTGGTGGTTCACGATGACCATGGCTTCGTCCTCCGAGAACGGCCTCACGTCGTCGCCCCACTCCGTCACTGCAGGAGGGGGAGGGAGAGAAGGGGGGGGGTCACCGTGGGATCAGTGTACGTTTCAAGAGAAAGAGCATGTTCAATTTCCTGAAAGTCAACGTAGGTCACGGGTTGGCCCATTGAGTTTTAGTCAAACTGATCCAGATTCAACAAAAGAACCTTGCGATGCCATAGCATTTGGAGGTTGGATGGTTTGACACTCATTGACTACAAAGTGACTAGCTGAAGGCCTAATAGACACACAGAACACAAATATTAGCAGAACAAAACCAATGTTTGAACAATGCTGGCTGGTCGTTGAACTTTAACCCACAGGCAGGGCTTGGCTAGCTCGGAACACAACAGAAATAGTACTTCTAGTTACACTTTGGAAAGCTGTCATCCTCCCTTGATAGGGGTGGAATTCAGCTATTTCCGGGAGTATAAGCTTCTAATGAGCAAAATAAAATAGGAAGCCCCAAAGGCCTGAACTGAAGAGATCCCGAGCTGTTCAAACATAAAGCTTCGTGTGCGAGAGGCTTATGTTAAAAAAACCTGCACATTATTGGTCCTGGTTAAATATGGCAGGAATCATCAGAGCAGTGGAGTGGGGTATATTAGCATTGACCTTCACAACTCCCCACAGCTATACAGTGAAGACACAACATTACCTCCCAAGGCATCTCTGTTAGGCTGCTCACATATCCAGCCACCTTCCTGGTGGTTCCCCTCTAATGAGGACACCCAGTCACCTTGTGTCTTTAGGCAGCTACTTCAGAGTTGCAAATAGCCAAAGAACAGAACTGATGGAAAAATTGACTGCTGTTACCCTATTGCTTTAATTTATACACTGAACTAGTAAGCTACAGCAACTACAACTTGTATGCAGTAAACCTCAGCTTTTATCCAGTATACTACAGCTTGTATGGGACTATGGGGATTCCCATTTAGCAGTCAAGTCACATTAAGATCCACAAAAGCTGTATTACCCATTTCTAAGACTAGTTCACACTCTATTGTAATGGAAAAAAATGCACTCAGCGCCCCCTGAGTGGATGCTTCACTCCATCAGCAGCTTTTAGATAGTAAAAGGTCACGTGTCTGAGGCCATACGGCATCTTGTCCGGCGGACGCCAAAGGTGTTGAACGCCACCCTCTTATTTACATGTTGACGTGGAACACGATCACAAGGTCACTGGAGACGCTGCTTCGGTGCCAGGTGGGACCGCTCTCCGTCTCTGCACACATCCAATACACCTGGACTCAGGCCAGCGGAGGACAGGGCCCCGCTGTTCACCCAGCACCCTGGTTCAGACCCAATGTAGACTCAGGCCCCGTTCACACGGAGACAGATTTTTGGTGAAATCGCAAAAGTCTTGTGCGTTTCGGCCGACCGTCCGGAAGGAGCCGGCGAATCCGGTGCCCGAAACCGCACATTTCTGAAACCACCCTCAGAGGTGGTTTCAAATCTATCCGGACCTATGTGGTTTTGTGTTAGGATTTGTGTGGACGCCTGAAACGCAAACGATGACGTCATTAGCCCCCCACCAGCTGGGGGACGTCAGAGTTGCGTTGATTTTTTTATTTAGTATTTTATTTGTATTCTTTTTGTAGCTTTAAATAAAGCCCCATGATCAATTAAATTACTAAGTGTACATAAAAAAGTATTTCTGCTAAATTTAAAAGGTTGAATCTCCTCGGGACTGAATGTTTGTCTCCAGCGCGCAGGCTGTATGCGCGCAGGCTTGATGCGCTCCACTTTCTTCTGTGGAGAACCAGCGCCTTGAAAAATTACTACAGCGTTTCTACAGCGCGATGCGGATTCGCAATGACTCCGTCTTTACAGAGATATTTCTGAACTGCATAAAATGAAACCGGATCGTTTTCGCCCAGCTCCGTGTGGACGAGGCCTCATTCTTCGTTTCTGCCAGGTGAGGGAGTTGTGGTAGTGGCCTGTATCGATCAGCTCCAGCGGAAGAAGTGGGGGAGGGGGGGCATGGAGCTGAGGCTATTCATCGCCTGTCCATCACTTTGCATACAAACCCTAGGAGGCCTGGGGGGGCGAGGGTGTTGGCTGAACAGAAGCAACAGGGGAGGGGGGCTTTAAACTGGGATGTAATCAGTTCTTGGATTCCCCCCCAACCCCCTACGGGAAGCTCCTTGCTTGGAGGGGTTCCCTCTCTGTGATGCTAAAGGGGCCCACACACAGCCCAGACTCAAACCAATGGCCAACTGCCCTCATCCGACCATTCCGTAGCCTCTTGTCTGACCCGCTCAGCAGGAAAGTTGCATTGAAATACGGCGCTAAGACGACTGCCAACTAGACAGTGGCGTGTACGTTCTACGCTTGCGCGAGATGAGGGAAATGACGGAACGGATGGCAGACCATAGATTATCAGATTAGAAATACAAAGCGGTCCACGCAGCCATTGCTTCCAAAAATATGTAGAAATATCCCAAAATTGCGATGCAACAACAAAGTGTAGTTTGTAACTCTGTGCCATCTCTGTTTAAGTGGTTTGTTTATCATCGTCACCTTCGCCCCTCCCACACACTACGCTGATTCGATAGCACCTAGTCAGTCACAACTACCACAAAACGAATCAAAGTATCCGATGGCTCAAATTCTCAAGACAGCTAACGCACTTAGACTTTGCATGTTGAATCGGACCAGACAATGTCCTTGCGGTTCCAAAAGCTTCCAACACAGCTTAACCCACCAAACACATTTGTTCCCGGACTCGTCCGAGCCTCCCCAAACGGTTGGGGCCAGTGTGTGGCAGCCTTAATGCCTGAGGAGGGGATGGTGGTCTCGACCCACGGTGTTAAGCAGGGGAGGGGGTAGTGATCAAGACCCACAGTGTAAAGCAGGGGAGGGGGTGGTGGTCAAGACCCAGGGTGTACGTGGGCTAGAAAGCGCCATGTCCACTGAGAGCTCCTAGGGTGAGAGGGGCGAAGACGGGCTACCACCACAAGGCTAAGGTGTAGACACAGCAAAATAGGACTGCTCCCTTTTATACTGCAAAGCAAGCACTGACACAATGATACCCACACCTAAAAAATTCCCAAATGCAAAGTTGTATTTTTTTTTTTTTAAATGGAGCCTGTGATTTCCGGGCTGCAGCATGGTTTGAACATGACCACGGCTGTCAGATTCAGGGCGCACGCATGTGCTTTACTTGGCTGCTGCCTTATCCAACGTTCAAAAAGCACCGACAGGGAGACATGTTGTGGGATCATCAGTTTTAAATAAACACCCCTCGGACTAGGCAACGCTCTCCAATCCTGTTTTGGGAATACCTAGTAATCCGTAAGCCATTCTCTACAGTCTACACCTACACTTTCTGCTCAAAACCTAAAGAAAGGTAAACCACTTAGCCGGCTCATGGCCTCTGGAAGGCAGAGATCAGGCGCCCAGAGCATGGGGGTATTCTAGAATGCACCTCAGAAGGAGACATCCCATCTGTCACTCCAGTGTGCGATGTAGCATGCATATGTATCTGCAATGCGTTTGTGTGTGTTTAGGAGGCAATGAAGACAATGTCATTTTTACAAGGAGCCCCCAAATCATCACGCCAAAGTCCATAACATGGGAACAGGGGCAATATGGTCGGGAAAGAGAAGGGTCAGCTCTCAGATAGGATACATTAGGGAGATTGTCTTTGGGAGATGACACAGTTAGCCAGCAGGCCAGCACACAGGCCAGCCAGCAACAGTGTCTAATCCAGTAAGGGAAAGTCAGCTAAATGGTGAAGCAATGACCTTGACTTCTTTTCAACCTCCCCCTCCCCTACTTTTTACGGTTTGCGTCTATCCTCTTCCGCAGGCAATGTATGCTACAGCGGTATTACAAACATTGTTTTGGGCATTGATGTACGGCCAAACACTGTGCATTATTTTTCAATTGCAAGGAACAAATTCTAAAGATTCCTTGCAGGCTAACCACATAACACAGGGAAGGGAATTTCTCCAAACAATAAGTAGTTGGAGGTAGTATAGCCCAAGGCACAGCAAATGATCCCTCCTCCAGTCACGGAATACCACTACTAATATATAGTCCTACTAGGAAGACTGCTGCTTGTTGCTTATCCTTGCAGTGGAGGGAAGGGGTCCAGGAGAAATGGGACCAAAATATGCTGTGACCTGTGCTGTTGGAATGACTACAGGCAAGCATGTAAATGGAGACAACACTTCCTACAAAATGCCTGCTTTTTCTGGTTTTCTACAGTAGCAAGAAAGCCCTCTCTGACTGGACATCCTGTAACTCCTCTCATTTGACAGTTGCCATACGAGCGCATTTAGTTATTACAACATTATGACAACACTTGTAAGAGATCTGATTGATCCAGGTATGTTCAGGATGGACTGTAAACATGACGAGGTGCAATAAAGTAAACATGACGAGGTTCTACCACATCTCAGTGGGAGATGTGGTAGAACTACTGCTAGAGTACAGAGCACAAAGCCTCCCGGTCCAGGTGTGCCCTGTCACATCAGTTCTAGTAAAATAAGCTGTATAATATTTTTTTAATGATGCAAGACTTATGTGGTGATTAACAGCAAACCCCAGCTTAACCGTGGCCTGTGACATCATAGCCATGATCAAGGACCTCGGAATAGCATTGCATCATGGATTTCGAGGGCATGGTCCATGCAAGCATCCATGTAGCACACTGGTTCTATAACCCAGACCCAACCCATTCAAAAGGAGGGAGATCCTCCCCTTTCAAAAGGAGGGTCTCTGAGCCCACCCATTTTCCTCCCCTTTCAAAAGGATGGTCTCGACCTAGGCCGTCAGGAGAAGGAACAAGCTATATATTTATTTCCTTCTGCTTTGTACATTTTGTGTGCAAGTACAGTATATATAAACCATAGGACAATAAGGGGCCTGTGTGACTGTAATCCTTTCATTTGTTTATCAAATGATGATATCACTCATTCATCATGTTCCACTGTATGCCTTCAAACTAACTGAATGCCTCCCTCATCTCTGAAACTTAATCACAATCTGACATGCAAATTGCAGAGGTTTATTTGAGCCATTTGGATTGAACATCCATGTGTGTGCATGGGACAGCATTACAAGGCCTGGGCTGAGTGAACATGGTATGGCAGTAGCACTTCAGCATATCTTCTTTAATTCCTTTTCCTTCTGTATTTCACACACACACACAAACACCGAGGTGAGAGAAAGGTCACATCAGAGACCAAACCCGATCTTGTGGTGTGTGGGCGCCTATGCTACAGGAGAGGCAAGGCTGCATTCTGGCAAGACACTGAATGCGAGTTTGAAAGTTGCATGTCTGAACACTTGTTGCAACGTCACAACACAACAGCTGACCCATCAAGTGCTACACCGGGGCGTTGTGATCGTGCACTTTTATACCCGATTTAAAGAATAAATATGTAAATACCTCACATCAAAACACTTTCTGCATTACCCATCGATTATAATCCATATTGATAAGGTGGCATTTTGGGTCCCAAATAATCACAGCCTGACCATGCTCAGAGCACTGCTCAATGGCATGTCTGTTAACATTCGCAGTTTCTCATCTTCCAACCAGGTGTTCCATAGGCAGAATGCGTTTCATTATTTATAAGCAGGCCATGTTCAGCACTTAGTAATTTGTAAACATTTAGCTTGTGGCCCGTTGCAACCGAACACCACTGACGGAGCTGAATCCCCGTTAAACATTAGGCCAGTTGGTTTACAAGGAACCAACCAACCGCCCTTAAAACAGTTATTTTACAACATCTGTTGATATGTCTGTGTTATTACGAAATTATTTACAAGATTGATGTATCTTGTAAATAATGTCATTCATAATTGAATAAGCCAAACATTATACATATCCTCCTCTTGTTTATGAATCATTTAAATCATTCAAAATGGAACAAGTGAATAGACTATTCTCCAAGATCACGCTCCTCACTAAAAACATCACTTAGTCTCGGGATATAACATGATCTCAGTATAAACATAGCTCATGTGGGAGAACATCCAGACAGAGGGGAAATGACCATAACAGCAACAGTCTTTGCAGCTTCACAAACCAGTTTTAACTAACAGGAAACTTTCAAATGCTTTGCAAACAGTTGTGAAAACATGTGTGCATGCAATGCGTTCAGGGCTGAGGAAGCCTCTTACCTGTATACCCTGCGACCCAGCCCCACGAAGACACCATGGCCAGCATCCATTTGAACATAATCCCTTCAATGTACCAAAACGTAGGACTGTCCCATATTCTCAGCGGTTGAAGAAGTATAAGGTATAAACAGTAGGAAGGTATGGCTACAAAGTTGTTGATGAACATAAAAATAAAACGAACGGTACAATTCAGGAGAACCCAGCCCAGCTTCCGGGCGCTGTCCATTAGCTCCGCCATCCTGGTGCGCACTGCCTGCAGAGACAAGAGCGGCGGTTACCATCATGTTTACCTTCCTCCACACCCACCCACAAAGAAGCCCACTACCAAGTCAAGCAGAGAAGCGGAACATCACGCCGGCACTCATCATTACTGGCATGAAAGGTTTCCATTCTGTGTTTAGATAGCTATAGCAACAGTATGGGGAACTGAAATGTTGAGGACACTGGCACTTCGGTGCTTGTCGAGCTATTTGGGGCACTGGCATATCCACAATGTGCAACGATGGATTTGAAACTATCTACATCCCAATTTTATTGTGATGCACCAAAGTTATTGTTATGTGCATCGTTGTGTTACTAGCAGACACCAGCGTGTGCGCCAATAACCCGCTGGTAACAATAACTGGGAAGGGGAGACACACTGGGACCAGGGCAGGTTGCCACACTGGGACTAGGGGAGGGGGGTCACATTGGGACCAGGGCCACACTGGGACCAGGAGAGGAGGACAGGAGTAGGCGTGCTCCCCAGCCTCCATTAGGCTGAGCTAGCATAACGGGAGCAGATGCTTAAGACATGCCATGTAGGACGAATGTTTTAAAGCACCCATTATCAGCACAACACTTCTCCTCCACACCCTGCAGGAGGTCTGGACCCCCCCCCCTCCCCCGGTGCGAGTCCAGTAACGTGATTTAAACAAACCAGCAAACGGTTGCACGAACACAGCCCAAATCCAAACCGCAACAGCACGGACAGTGCTTCATGTGTGAGTGGGAAACAGAAGACACCCACTGGGTGGTACTTACCACACGAACGTCACTTAATCACCCGGAGGACGGCAGAGATGTATGCAAGGATGGGGTCACGTGTGGCTAACCTAGCCTAGGTAAAGTTAGCAACGGTGCTAGTTAACATTTTAACATGTCTCGCTGGAATCCGTACAGCCTCATAACGGGGTCTGAATAAAGTATCGTGTCGGGGACGGATCTCTCCCGGCCGTTCGCTCGTCGCAGAAGGGGTCCGATCATGAGAGCTCGGCTCGCTAGCTGGCTAGCAGGCTACGACTCCGCCGTAGCTGGGTCGCTGGGTCCATCTCAGTCGGGGTGATTCCACCGATGAGACATCATCATCCTCCAGTTAGCTAGCTAATGCGCTCCCATGGGCGGCGAAACACGGACGGGAGACGACGCCGTTTGTGCACACCGAAGCCCGCCAAGTCCGATGGTGTTCATAAAATAGAGACTAAAAGACGCATCGTGTGCGGTGGTGGTCGGGGGTTTGTCCGTCGTGTGCAACCCGTTATCTCTGCTCCGCGTCGCTTCGTAACGGAGTACGGAGTCTCAGAGCTGCTAGCGACCAGCAGCGACCCAGTGCGCAGATCAGTGTTGCCAGATTGGGACATATTTCCCGCGCAATCTGGCAACACTAGCTGAGATGCGCTACGACTAGCGTTGCCAGATTAGGTGGGGAAATCTGGTCCAATCTGGCAACACTGGCGCAGATGCCAATCAAACGCAATCTCGTAATATCATTACTGGTCCGGTTCATATACATGCTGCTGATTGTGAGGATCACGGTTTCACCCCGTTCTCACCAACAGGGCTAGAATTTTTTTTTACAGGGCTGTTGTTCGTCTTTCCGCATTTACTATGACTTAGCAATAAAGTTAAGTTTAATTGCGGATGCTACAAACCAGCAGCTGCAAGTGACAGTGGACTCGAACGGCTGACGGTGATCCGATGCCCCCTGTTGGTCATTGCATAGACTGCAACACATGATGACCGAGGCCACATACCCAAGGACATCCACAGTTTAACCAAACAGTGCAATATAAAATCAAATGTACATTTCAAACTATTCAGTAGTGATTGTTTCTCAATATCCAAATCTGACTCAAATAAATACTCAGGTAAATTATTCCAAAAAAGGTATCTTTTAATCCTTGGAAAAGAAAAGAAACTTTACAAGTTGGTCGTCAACAAGAAACAATGGTTTCACACTGCAGCAATCACAATAATAAAAAGAGCCTATTTGGTGTTAGAAGCGTCCGTACACGCTCCTCTGAGGCGCGGGCTGCGCTCCACTCTGCTGCTGCTGCTGCTGCTGCTGCCTCAGCTGCTGGGAGTACGGGTCCTCCAGGGACTTGACGGACACCGCGACCCTGGGGCCGGTCTTCCATTCGATGCCGCTCTCGTCCACCACCGACGCCTCCACCGCGACCGCGTGCGTCCCCAGCACGGAGAAGTTGAGCAGGAACTGGGTGCTGAAGTAGTCGTTGTGGGGCTCCACGCGCTGCTCGATCTCGTTGGTCTTGGTGTCCAGTGGGATCTGAACAGAGCGTAAACAAGACGGAGTACAGTTAAACTAAATAGATAGGATCAAAGTGTCCAAAGTGACCCAAAACAAACCAACCATTAGACAAGCATTCCCTTGGACGAGAAAGTAATGGAGGTATACTGAGCCCAAACAATTCAACGCCAACTTGTTGTTGCAGCATCTAACAAGCCCCGTCAGCTCTTTAAAGCGCCTGGTTAACGCTGCCGCTAATACAGGCTAATGATCACCAGGCTCTGTCGCCAAGCTTCAATTCTTCATTGTCGATACTAGCGCCAACTCATCACTTTCACTCACATTTAATGTTTTTATAGGCAAAGACTTCATGGCACGCCTGGTAGACCATGTATAAACATGTGTGGGTGTGGTACTGAAGGCATCCAGGCATTTCAGTGGAGCCCTTGGCTCAGAATGCTCACCTGAAGTAAACTAACCAAGATGTTTACGTGCAAACTTTGAAACCGACATTAGCCAGGTGGATAAGCAGCATCTCCCACGCGTACCTTGAAATCCGTTCCGGTCTTGCTCTGGAGCACGGAGGTGACGTTGAGGCACACCGACTGGATCTTCCTGAAGAGCCCCGGGGTGGAGCCGTGTTGCACCACACCCTCCACCTTCAAGGACAGCTGCTGGCTGCTCTGCACCGGGATGGGCTCGCTTGGTGTCCGTGGTGACGGGGAAAGGGCAAGCTGAAGGGGAGGGAGATGTATGGGCCGAACCCATCAGAGGATCAGCCAGGGGAATAAAGAACATTTACATTTAGGATTACATATGTTGGAATAAGGATATTCCAAGCATGGTATGTTGTTTTTTTATTGTTAAGGAGTTACAATTAATGTTGTACAAATCGTTTCCTAAAAAAGAAAGGTTCCATAATCTACATTTTCATTCTACAAAAATACTACCATATTGTAAAATTGATTACATTTAAATGACAATTTAAATCAAAACAAGGAGAAATAATAAGATTGTGACGGCGAAAATTGAGCTTTTATGATGCGACAGTGTGTTGTTGTAGATTTACAGCTATTTCGGGAGGTCATAAATAAAGATGATAGCAATGTCCCATAAAACCTAGCTGATTGGTCACAGTCCATCACGTTGGACACGACTTTGCTTTTCTGATTCAGAAGTGGTCTTCGTTCCGTGTGCTGCAATAGGAGGGGTTGTGAAAACACAAAAGGGCTACCTTGATGCTCGTGGACTGGAGCTTCTGGAAGAAGTACCTCTGGAAGGACATGGGCACCTTGAGCAGTGCTATGACCGCATCGCACAGACAACCCGTGTGCTGAAACACAAACAAAGACATGATAAATACAGTTGTCACAAACAGAACAGATTAGAAAACAAGGCCGTGAACAAAACTGAAGCCCACTGCATTACTCTAGTTAAAAACCTTACGCTAAAACAATGGTCAATTTCCCATTTCAATAGGAGCCCTTCAATGGGAGGGTTTGACTCCTGGGGGGTGGAACCTCACCAGGTACGAGACGGGTGGGTGCTTCTTGCTGAGGCCCTCCACCTCCTCCAGCACGTGGTTGAACACCGACATCATGCGCCGCTCATACTCGCTCTGCGTCTGGACCGACCCCAGGGTGCCGTATTCCTGGAAGCTGGACGCAAGGAAACAGTGCGACAGAGAGAGTGAGACAAAAATAGAGAGCCAGATGCTTAAAATCACAAGGTCATCAATAATTATTTTTGGGATCCCAGTGACTAACACTACACTGGTTTGACAAGGAGCCTGGGGGAGTGGACTTGTTCTCAGTCTTGTGAAGCGTGTTCAAACAATTTTATTTAGTCCACTAAGCTCTAAGCTGAGCACTCCCCTCCATAATTAGTGACATGGATTTATGTGTAAAAAAAAACAACCAACCAATCATATTGTTCGCCTTTTTTCAAATTACCCTGGTCTTTGAATCACTGATAGGATAAGGATGGTCTCGCTTATTATGGTCCATCACCTAACTGTTACAGGTGCACACAGCCCTCACCTGGCAGTCTGTGGGTCCAGTATCAGGGCCTCGATGACATGGGAGACCAGTAGGCAGCTCTGCTGCTGCCTAGGCACAAGGGTTAAGGACAGAAACAACACAAGCTGCGAGCATTAGGAGCGCCGCTATCTATAAAGTGATGTGTGGTGTGTGACGCGGTCGGTGTGTGAGATCCCTCCAGCATCTGGGGGTTGATGGTAAGGATACAGCTCCACGTTGCGCAGGGTTGCATAGTCGGCATCGAAGGATGACTGATGCAGGTCCCCGTACCGCGCTGCAAGGCTTTTGAACTCGTCCATGGACACCTTCATCTAAAAACAGAGACAACCAGAGACAAATATTTACTAGCTGTGGCCTCATTATCTTTTTATAAATCCAAAATAGGAGGAGTTATTTAAAGCCTTCACTGATCCTCATCTCTTTAACACTCTTTTCTTTGTACACACACAAGTTGATCTTGACATTTATTCCTCCACACAAGGCCAACAGTTGTGTGCACCACTGCAATCATTTCCTCTCTTTGTGAAATTATGTGTTTGATTCTGTGTGCTGTTCTGTGTGTTGTTCTCTGTCTGTGTGTGTGTGTGTGTGTGTGTGTGTCTGTCTGTCGTCTGTCTGTCTTGTCTGTCTGTCTGTCTGTCTGTCTGTCTGTCTGTCTGTCTGTCTGTCTGTCTGTCTGTCTGTCGTCTGTTGTGTCTGTCTGTCTGTCTGTCTGTCTGTCTGTCTGTCTGTCTGTCTGTCTGTCTGTCTGTCTGTCTGTCTGTCTGTCTGTCTGTCTGTCTGTCTGTCTGTCTGTCTGTCTGTCTGTCTGTCTGTCTGTGTCTGTCTGTCTGTCTGTCTGTCTGTCTGTCTGTCTGTCTGTCTGTCTGTCTGTCTGTCTGTCTGTCTGTCTGTCTGTCTGTCTGTCTGTCTGTCTGTCTGTCTGTCTGTCTGTCTGTCTGTCTGTCTGTCTGTCTGTCTGTCTGTCTGTCTGTCTGTCTGTCTGTCTGTCTGTCTGTCTGTCTGTCTGTCTGTCTGTCTGTCTGTCTGTCTGTCTGTCTGTCTGTCTGTCTGTCTGTCTGTCTGTCTCGTCAGTCACTCTGTCTTGTCCGTCTGTCTGTCCTGTCTGTCTGTCTGTCTGTCTGTCTGTCTGTCTGTCTGTCTGTCTGTCTGTCTGTCGTCTGTCTGTCTCTGTCTGTCTGTCTGTCTGTCTGTCGTCTGTCTGTCTGTCTGTCTGTCTGTCTGTCTGTCTGTCTGTCTGTCCTGTCTGTCTGTCTGTCTGTCTGTCTGTCTGTCTGTCTGTCTGTCTGTCTGTCTGTCTGTCTGTCTGTCTGTCTCGTCAGTCACTCTGTCTTGTCCGTCTTGTCTGTCTGTCTGTCTGTTGTCTGTCTGTCTGTCTGTCTGTCTGTCTGTCTGTCTGTCTGTCTGTCTGTCTGTCTGTCTGTCTGTCTGTCTGTCTGTCTGTCTGTCTGTCTGTCTGTCTGTCTGTCGTCCGTCCGTCCGTCCGTGTCTGTCTGTCTGTCTGTCTGTCTGTCTGTCTGTCTGTCTGTCTGTCTGTCTGTCTGTCTGTCTGTCTGTCTGTCTGTCTGTCTGTCTGTCTGTCTGTCTGTCTGTCTGTGTGTGTGTGTGTGTGTGTGTGTGTGTGTGTGTGTGTGTGTGTGTGTGTGTGTGTGTGTGTGTGTGTGTGTGTGTGTGTGTGTGTGTGTGTGTGTGTGTGTGTGTGTTGTTCTCTGCATGTCTGTGTTGTTCTCTGCGTGTGTGTTTGTGTGTTCTGCGTGTGTGTGTGTGTTGTTCTCTGCGCGCGTGTGTGTGTGTGTGTGTGTGTGTTCTCTGCGAGCGCGTGCGTGCGTAATTCTTTGTGTGTTTGTGTTTGTAATGCAGTGTGTGTGTAATTCTGTCTGTGCCGCTTGCGTGTGTGTGTGTAATTCTGTCTGTGCGCGTGTGTGTGTGTGTGTGTGTGTGATTCTGTGTGTGCGCACGTATGTGTGTGTGTGTGTAATTCTGTCTGTACATCCGAGGTGTGTGTGTGTGTGTGTGTGTGTGTGTGTAGGGGGGCAGCATCACCTGCATGGAGATGCGTCCGCAGCGCTGCAGCTCGCTGCCCGAGCTGAGGGCCACGGTGGTGGCGATGGCGGGCGGCGGGCTGGTCTTCAGACTGTTGCAGGTGCAGACCAGCTGCGACAGGGCCTGCAGCGTGTCGATGCGCAGCTTCACAAAGTCGCACTGGAAGCTCAGCGGGCTCAACGGGGTGCTCGCAGCCTGGAGGAGGAGGAGGCGGGGGGGGGGGGGGGACGATTGGCACCATTGTCTGTGTTGGTGGATCCATGATAATGACAGGGCTCCACCATGTCATTATCAGCACAGGAGACAGCACAGGAGCACTGAATCCATCAAGATTCCCACTTGTACAGCATTAATTCATTAAAATGAGGGGAGACACACTATTAAAAAAAAAAAGTACTTTTCCTTTCGATACACCATATATGTCGAGTTGTATTCTGAATAGGGATGCACCGATCCGCTTTTTTCACCTCCGATACCGATATCTGAGGTTTAGTATCGGCCGATACCGATCCGATACCGATATAGAAAAACAACGCGAAATTATGGCTACAAACTGTAAGTTTCATTGAGGGGAAAAGACTGGGATCATGAGACTTGAATTTTTGGAGGTGCTTTATAAGGTTTGTGGTATTAAAGCTAGAAGGTTTAGTACCACCCCTCGGTACATTTACTTTGCATATGTTGCATGTAGCCGTGGAGCTTGCTGGCTTAGGTAAAGTGAAATAGCTCCAGATAGCAGATCCTTTTGCTCGCTCCATTTTGCAATCACTGTAGGCTCCGCACGGCGTGTTGCTTGTTTATGACGTCACTCACAGCGCACAGCATAGAAACTGAATAGATCAGCCAATAGATAGATAGATACACTTTTATTAATCCCGTGAGAACATTTTCGTGGGAAATTCAATTATCAAAGCAGCAAGGTAGTAGGAATAGGATTCAACTATGTACATAAATGTAAAAAAAATAAATAATAATAATAATAATAATAAATTAAATATGGATCGGCCCATTTGTCACCGATACCCGATCTAGAAATGTCTTCAATCGGTCGGATCGGTGCATCCCTAATTCTAAATCCATTTTCAGATTTCCGAAATGCTATGACATGATGCAACCATCCAATGTGACCGGGTGGGTACTGCGCTGCAGAGACCCTCGAGAGCTACTGACCGTGAGTGAGGCCACGCCCTTCTGGTAGGAGCGCAGGGCTTCGGCGATGGCACTCATGGCGGCGCTGTAGTTGCCGTCCTCCACGTGGCTGAGGCACTGCTCCGCCTGGGAGAACTCCTTCAGGCTGTTGAGCCAGAAGTAGAAGTGCTCCGAGGCCACGCGCGTGCGCAGGCTCTGGTAGAGGTCGCTGGACAGGTCGTGGCAGCCCTGAGGACCAGAGAGAGCAGGGTTAACCAGAACAGAGGCCTTTCGCCTTCCGGGACTTGGAGCTTGGGAGCAGGCATTTCAGTTTTGGAATAGTTTTTATGATACTGTCAAGGATTTTTGTTGGTTTCGATTTTTTAAGTACATCAGATTTCAAAATTGGACTTAATTGGCCATTAAAGTAAATTTGTTTAAAGGTTTTTTATTTTTTTAACAACCATGTATTCTTTTTTAAAAATATATATATATTTGATTTGCCGAGAGATGTCAACGTGTTCACATCCAGCTGTTTCAGGTCATACAACTGGATCCCATTAACAACAATGAAACCCATTCCCAAAAATTTGGACCATGGTTCAAATTTACGTTAGATAACTAGCTTGCCATGTCTGGACCAATCAAAACACTGAGGGACGTTGCATGGTTAAAGAGGCGTGGTTGCTTTCATACCATGCGCGAGGCCTGGCGTGCGATGCGGTACACGGTCCAGCCGTTTGCCACGTTCTGGAGCTGCTGCTTGATGACCAGCTTCACCTCCGCCGACAGAGACGTCTGGCTCGCCACGAAGATCACCGTCGCCAAGGAAACCTAACAGTAACACCAGTGATAAAGCATTGTGGGGGGGATAAACGCATCCAATCAACTAGGGTAGTCGAATGTAGTCAACTTGTTGACTACATTTTACCCGGGTCAGTAGAATCTCATTTTGAAAAATCTATTACAGAACGCAATAAACACAATGTAATGTCGCCCCTATATATCCAGAACCAAGTCTTTTTCCCTGGGTTGTGGGTTAATATAATGTTTTGTAGTCATTTATATATGGATTGTATGCCTTGAAAGTCCTCAGCCCACTTTTAAAGTGTCCTTGGATCAAAGCGTCGGCTAAATGAATAAATTGTAATGCAAGTCTAATGACCACTATCCTAAAACTAGAGCTGTTGTTCCAATACCGATTCAGATTCCTGAACTTGAGTATCGGCCGATACTGAGTCGGTATATGCCGATAGAGCCACTAGCATTGTAACTACTAATCGCACTTGTTCTTATTGAAGGGTTCTCTTACAATGACAGCAATATATAGTCGGTTCAGTAGGTAATTCACGTTTATAATCTATACTTATAGTATTCTTGTAGTTGAGCACGAGCCTTCATGTCTTTCTGACTTGGCTCAAACGCACGTAGGGCAGAGATGGCCTGGTTCTCTACCTAAAACCATCCTGCCACAGAAGCCCAACATGCCCCTCACATCCTGGTTGTGTGAGCGGACGCGGTCCCCTTACCAGGAGCTCCTGCTGCATGTCGGTGGAGGAGTTGCAGGCCACGCGGTACAGGTCCACCAGGGCCCCCAGCATGCCGTCCCCCAGCACCGGCAGGTGGCTGGCGATGGCCGCCAGGGCGTGGCACACCAGGGCCCGCGCCTCGTCGCAGGACGTCTGCAGCTGGCCCAGCAGGAACTCCACGGCCGACTGGCTGAGGTGGGGCCTGCTCTTCAGCAGGCACACCAGAGAGGTGAGCGTTCTCTGGGGGAGGGGGGGGGGGGGGGAGAGAGAGAAAGGGCTTACTTTCCCCTTCCAACGCCGTAGCCAGTCATTGCATGGACACAGAGTCAACACTTCTACAGTTGCTCATTTTTAGAATGCATTACAAAGTGCAGTTGCTACAGACTTCCCTTCATCAGATGACCAGGGAGGTTTGGAGTTTCGACCCACCTTGAGGCAGGCCTGTGCCCCGGGGCTGCTGTCCTGGCAGCAGAGTGTCAGCAGGGCCTCCACTCCCAGCACCGTGTCCTGCTCCAGCTGCACTATGTCTGGGGACCCACAGGACAGGGCAGGGTGGACGCTCATCCTATTAGACCACCACTGACGGCCACAGCTATCGCAGTGTTTGTTAAAGATTCAAAAAAACTATTAAATCAATCGATGGAAAAGGAATTTTGTTATGGAGAATCAGAAATCTTTGGCCATTTTTCTACTATAAAGTTTCCCCTATGGTGATAGGCACATTTTATACACCACCTGAAGCTCTGGTAACTTGTGACATGTATATGTCAATGTAATTATATCTATGGACCGTTGTTTCAGCGACAACATAACAGAAAGAATGCATCACCAATAAACTGTATCTGTTAATTGTGGTCCAATACACTGATGAGTAATTAATTAATTAATTAATTAATTAATTAATCCTCCCTTAATTGCTAGCGCAACCAAAAGGGCAGTGTCTGCAGTGCAACCAACCCTGATCTGGACAGGATATGGCGATGTTGGTGAGCACGCCGACCCCGTGGGCAGCAACGGCCAGGTTGCTGTGGTAACAGCATTCCTGCGCTAGCTTAACCAGGTCGGTGAGGCGAAGAGGAACTGAAGCACTCCCTGGAGGGAGAGGGGAAAGAAAGAAAGAAGGAAAGAAAGCGAGAGCGAGAAAAGGAGGGAGAGAATTGTTATAGACTATGGGATCTTTATTACATTCGTCATTCCGTTTGGATCCACACTTTGTCGAACTGCAAAACAATGACCTCAAAGTGCTTGTAAGACTCCTTAGAAAAGCTTCCAACCAATGTTTATTTTTAAAGGAGCCAGGGATCTGTGTCAGAGCTTCTCACCCAGCCCTGGGTTGAAGTACTGTTTGATGGCAATGGTCCCGGACAGGGTGGAGAGGACGGCCAGCATGCCCAGCTTCAGACTGGTGTAGGGGCTGCTCAAGGCACACTCGCACAGGGTCTGCAGAGGCACACAGAGGCAATGTGAATCGCCATTACTGAATACAGCATTCCCATTCTGTGTAGCCAATCTCAAACTCTGTGCCAATTTGAAAATAAATCTACCACCACGCCCACACTTCACCTCGTCATAGAACTCCAGAGCAATGGTGTCATATTTGTGTATGGAACATGATGCATTCAAAATTTCCATGAAGAGGTCCCTATTTTTCAACATCATTTTAGATTTTAATTTTTTGGATTTCTCACCTGGGTGTTGTCTCTCAGCCAGAGATGGGGGGCCTTCTTAGCCAAAAGC
The DNA here is from genome assembly GCF_026213295.1 of Gadus chalcogrammus. Classification (NCBI taxonomy): domain Eukaryota; kingdom Metazoa; phylum Chordata; class Actinopteri; order Gadiformes; family Gadidae; genus Gadus; species Gadus chalcogrammus. Next base: position 16,236,948 of record NC_079432.1, on the reverse strand, counting down.
TTGAGGTCCTGAATAGCCAATCTCTTCACGGCTTTCCTCGGGTCGTCTTTCAGGTACTGAAGAAGAAGCTGCAACTATATTGTGAGGAGGAAATAAAAAGGATATTACATTTGCCTTTTTCCAAAACACCACTGAAAGCCGGAGTGGTCTGAGAAAAGTAAATAGTTGAATGCCAAATAGTCTTAAGCAACAACTATTGACTCATTTTACATTTTCTATTATTTTTTGAGCCAGTGGAGTCTGATCAACAGAGATCTCTCAAGGTTACAATTAACCAACTAGTCGGACTGAAGGTTACTCCAACTAGGCTAGCTAGTCAAACTACACTACACTCTCAGTGTCAGTCCGACATGCCCAAAATACACACACCAGTCTGTGAGACTGATAGCACTGGTGGCTAGACTGGCAGACAGAGTGAGTCAAATTACAGTACAACGTTACTCATCAGCCTGAGCTACAATATCAGTCTACGTCAGTCATCTGTTCCGGCCACAAGTCAACACACTAGTAGAAACTCTAGCTTTCCCAATACAGAACAGTTGGTACCCTCAGGCATGGGTCCGGCTAAAGATGAACAACCGGGTGGGCTGAGGACGGGTTCTTCCCAGTATGGTATGGGTCGATGCTGACGGTGGACAAAGAAGCAGTAATTATGGTCTAACGTCAAGTCCGTCCAACCTGCTTGGGGATATCGATGAGGGAGGAGGCGGCCAGCTGGGTGAAGGTGTGCAGGGTGACGATCACCATGGGGGTGGAGGGGTAGGAGTTGACCAGCTGCTGCAGCAGCTCTCGGCTGCCCGAAGCCAGGCTGGCGTTGTGATGCATGTGCTGCAGCATGGGGATCAGCTTCAGCTTCAGGTCCACTGGGGTGGCCAGACCTACACCGTGCACAGAAGGCTTAGTACACATGGTGCATCCAGACCTACACCGTGTACAGAAGGCTTAGTACATAGTACATGGTGTAGCCAGACCTACACCGTGTACAGAAGGCTTAGTACATACATGTACAGAAATAAAGTATTGTTGCCATGAGGGATTCTTGATAAAAAAATTGAGTCCTTTCCCGCAACATTTCCGGACCAAAGATAGTCAGTTGTATGATTAGGATATGATAGTACTGTTTGGGATTGTTTTAACAAGGAGAAAAATCCTTACTTTTGTCAAAATATCCGTTTTGGACTAGCTGTTTGTTATAATATTGACACACAAAGCAATATTAGAACAAAGGAATAGTAAAGCTTGGGTTTTTATGTTGATGGGAAGGGGACTACTCATCGCCTTGAGTGTTTATACCTTGAATCATCTCACTGATTTTGTTGCATATTCCAGCTGCAAAATCCCTGGAAGACATCACAAAAAGAGACAGTTTGATGGTGAATATATTACAATGGACGGATTCTATATGCTGTAAAAAAACAACAACAACACTGGGATTGACCAACACCAATATAATGGCAAACCCATTGGCACTCACTTGGATTGGGCAGAGAAACTTGCAGCAGCATATATTGCAGCCTCCACTTCAACGTTGTCATGAGAGTCCAGACTTTGGCGAATACTGTGGTGGGCATTCTTTCTGTCTGGGATGATGGAGGCCAAACTACCAAGCATTCTGAGTGCATAAACACAACAAACATGTTTTAGAGGTATTACATGTGACAGATGTACAAAGTGCACATTTGAAGAAGTATATCAGGATCACCATGGTATATGTCTGCAGGCATGTCTTCTGTCGACTATGATTCTTCTGTGTATTGCATCTTAAACCATTTTATATATCTAGCCTAAACATAACTGCCCAATTTATCATACATACCTGAGAGTAATCGCCCTCGCCACAGGGTCATTGCTGTGGATCACAGAGAATACCCTTTTGACAAACTCGTCCACGTTGAGGATCTTCTCCAAGTGCTTCTCGCTCTGCTGGGTTACCTTCAGCACGCACAGCCGCAGGAAGTTATTCCTGAAAAGAGAAACAACCATGAATTATTGCAGACCTCACATGCAAACTTTATCAACAAAGAACGCGATCATACAGTGTACGTACCCGAGTCTGAATATGTCTGCTAGTTTCAGAAATGCCGAGTTGATGAGAATCGGAAAAGGGTACTTCTGGAAGAGTTTGGGAAACAGCACCACTGCTTCGCATTGCTCACCGAGTTTACCCGATCTCAACCCTGTAATCAGAATCGGAATTACTTTTGATTTATCTTATGTACAAGTACACAAGAGTACAATTATTATGCTTCGTTCCTCAACAGCCACACTGCAGCAACAATTATTGCAGTAATTGTGAGGCTGGTCGTTATATGGCATTCGGGACATATATTAATAGGAAACATCACACATTAATGATAAAATATGTGATCATATGTATGTCAAACACAATAATGGGCGTTCTCCAGGGATGCTAACTTGTTGCTAACGTCAACTAGCTTAACAAACACACCTTTGTCCAATTCCATCAGAGCCGAATTGGCGTCCAGTTCTTGTTCCCCATACCCCGCCTCTGACAAGAAGGAGCGGGCTGTGGAGAGAGCCATCCCTGTTTGTTTGTGAATCACTGATCAAATGAGGTACTAAACCACTGACAGGGATTCCAAGTACCATGGGTGTTTAACAATACAACGCTTCCATTGCACTTGTTCTACTAACCGATTTTCGGCTGTCTCAACCGGGAGAGCCGTATTGCTGCCCCCCTTGGTTAAAGGTTTTTACTGCATGCGTTTATGTTCTTTTAGATATAAAGGGGGCCTAGAATGCCGTCAGGCGAATAGCTTCCACACGGGTTTAGTGGTCAGTACTACTAATCAAACAAATAATAAAATATTAATAGTAAAACAAATAAAGGAAAAAAATCGATATAAAGAAAATACAGATAAAAACGAAACAAACCAAAATCACTTCTGTTCTACGGTGTGCATGGATTTGATAGCCTGAACCACTCATATGCAGACGGCAGGACCCAAGATAGTGGTCACACTACCCACATGAAATGAATGAATGAATTCTATAATTTACTATAGTAAATAAACTATAGTATACCGTATATATACTATAGTAAATATCGTAGTGTTTTTGAACCTTACTATAGTAGTTTTACTACAGTAAACTATAGTATACTACAGAAAATTCTATAGTTTACTATAGTAAATAAACTATAGTATACCCTATATATACTATAGTAAATATTGTAGTGTTTTTGAACCTTACTATAGTAAACTATAGTATACTACAGATTACTATAGTAGGCCTATCTACCATAGTACACTACAATGTCTGGAAAATTACTATAGTAAATCCCACACTATATTGTAGTATAGTATAGTAATCTATAGTATACTACACTTTGTAGTAACTTACTATAGTATTTACCATAGAACACTACAATGTCTGGAATATGACTATAGTAAATCCCACACTATATTGTAGTATAGTATAGTAATCTATAGTATACTACACTTTGTAGTAACTTACTATAGTATTTACCATAGAACACTACAATGTCTGGAATATTACTATAGTAAATCCCACACTATATTGTAGTATAGTATAGTAATCTATAGTATACTACACTGTGTAGTAACTTACTATAGTATTTACCATAGTACACTACAATGTCTGGAAAATTACTATAGTAAATCCCACACTATATTGTAGTATATTATAGTATACTACAGTAATATATAGTATACTGTAGTAAATGCTGGAGTAAACTATAGTGTTTTTTCCCCTGGGTAATGTCTGCCAAAGAGCAAAACAATGTCTCCATCTCCTACTTCTTGCAGTGCAGTAGTACATATGGCCCCTTCTCAAGCATCCCACACTCATAGCCCATCTTGATGTTTACACACCAGCACAAATCCTGCTCCCAAACCACTAAGGCCCAGCCAAATTCTAGCGACCCCGGTCCTCCCACCCGCTCCACTTTACTTAATCCTAAAGTCCCAACAGTTGTATTTAATGAAAAGTTATTTTCCCTGCATGGAGCCGGTAGAAAGGGGACGCCAGCTCTAGATTTGCTCATTTTGTTTTAAAATGTTGGCAACCCCTTTTGCCGCCAGAACAGAATCCATACCCTCCGCTCCAAATAGTTATGGATTGTTCATCAGAATGCATCCTTGGATATGTGAGTATTCAAGAGATATGTAGTACTGTAAAATCCTTAACCAAGCATATACAGCTGTATTGATTGGTCGCTTCTCGCATGAGAAATGCAGTTGCAGTTTTAGCAATACAAATGGTGACTAGAGGTTATTAACAATATTGATCAAATCCAATCTTTTTCTGTAACAGGACTTAGCTCAGTCTGTTTAGCCTTGTATATCTGGCAGATTCCTTAATTTCATGTGAATGTTCATCCTGGGCCTTCTGGTCTTGCTGCTTCAGCAACGCACATTTTAAGATGATAATAGGCTATATTAAACGTTATTTACGTGGGATAATTACAGTTAAATTAAATGACATTTTCAATCATGCACCTATTCTCTGAAGCTGGCTTTATAACATAAACTGTAAACATGCATTGTAAGGCAACATTCAAATAGTGGTATGTTGATATTTATTTTCATAGCGGATATGTTTCTTTGATCATACATTATTCGTTTTTTTTCCTCCTGGTTTTATTTCGTTCAACAGTGTTCCCCAGAGAGACAATTCACACACAAGTACCACGTATGATTGCTTTTGAAACAACCAACTTGGAGGGGGAAAAAGCACATTGTTCAAATGAATAATAGACTAATATGGCCCCAAGTTCGAGCAGGAGAAGGAAACAGTACGCGACGTCAGAGGAAGAGACGGCCTACTGGCCAATGGCAGCTCGTGACGTCAGTTTGGCGGGGGATTTGGTTCTTCGGAGGGACGTCCTGTTCGCGGGAAATACGAAGCTACAGGCTGCGACCACCGCGGATCCGAAGAGGTCTCTAATCCGGTTGAAATAAGATCGCGTTTACTTCTTCCAGAGTTTAAACGATGCTTTTTCGTTCACTTGTTGACCGAGGAGTCTGCAGAAAGAGGCACAATGGTGAGAAACACAGCGATCGAAAATGAATTACATTATTATCGTTTCGGCTGCTCCGATACCATAACAACGTTAGCAACGGAATAACGTTAGCTGATCTCAAATCGCATATGGTTTAACAAAAGGATCTACCTTTATTATTGTGGAGCTGGCCTTGCTTGCAAATGTATTACGTTTCTTTTGTCTTGAGTAATACAAATATAAAGTAGCTGCATGGTTCGAGAATGTGTTGGTGAACAATGCATAATCCCGTAACGTATTGCCAAGATATATTGATGTGGTCATATGATTTATACCTCATTGTATATGTAACACGTATTCATGTTTTCCTTCCTCCAGTTCCCTCCCCGAGGTATCCATTGACCTCTCTACTAGAAGGTTACCAATGTGCCCGACACGATGAACACATCTCATACGGCAACATGGGCGTGCCCGTTCCACCGTTTGGATTAGAGTTCTCTTCTGGTAATGCAGCAATGGGCTACAGTCATGCATCGAGTGTTTATTGGGTTAATTCGATCCAGTTCACTGACGTATTCATCATCTCTAACTAACTATCTCTAACTAACTAATTAATTTCCCTTGTGCAGTGAAAGGTATGGAAAGGGTCCTTGCCGTGGCAAACGAAGAAGGCATTGTCAGGCTATACAACACGGAGAGATGTGAGAACCCAATTCTTAAAGGTGAGTTTACTGCACGCTCTAATCGCTTATAACTGAATTCTGTTTACAAAACCTGAAATTGTTTGAGTAGTTCGTTGGTTCACAAACTAGACCTGGATAACAATATAATTTACTTGATATTCAACTACAGAATGGATGGCACACGAGAATGCTGTCTTTGACATAGCGTGGGTGCCTGGTGAATCTAGCGTGGTATGTAATTTGTTTATCTCCCCGTCTCTTTTCTGTTGTCACAATTAACTGATTGACATATTTTGTTCTCAGTTCATAGGGAGTTGGACTCCTTCATAAATAGTTTTTTTGTCTCATTTGAGTTGTTATATATTTGTTCTTTAGGTAACCGCTTCAGGTGACCAGATGGCCAAACTCTGGGATGTGCACTCTGGTGAACTCTTGGGCACCTTCAAGGGTCACCAGTGTAGCCTCAAGTCTGTGGCCTTCTCAAAGCGGGAGAAAGGTACAGTTTAGTTGCACTCTTTTTGTTGTAGTTTGTGCTGTACTTGGCGCCTTATTTTCCTCTCATACTAATGCAAACGTCTTGGTTCTCTTCTCACCGACAGCTGTCTTCTGTACTGGGGGGCGAGACGGACAAATAATGGTCTGGGACACTCGATGCAGTAAAAAAGGTACATATGATGTTCACCGTTTGGTAGATGGTTCTAAACAAAGCACTGTACAATACCGAGCAGTTATTGGTGGCAAGAGTGGCCTGCCAACAATCGGTAACATCATGCCCTGTTCAGTGGATCTACACAGGACAACAAATAACAAAATATTGAACATATGAAGTGTTTGCCTATACCAGACATGGTCTTTTGGTTTGCTGTGTGATTCTTTATTCAATATAATCTTTCCCTTACAGACGGTTTCTACAGGCAGGTGAAACAGATCAGTGGTGCACACAATAAATCCGAGCGACACACACCTTCGCAGTTGAAGAAGAGACGGCCGAGCGTGCGGAGCATGGCTAATGGCTTGGTGAGTTTCTCTTACATGTATAATGCTCTACATGTATTATGGTCTGCATGTGTTAGTGTTACGGCCTACATGTATTACGGTCTGCATATGTTACTGTCTGCATGTGTTGCGGTTTACATTTACGGTCTGCATATGTTACGTTCTACATATGTTACGTCAACATATGTTACGGCCTGCATGTGTTGCAGTTTACATGTGTTACGGTCTACATACTGGTAGTGGTGAGGGAGGTCCCCCCCTTCACTGTTAAGCGTCTTTGAGTGTCTAGGAAAGCGCTATATAAATTCAATCAATTATTAATTATTTTTATTATATTCTACAGTCTACATGTATTACGGTCTATGTAACGAACCACGATCTCAACCTCTTTCACACAGCACTCCCAGCAGAGTGTCACGGTGGTTTTGTTCCAGGATGAACACACGCTCATCTCATCGGGCGCTGTGGATGGGTAAGCATCAACCGAGGGCTTTAGTGGCATGATTGACATGGATGATGAACACTGGGTTGTATCAATGCAGACTTTAGAATGTTGAGTCCCGTACAGAAACTGCAAATCTGTCTCTTTCCCAGACACAAGGATGACACGTTTTGTCCATCCCGATTTGTTCAAAGATTTATCTCTGTGTTCACAATAGAGAAACGCATCAAGTTAAAAGACGGGATTGATGTTATTTTAAGTAATACAGATTTGTCTGGATAAACCATTTAAACCGTGTGTGTTTCATTCTTCTTCAGTGTTATAAAGATGTGGGACTTAAGGAAAAGCTACACTGCCCACCACCACGACCCTGTGCCCCTCCAGACGTATCCCTATCCCGGCTCCAGCACACGCAAACTAGGTTTGTTCCGACACTCCTTCAGGTCAAGTTTGTCCACGCAGCTATAAAACTCGACCGAAGACGTGATAATAACATCTAAATGTTTTTCCACATTTGCAGGCTACTCTGGCCTTGTTTTGGACTCTACTGGCTCCAATCTGATATCCAACTGTACAGATGACAATATCTACATGTTCAATGTTAGCGGGATGAAAACATCACCAGGTAAACGGGCAGATCAATAACAATTATGCATGTTATTTACCATTATGATTATTATCTTTGGTGCACATATCCTGTTTTACTTTTCTGTATAAATGACCAGTGTTGAGCACTAGATGGGGCTACTCATCCCAAATTTCTTGGCCATGGTCATTTTAAGAGCTGAAGAAAAGCAGATTCGCAGGGCCTGTGCTATTGTTTACACTGTACACTTTTCATCTTCTGTATTGTATACAGTATCAACATTGGCAGCAATGAGAACCCCCTGCTCTTGTCTGAGATGATGTGGAACATTTGAGTATTAGACTCCTATAATAGTGTATAGTCTGAAATTATTCACGTTTTTCACATAATGTGTGTGAAACAAAGATGGTCATATTGTTTGCCATAGGTTCTGCCACAATGCTACCTAAATGTGTTTAGTTGTATTGTTTTAATTGTTTGATTTCTATTCTCCTTTCTCCTCCCCACAGTTGCTGTCTTTAGTGGTCACCTCAACTCTTCCTTTTATGTCAAGTCCACCATAAGCCCAGACGACCAGTTTTTGGCTAGTGGCTCGAGCGACCATCAAACATACATTTGGAAGGTTAGATCCACACTATGGCTATCTATCATTTAATATACAAGTTACCATCTACATTTTTTTTGTTCATGTAATCTACAACCTTTATTGCATTCCTCAAGCAGATACTTTTGTTTTCCAGCTCTCTGATCCAAAGCGGCCACCCATGCTTCTTCAGGGACATAGCCAGGAAGTGACATCAATCACATGGAGCCCCACAGACTTTACTAAGGTTTACTTGTTTACGAGGATGATATTTACAGCATAGAGTATAGCAAAAGTGTGACTAATACAACTGCCATATGCATGTCTACATTTCGCTTTATACAAAATATTTTTTTATTTGTGCCTTTTGTTAATCTCTCATATTCTCTTGGCAGATAGCGACCTGTTCTGATGACAACACTGTGCGAATCTGGCGTCTCGACCGGGGAATCGATGGAAACAAGTCCACAGTTGGGCAGGCCAATCTTGTGGGATGGGCATGTCCTAAGACCCCCTCTACTGGCCTAAATAAATCCAGTCCAAGTAAGTACTAGACGTTCAGTGGTCCGACTCTCACTGCTACCAAAACAGGAAGTCTAAAGGGGCTTTAGACCTTAGACTAGGCTTCATTGATGATGAAAAATAAATCCTTGTAAGACACTTTAATTGCTAATGCATTTGGTTCAATGGAGCATGATCATGGGAATACACAATGGCAGAACTGGCGAACATCTTCAGAGAGAGTGGATAAATATTTCATATAAACTGTCACAATGTAGGCCCAAACATCTAACGATTTAGGTCCTGTTGAGTCCCCTACTAACCAAACAAAGGTAGAGAGGAATGAACCATCATGGAGACTGTCCTGGCTAAGAAAGGCAAAGTTAAATTGCAATACCTTAAGGGGAAACGACACATGTCTGAAGAAGGCGTGACATCTTAAGGAATTTACACAATAAAGAAGGGAAGGTGATGACATGTTGTTCACTTTTGGCCATCAGACTGGTTGGCTACGGTGGTGATACAATTGGAGCAAGAAAGGTTGCGCTCTCCAGGTGCAAGGAGAACTATACCAAAGCGTATTCAATTCACTACTTGTAATTGAGTATTGATGTTATTTCTGATGTCATTCGGATACATTTCCCAACGACAATACATAATACATCTCGAACGTACTCCTATGAACTCTTGTGTGAACCATAACAATCCTGCCTGAAAACGCTGGGCTCTCAATCATTCATGTTTTGTGAGTCCTGAAATGAGTCATGAAATCGCCCCAAATTCGTTCAATTGAACTGATTTAGCTCTTCTTGCCCCTTCCCTAAGACACTGCCATTCAAGAGATGAGCACGCCCGCCAAGACCCCCAACACGGATCGCATGGAAGGCCTGGCGTCCCCTCAGCTGGCCGCCTGCGCTCCCAGTGGCGCCAACATGCCGCCCTCCTCCAGCACCGCTGGCATGCCCCCGTCTTCCAGCAGCACCCGGGACCCCAAGGCCAACGCCCTCGGCCAGAGGACGCCCACGTCCATCAAGAGCTGGTTGGCCCGTTCCCCCGGATCCCCCGCCGCCAGCCCGACCCCACGGCAGATCCTGAGCCCGTGCCCCCAGCCCGGCACGCCGCGCTCCGCCCCTGCGTCGGAGCGGCGGGCCAAGCGCCGGCTGGACACCGGAGAGGGAGCGCGGGGGAGCTGCGGGGGCGCCGGGCCCTGCGAGTGTGTCGCCGAGCTCTACCCCACGTCCAAGAGAAGCCGGCCCCTGATGGGCGTGTGCTGCCCCGCCGCCTGCAGCCAGGATCCGGAGCCTCAGGCAGGGGCGGAGCCCCCGTCGGAGAGCTGCGCCAGGCGGGCGGCAGCGCCCAACCAAACGCCAGGGAAGGAGAATTGCTCTCCCGTGCAGGGGGACTGGCTGTCCATGATGGGCGAGAGGTTAAAGAACGGGCTAGGAAGCCCCAGGAGCCCCAGGAGCCCCAGGAGTGCTAAGAAACAAGATGGCAGGACTCCGGTGTCACCAGTAAGACGAGGCATATTTAACTGAATCAGACCACTGTGTATATAAGGAGGGTAGGGGACAAACAATGTTTTATATGGTTCTATTAGGGCCAGATAATGTCACTGGTCACTGGACGAGGGATGTCATCTGTTATCAGTTTGAGCCAATCGGAAAATACTGTTGTGATAACCGAGCTCTTATGTTAACCAGAGAGGTTGTCCCTGGGATTTGATTTTAGATTTGTCTGTTTTTACAGCCCTGGCTGGCCTCTATTAATTAGGCTGTGGGTGGATTGATTTGCTGATTAATTACACCCATTTATGTTTTGGATTAAAAGTCAATTTCTAATTTAGTATTTTCTGTTTTTCAGATCCAACAATCCCCACAGAATGCAAAGAAGATATCCTCATATTTCCAAAGAAGAACAGTGGATTAATCTCCATGGACTGCTGTTTAAATTCCTGATCATATGTGTATATTGTGTTTTAAAAATCGGTGTGTTTTCTAAATCTGGCTAAAGCATTCCAAAATATATGTAAAAAAATATACATTTGTGATGCATTCTTATTTTCCAAATGTGCATGTAAATATACATTTGACCAATATATATTGTTAATATATCATGTCCTTTTTTTTGCCAAGTGGCTTGTTGTACATTGTCATTTAACAAATTGTTTATAATAGGTCAGATTAACAATGCTTTCAGCTATTTGTATTAGTTCATCACAAATGTGTATTTTATTAAATTTAACATTTTTTAAAAGCTATTCATTCATTTTGTCATCTGTAATGAAGGGGGATTCCTATACATTGCATTTATAAACAATTTGCTCAAACACATTATTCGGAGGTAGAACCATTGATGTAACAAAGCAATTTCTACAGACTGCAAAAGGTCACTATTTGTTTTCACATATCACATGGTTACTGTTCGTTTACAGTAATCCGATTCGTCTAAAAAGTTTAAGGTTTTAAAGGTTCTGGTCTGTGATTGGGCGGCCGGGCTGCCAGTCAGTGACGTACAGCTGTCACACTGCAGTCCACCAGACGGTAAAGACAACGGTGGAATTGCAAGGTTGAATGTGCTTTCTACAGTCACAACAGTTCGGTTAATGTGGTGTACTCGAGATCCTCTGTAAATACGTCGTTAGTAACTACTATCCGTGCACTGGTGCTCTCGCGAAATCAAAGGAAGTTCCTCGTATTAACTTTCCTTATCCACCGAATTCGTAAACTATCGTCGTAGCGGGGCTATGTTAACATCGGCTAACGCTAGCACGCTAACATTAGCTATGGTACGCTAGCCCTCGGCTCTGAACCTCAGCTCACTTAAACCCCTTATTGCCAAGTGGGGGGAACAACTTTTCCTCTTATATGCATGTAATACGTTTTGCAACAGGTAGGCCGTTTTTCAGTCATGTTAATGCGGCATATAGAGATAAAAAACGGTGTGTTTTTTCCTATTGAACGCTGCATCCGTCGACTTGGATGAGTTGTCCTGGCGAGTTTTGTTAATAAATAGCGAGGCTCACGATCCATCTGCCGAAAGGGGGCCGAATGCCGCAGGTTTTGGAGACTGTCAGAGCCCGATCTGAACCGACCATGTTGGATCACACAGAGTAGAGTCCGATCCCCGGCTGGCTCATCGACACTAATACGCATGGAAGAATACACGAGGACTGCAGCCTCTTATTTGATATAGTATTTTTTTTTATAGTTTCACAAAAGTTCAGTTTTCCAGTTCACGCCTAAAAATGTCGGCTATCTCTGCATCAGAGAAAGTGGACGGTTTCACCAGGAAATCTATGAGGAAGGCCCAGAAACAGAGAAAATCCCAAGGGTCTTCCCAGTTCAGGACCCAGAGCGCCCTGGTGGAGCTGTCGCCTCTGCCTCAGCTCAAAGGTACGGTACCACTTTATACATTATGGCCTTTATCCAACAGCCTGGAAATACTATAGTGTTAGCCCTTATTTGGTTTTGCCATGTTAAATGGCATATAGTATGTCCTTTCTCTAACATCTGCCTGGAAATACTAGCGTTTTGATCGTTTATTTGGTTTTGCCATGTTAAATACACACCCTGGTGTCGAGGTGGCGACACGAGGATGTGTTTGACAATCGTGTTGGCGAAGTCATCCAAACTTTTATACATATTCTTACACTGTGGGGGACATGTGTGTTGTACGTGGATCCATCATGGAGACACGTTGTTACTTACTGTTTTCGTCTAGTAATTAGTATGCTGGCCAATTGGATGATTACTGTATGCTAGTCATTGTATGACACATTGTTATTTTGATGTTGGACATTGCGCAGAGCTAATTGTATAATATTTAAAAAAACATGGATGTCAAGGGCTAGCCTCAATTCTTTGCACATTCCTCTTGCACAGTGATCCTATTATGCACAGCATCCTCCCATTACCTAGTTTCTTGTTGACAAGGCTGGTCATCAGGTTGGCTGCTTGAGCAGAATTCATTAACGGTGTAACTGAAGTTCAGTCATACAGTGGCAAATTAATGAGGGGTTTGTGTGGGAGACTGAATAGCATCTGGAGTAAATTGCAAGTGATGTGAGGCTATTATTAGATGTGTGCCGATAAGCTTGCAAGTTTTCTCAATAGCTAGCATCCAACGGCTGTGTGCGTATCTGGCTTGCATACTAGTATGTGCAAGCTGTAGATGGCTTGCAGCAAATTTTGAGTTTGCTTGGTCAAATTGAAGAATGTGTTGAGTAGCATGAGCCTTCATAATAATAAACTGAATGCTAGTTGTCTTACCAAAAGTACATCCTGGTGGCTATTTATCTAACACTATAACAAGTCATGAGGTCGACCTGAGTGTATATTTCTGTAGGGCCTTTGTGTCTATGGGACCATTGGGGTGTTGCCCAGTTATAGTGTAGCCCAAAATGTTGATACATCTTTATTGTAAAGGATTGGTAGATTAATACATGCTTGGTCAAGAGGTCACATTATGGCTTGTTATTAATTGGTATGTGAGGCAGAGTTGCCCGTATGAGTAAACCAATGTTGGGTTCATAAAGAGGACAGTCAGTTGGAGAAATGCATGTACAAGTTCCTGACAGCATGATGGATTATACTGTCTAATATGTTACTTATTATTGCACCCACTAGTTTCTCCTCTATTAAATAAACATCACTTCTCTGTATCGCTTTAGCCGATATCGGCTTGTGTGTACCATGTCACATTTAATTTTGTAACCCATCAATTGAGGTGAGTTGCCTGATTCGAAATGCTTAAAAAACATTTAGCATCCTACTTATTTTAGAGAAAGCTGTTTCAAGAATGTTAAGTTGTTTGCTCATACCAGTAAAAATGAAACGAAATATGATGAGTTATCATATCAGTAATTATTGCATGTAGAAATTCCTCAAAGGCCTTGACCCTGCATACACTCGTCTAGACCACCATGCACAAAGAACAAGCCCAACTTGATCAAGCATGGCATGCTGCAGTGCCCATACCCCTATTGGCTTTGTTGGTATAATCAACTAGTGTTGTGTTTTCTCCCATCATAGGCCTGATGATGCTGGGCTGGTTTGTTTTTAACTAGAGTAACCACTAAATCATTTTGTGCGGTTTGTTTGGAAATAAAAATGTTCATTCATGACTTTTCATTTGCAGAGCCCTAAACAAAGTGCTACGTCAGCATTAAATAAAACACATTTTTCACTGTCCTGCTGTTCATATTTACAATTTCTGGCTTAAGTATTGAATGATGGAAAACATGCTTCAAATAAGGTGGCTTTCTTTGCCCTACATGTCAAGCTTAACTGCACGTGTTTGATTGAACAATTTAACCTGAACCTAATTTCTATGTCTTTTGCGACATTATCAGTGACGCACTCCCGTATCAAGGTGTGCTTCATATCAGGATTCAAGGTTAGTGG